>NW_027205715.1:12895000-13220000 GCF_024711535.1 Dipodomys merriami | reverse complement strand
TGCCTCTGTTACCACCTGTAGATCATGACCTAGCATCACAAGGGATTAAGGAAAAACTGAGAGGTTGACATTAAGTTGAGAAGACCTTGCGCATGAAGCAACCTGAGGCTTTGAAGAGATGTGTTTGATGGAGAAGGAGGAGAAAGTGGGATGAGTCTGGGATGCATTAAAAAAAAAAAAGGATGAGAGGAAGTGGACTGGCCAGTCAGGCTTCCCCAGCACTGGTCACTCAAGGGAAGACTCAAGTTTACCTGTAACAGGGCTTCCCAGAATTTCCTCGCACTCTCTCTGCCAAGGTAAATTGGCAGCAAAGGAAGCTTGTGGTCAATAGTCTGATTCAAGAAAAGGGATCCAATTCCAAGCCATCCCTAACCATTATCTCAGACAGAGAAAGAGCATGGTATTAAGCATCTCTCTCTCCCAATCCATTGTAATAGGAAGTGTTATACCAAAAATGCCTTCATTTTACAAGCTTAAAATTATCCGAACTGAAAAATAAAAGTGATACAAATAGACAGAACGTACCAAAAGTAGCAGGTTATTGTAGAGAGACAGAGGAAAAAAAGAAAGAGTACCAGATGAGAATCAAATTTGGGGATTATTCCTATTCCTACTTCCTCAAAATGGAAAAAGAGAATAGATGGTTGTATAGGCTTATTTCCAAAGAATATTTTCCAAGGCAACTAAGAAAATGCTATTACATATTTTCAAATGCATCATCACATTCCCTAAGGCTCTACCTGCATACGTTTCCTTCTCTGCTATTTCTTTCCTATTCATGGACAGATACTAGGCTTCAGTTGCAGTTCTACCCAGATCTAACTCATCGGGCTCTTTATGAGTTACGTGAACTTGGAGGACAGATTTTAGCCTCCCTGAGTCCCAGAGTCTCACACAACCAGCTAAGAGTACTACCCACACGTACTGTCAGAATCTTGGCAGGAAGCAGATGGCACACTCAGAAGGAGTCACGGAAGATGCTGTCATCAAGACACTAATGATAAAGATGAGAGAGAGTTGAGGAATCCAAGAGAAGATGGAGGGCTTTATGACTAGGAATAGAGGGGAGCCATTAACACCCCTCTACCTGAACGCTACCCAGAGCAGGAAGCATTCCTGGAGCTTGGGAAGGGAAGCAGAAAGGATCTAGATTCTTCTGTAAAATGGATGCAGCCAACCATTGGCTATTTACTGTGGCCCAGCCTTACCCTTCAGTTCCTTCCTGGTGACCCTCTCCCATTTTCCAAAAACCGTTGGAAACCAGAAAGCAAGGAGTCCATGGATGTAGTCCACACCGCTTGGCCTCCTGGGGCACAAAGCAGGGTGAAGAAGGTAGAAGGGGGAAGCAGAAATAGTGGCACAAATGAAGAGTCCCGCTGAATACCTCTTAAATACAACTTCTATTACCCAGTGCTCTATTATTACTGTGTATTTACTAAACACAACCCTTCGGATGGTGATGCTTGATGCTTCTCAAATGCAATCCACATCTGGAATCCTGCCTTCTGTTTCAAGCTATTACTTTTCAGCTGAAAGAGAGGAATTGGCTGTCACCTTAATTCTTCCTTGAGCTTGTCGGTATTAATACACACACATTTCTATGAACGTATAATTATGCATGTGAACGTACATGCATAATTGAAGTACACACATACATAAAGTTCAAAGATTACAGGCTGATTGAACTTTAAAAGGGAATGACAAGAACGGATTTGAGATGCCAGCAAAAGCCACAAATATTCGCGGAGCCTGGAATTTCTTGTGTAGGCCAATTCTATGTGTTTGGTAGTGGCTTGCTGGAGCAGTGGTAGAGAATAAATAGAATGCCAAACTCCTTCACACAAGGAAGCAGGCCTCCTATAGTGGAAGGAAGAAGAGAGAGAGACCACATATTCCAGAAATTATTCTATTTGCCAAATACAAATATGCGTTGCCTAGTAAAACTTGAGGTCTAGAGGAATGATAAATAATTGTTCACTTCAGATATGCCCCATGCCATATTTGTGGCACGGTCTAAAAAAAGAAAGTACTCATTATTTATCTGAAATTCAGATTGAACAGGCATCCTGTATTTTTATTGGGCAAATCAGGCAACCTTGACTTTGACCCTGGGTGGAGAGTCTTAGCTAACTTTTCCACTTGGTAGTTTGGGAATCTAAAGGCAGGATTTCAACGCCCCCCTCCCCTCCCCACCCCCAGTGTTCCATGGATACTTAAAACAGAATCAGTGCTAGAAGCCGTTTCTCCAGTCACATGCTGGGTCCCATCTGTCTTAGATCATAAACTTCATGAGAATTTAAGCAAATCTGTGAGCCACCTAGCAGACCATCTCAAGCTGCTGGGCCCCTAATGAGCTCTTTTTAGATTGATTGAAAATATGACCTAGAAAATGTCATAATGACACTTCCTAATAGTGTTCTGTTGGTTTATAATGTACAGTATATTACACAAATTCATCAAATGCTTACAGGATTAATAGCACCATGGTACCACTCTTATTCAAATTTTAATGGGTGTACACATCTATATTTATACTCAGGAGTTCCAGATTAGGCAGTTACTTGGTTTTCTATAAATACTGAAAAATAGTGACAATCCAGAAACCCATTATGGATTTTTTTTAAAATGTCACTTTTTTTAAAAAAAGAAAAAGTGACTTAAAATGCAAAAGAGAATTTCTCCCCTTTTTCCTACCTAAACTACTTCCTTACCTAAAAGATAGGTAAAAGGGAAAAGCATCTCTGCTGCAGATTTTCTGATATGCCCACAAATCAGTTATCTTATACATACATGCAGAGTTTTAGGATGTGGCAGAACACTAAGACTGTCGCTCATGACCTCAACCCTTTGAATCACGCTTTCTTGAACCATTTATTTGGCACCGGGTGGTCCCAATGCTCCAGAGATAAGATATGGCTTCGGTATTTGATCAGAGGAGTTATCTGGTATGTGATAGCAAAGCCACCCATTTATCTGAGAAGTTATGATTTATGGCTACCTGTGGTAGGCAGAACAGTGGTCCCCCATACACGTCCATACTCTCATCCCTGAGACAGTAACTATTTTATGCCATGTGGCAAAGAAGAATGAAACTTGAAGAAGGAAGCTGCTCATCAGATGACCTGTTGATGTGGAGATTTGCTTGTGATTAATAGACAAGACCTAATACAATCACAAGCATCCTTTTTAAAGTAGAAGAGGATGGCTGAAGAATCGGGGTTCAAAGGACAGAATGTTAGAAATAATTGACAAGCCATTTCAGACTTTGAAGATGGAAAGAGCCATGAGCCAAGAAATGTGTGTGGCCCCTAGAAGATGAGACCAAAATTGGACTTCTGACCACCACAACTATAGGATTATGCCACCATGCTTGTGGACAGAGACAGAAGAGCCAGCAGCACTCCACTCTTCTTGAAAAAAACAATACTTAGGTAGTAATGAACTAGTATCTATCAATATCAAATGGGACCTTTAGATAATAATGGCCCTCTCTAACATAAAAATTATAAAAGTCACTAAGATATAAGGCTGATCAGTTAAAAGCAAACTATAATACTACTGCTGGAACCAATGCAGTTATAAAAAAAGGAGATAAAGATGTGCAATTAAGAAGCAGTTCATTTCAATAAATATTATTTTATGTGATCGTATGCACATAGCTATACAGCCTCTGTGATCCTCTTCCAAAAATATCCTCCCCTGGCCTCACCATGTGAATGTCTAGAGGCCTGTATAATTTGTCATGTCCCAATGTATTTTTTGTCTTTTACCATCCAGTGTGTTTACTTGTAGATGGACACATTCTAGTTACCACAAATGAGAGAAATCATGCACCCTATGTTTCTTTGAGTCCGGTTTATTTCACTTAAGATAATTTTTTCTAAGTCTTTCCATTTCCTTAGGAATGATACAATACCATTCTTTCTGTTGGAGGAGTAGAATTCCATTGTGTAAATATATGACTTTTTTTTTTTTATCCATTCGTCCACTGAGGAGCATCTGGGTTGATTCCATATCTTGTGCATATGGTCATACAAGATAATATCTATTGAAATGAACTCCAAGAAATGGAAGCAAGAGTTGTTTTTTCTCATTGTTGCTCTTTTTATTTTCTTTTGTCTTTTTATTATCTTTTGTCTTGTATGCTAAGTTTATCTGTTTGCAGGTCGCTAAGGGTGAGGCACAGAAATAGTGGGACAAGGGGTAAACAAATACAGCAATGATGTTCTCTAGATACTAGGTTGAAAATGAACTATACAATTTGTGGTGGAGCAGGAGGGAAAACCGGTAGAGATAAGGGTACTGTGATGCCAGTATAACAGGCAGACTAAAGCGGGGACGGATTCATAAAGTCCTCAGAAGATAGGTAAGCAGAAGAAAAAAATATTGGGGGGAAATATGAGCATTTGAAGATCACTATTAAAGTCGCCACAGCTCTGCTTTGTCTATGTAGATGAAGCAAGGCCAGAATTGACTCTGGAAGGTTCCAGCTGGAACCAAAAGCAAGAGACCTTGGAGACTGTGCCCTGCTTGCAGGGCTCCCTGGCCCCTCAGCGGAACTGTTCAGATAAACCAAGAATGGGGATGAGGAGCTGGTGGAGTGGACAGATGAGATAGGAACGGCATGAAACTTCCAACTCCAACCTATTTAAAGCAACTGTCAGGGGGACTTTTCCTCCTTTGCCTGGCTTTGGCATGTCTGGAGAAATGCTGAGCAGTCGATTTACCTTCCTCTGAGGCCTCCTGCATGGGCCACAGCCAAAGGCAGATTTCCGGCCCAATCAGACCAATTACTTCACAGGACATAGTAAGTCCCTAGCTTGATGCTCCTTTTATTTCCATTACCATCTCATTCGATCCGTTTCTGAGGGCAGTGACAAGACTTGGCTTCCTTCCTCTGAGAGCTTTGTCCGCTGTCCAGTCCTGATTGCTTCAAAGAAATTTTTACTAATGGCTACCATTCCTTTTTTCCTTTCTTAGCTTTAGGCCACAGTTGCCCGTCCTGCCATTCCGGAAGTGACTAATCCCATAGTCTTATTTCTGGAGTTACCTTGAAGGTACTTATAGATTGTGGTCACTTCCCCTCTGTCTTCTGGGTGGATAGAAATTATTTCTTCAGTCAGTCCATTCCAAGTGCGACCTTCCCAACAGTAGTATCATTTTTGTTGCCATTCTTTTATTTCCTCTACATTTTATTTCCCTTTTAAACTGGAGAGGGAAGGGGCGTGAACCACAGCTAGCTTTCCAGATGTGGCACTTCGGGTCAGGCGACATGAAACAATTCTCTGCTCTCCACCCTCTGGCTACACACCCTCCAATCTGAGAGAGGTAATGGACACTGGGGTGCAAGTGTTGCTTTGTTGGCCATTAATTCTTTATCCTGGGCCTTGCCATGCTCTGTGCCTAGCTGGTCCAGTTCTTGTTTAGATCCAACCCTGGATGAGTGTGGAACTTTGTGTTTATCATAGTTGCAGTTCATTCTAACCCCACAGCTCCTATTTCTCATTGATGAAAGTCAACTAGCCATTGGGTTCAAACTCTCTGTGTATATATACACATGCATGTGCACACATGCACGTGTGGCAGTCCTGGGGCTTGAACTTAGAGCCTGGGTGATGTCCCTATAAGTGTTTGTGCTCAAGGCTAGCACTCTACCACTTGAGCCATAACTCTACTACTGGTTTTTGGGTGGTTAAGTGGATAAAAGAGTGTTACAACCCAAGCTGGCTTCAAACTGTAAACCTCAAATCTCAACATCCTGAGTAGCTAGGACTACAGGTATGTACACATACACACACATATTTATACATATACACATGCATATAACATGTATAATTTTATATACACACCTATATATACCCATACATGTATGTGTATATATAAAATTATACATGTTTTCCTATGTACAATGGGGTTGGTATGTTTGAAAAAGTTAAAGATGGCTAAAGTTACTAGAGAGAGAAGACAGATAGGACAAAACCAGGTTTCATGCGGCCTGAAGATTTCTTGCCCTCTCTTGAGTATTACTTACTCCTCATCATTTTCCATTCAAAGTATATTTATGTGCCACCTCCCAAATCCACTCCGCATCCATTTCCCTCTCCCCTCTCCTTGTCAGTGCCCAGTCTACGCTTAGGTGTGATCTCACTGGACTCCTCTCTGCTTTAAATGACCCTTCCTTTCCCCATAGCCTCCTCCCATTCCACTCCAGCTTGGGGCACAAACATGACTTAAAATACGAGATTTGCAAAGCTTCATTTGAAAGGGATTAGATGGGCCAGGGCAGCAGAGAATATTCTCCTCGAGGTTAGTACGGCCCCTTAAGTTAAATGCCCATTCCACCCTACTTGGGCTCCAGAGTTCTGTCAGGAAGAATAACTGAGACGTCTCTGCCTCCCCTTCGTCCTATTAAAGATGGCCCTCGGATGCTTTTCTTCTCAGTGATGCCAATTCCATTGTTACAGAATACGTTATAGAAACGTGTTTCATGCTCTATTCACCTCCTGAATCTTTTAACCCGACCTCTCTCAGCTGGAAAAAAAAAAAAAAGAAGGAAAGAAAGAAAGAAAGAAATACTATGGGCTTAAAGCTATCTGCTATCAACGGCAGCAGGGTAATTCTTACCCCAGGGCCCCAGCCCTCATTTCAGATGGGCTAATCTGAACCGCTTTCGAAGGCGATGCTATTTTCTTCACTACCTGGTTTGACTGTGTGCTGATCTCCGTTATATTTAGGCAGTGGAGGGGAAAAATAGGGATATTAACCTCTAACACTGATGAAAATAATAGCCACAATAAAATCGGGATGAAAAACGCAGGGGTAGTAATTATTTGGCTCTACCTTACCCCAGAGGAAATAGTTTTTGAGATAGAGCCTTAGAATATTTGTATAAAAAAGGTGGAGGGGTCCTTCCATTTGGGGTTTTATTAGGCAGGTGTAGGAACTTTCTGGAGGCAAGAGGAATTTACTGGAGTCCCAGACAATGTGTCACGAAGGGATGGGGGTCCCCAACAGATTCCTACTCCTCTCCTTCAGGTCTGCAGAGATTGAAAAATAAAAATATATCTGAGGATGCAGGCTGTTGGAATCACTTCCGTTCTCTGATCTGTCTGGCAGCAGCCTAGTGTGGAAAATATACTAGGCTGTATTTCAAATAACCCAAACCAACTGGCAAAAAAAAAAAAAAAAAAGTACTAAATTCTTGCTTTTGTGTCTGGCTCTTAAATTCCTGCAGACTTGACTTAACAGACAAGAGAGGGTCATAAAACTGAACCTGTGAAACAAAAATAGACCTTTGGGGGCTGCGCATACACACACAGCAGGGGTGCCAAAATCGCTTCCATTTTTTTTTTTTCATGTTTCAAGTCAGTGCCGTGCTTTTCTCGTGGGTGCTCGTGTGGGCGGGGAAGAGCAGGGTCTCACTTGGTACAGTGTGTCCGTCATAGACATGTGCAGGGTCCCAAGGCTTAAACTCTGATGGCTCTATCTTCATGGAAAACAAGCCTGCCATCACCAGCCTCTTCTTTGTCGTAATTAATTTCAGACACCTTAAGACAGCACGTCTCGGATGCGCGCACGACTCTGACGGTTGTGGTTTTAAAAGGCTTTTCTTGCTTTGAGGTTTCCTCTTTCTGAAATCAAATAATTTAGATCATATATATATACATATATATATATATATATATATATATGATACACAAGTGCCTTCCAGCTATCAATGACAGGGAGTAGCAATAAGAGAAAAATAATACTAGTAAAAATATGCAACTGCGTTAATGCCAGGGACCTGGGGATGCACTAGACAGAAATGAAATTCGAGGGGAGTCGTGATATTGCCGGAGCGCTCCAAAACTGTTCTCACACTAAGACCAGGGGGATTGGGATAAGGTAAAGTTAATTGCATTTCCAGATGACAAACCTCTCACCTCTGAACTGAATGGCTCTTTATAAAAGCTATCAGTAATAAACTGTAAATCTCAGCCATGATTGCAAATAAAGGTCATCCCTTTCATGCTGCCTCTCTCTCCCCCAGCCTTATTACATTCCCGTCTGAGCCCTTCTCACTTCTTGAGGTGTGCTAGCTGTCCGTACAGGCAATCAGCGGGGCGGGCGGGCTGACTGGCTGGCTACCTTGCTTTTTCTTTTCTTTTCTTTCTTTCTTTTTTTTTTTTAAGGCCCAACATGATCAGATTCGCATCAGACACTGCGCCTCTGCCTTCCTGGTGGAACAGAGGGCACACTCCAGAGGCACAACTTCGCTTCCTCCTCTGCCTGCATTCCTGGCCTCTGCAGTCCAGTAAGCAGTATGGATCTCTCTCCCCCCCCCCCCCCCCAATTCCTCCTCCTCCCCGGGGCTGTGACTCTGACGCAAATTTCCTAACCGTTACATGCACACGGGACAAGAATGTCCCTGCCACTCTCTGCCACCAACCAAATGTGGTTTAGAAAACTGCGTTCAACTTCAAGAGGATGCAGTTCAGGAAATACTTGCACATTCTCATTCAAGGACAACCTTTCTCTCTGTGTGAGCGTCTCACCGATGATGATGTCACAGTTACTCTGCTCATACCTCTCAGGCCATTTCATCCCCTTTTTCAGGTACAGAAACAGGCTCAGAGAGGTTAGGGCCTTGCGTTTTCAATGAGCACAAATGGCAGCAGGCAGATTATTTATCTATTTATTTCTGTCTAGTTAGAGGAACTCTAATACACCCTGAATGGGACTGAAAGAGATGAGATGGTACAAAATGGCAAAGCTAATTTTGGGGTGCTGAGGGAACTCTTGGAGCTCACATCCAGACAATAGAGGAGAGGACAGACAGTGGATATACCAACCACCACCAAGTAGCAAGTCTGGGCTAAGAGACACTGTTCTAACCACTACCCTGTACTGCTGAGGGCATGTTTGAAAACCATCAGCCTTCAACACAAAGTAGAACAATCCTAGCTGGGTGTGGTAGCGCATGCCTGTAATCCTAGCACTCAGAAGGCAGAGGCAGGAAGGTCATGAGTTCAAGATGAGCCTGGATACATAGCGAGCAAGACCCTGTCTCAGAAACAATCAAAACTTAAAAAAAAAAACAAAAAAAAAAGGAGCTGCCTTTCTTTCTGATTCTAGCTTGGTCATGCCTCCATCTGCACATGTACTCATTCAGATACCACCTGGCAGGTCAGGCCCCTGCTCTGTTTAATTTCCCATTTCTATCTGTTAATCATCTTCCTTTGGCTACAGGAGTTGTTTTGAGTGTTAAATGAATGGTGAAAATACTCTGCAAAAACATATTCTCCAGATGCGGTCTTCGGGATCACAATGATCACATAAATTAGGGAGCAGCAATGTGTCTCCTCCAGTCTTCAGCTTGACTTAACCACTTCCAAAACTCAGACTTAGGGAAGGAAGCACTGAGCAACTGCGGCCACCAGGCTGGTCACTTGATTTCCTACCCGATGTGATGACGGCCCCCTGTGTATCTGCCTTGATGCTGTGCTAAAGACGAAAGGATTTATAAAGACCTCAAACCTCTTGTGCTTGCCTTCTACAAACTGACTTTCATCTAATCCAGGAGAAGACGACAGTAAAATGGCAACGCCATTTTTTTAACTGTTTTTTTTTTTAACTAATACTAGACATCATGTCTCTACAAAAATATGCACCAACAATTCAAACGTGAGCTCTGGGAAAGACAAGGCCCCTTCCAGATGCGAGGGAGCGCTGGGGTTCTGCTTCTTCAGTGGAATATTCACTGCAAAGTTTCTGAGTGGAGATTTCCCTGGGGGTGGGGGAGGGGGAAGAAGAAAAGGTACCAGCAAGTTCTGGGGAGGAAACATAGGGCTGTTTGCCATGAACACGTTCTATAAAACAAGCCCTGCGCATCTCCAGCCCTGGTCCAGTGTGAGGTCCTTCTGGAATCTCCACAAGATAGCCACGCAGAGAAAGACATGACAACCCAATCATAGTGGCTGGTACATGACCACAATGTTTTCACATCTGGAAAACTACATCTTAAGAACACCAGGGGTGGGGTTGTTTTCTTTTCCATTGTTTTTTAAAGTACTGAGGTTTGAACTCAGGGCCTTGAACTTGCTAGACAGGTACTCTCTTGCTTGAGCAATTACCCCCCTTCCCTCCCTTCCTCCCCCCCAACACCCCCCCCCCGGCCTTATTTCTTGGATAGGAACTTAATTCTCCTACTTTTAGCACCCAACATGGCTGGAATGACAGGCGGGAACAACCACACAGAACTGTTTTTGTTGGTGGAGGTTTCTGTTGGTATTGATATAAAGTGGCACTAACTTTTCCCTAGGCTGACTTCAAACTGCAGTCCTCCCCATCTCTGTCTTTTGAGTAGTTGGGATTACAAGTATGAGCCATCGCACCTAGATATGGTCGTTTAAGTTTCTTCCTTCCAGTACTGGGGCTTGAACTCAGGGCCAGGGCATTCTCCCTTAGCTTTTTAAACTTAAGACTGACACTTTACCACTTGAGGTGACAATTTCACTTCCAGCTTTTTGCTGGTTCATTGGAAATAAGAGTTGTACAAATTTTACTGTCCCGCCTGGCTTGGCCTGGTCCATTCTCAGATCTCCACCTCCTGAGTAGTTAGAATCACAGGCATAAGTCTCCAGTGTCCAGCCATGGCTTTTTTCTTTAATTGGCTAACTTCAGGATATCTTCAGAGACCACCAGAGTAAAAATCAGTGCCTATGATCAAAAAGCTTTATTGGAATGAAACATGATCCAATTATAATAATCATCCACAAGTTAATTTTTAAGTTAGTGGTGAGCATTATTCATCTGGGAAAAAGATGATGGCCGTGACAGTGATGAAGGAGGAGGGGAGGGGAGAGGAGGAAGAAAGAGAAGGCAGTACTATTTCAATCCAGCATATGACTAAAAAGAGAACCTCAAAAATGAGACTACCAATCTTGGGTCCTAAAATCCTATACAATGTTCACTCCTTTCTGTACCATCTACCATGTAGAAATGGAAATTTTATATCCTACAAAGACAAATAAAGCCTTCATATATAAGTACCTCATGGTCATGTGCCACATTAACAATAATGCTCTGATCAATAGGGAACCATATATATGATGAGAATTCCCAAATGAATTAAAACAACATAATTATCCCTATTTCCCAGTGGCATAGTAGCTATTGTGCTATCTACTGCAACACGTTATTATCCATACATGCTGGTGGGGATGAGGTAAACAAGCCAACACTCATATAAAAGTATAGGTCTTAGCCAGTGGCTGGTGCCTATAATCTTAGCTACTCAGGAGGCTGAGATCTGAGGCTCATGGTTCAAAGCCAGCTAGGGCAGGAAGGTCTGTGAGACTTTTAACTCTAATAAACTCCAAAAAACACAAAACAACAACAACATAAAGGACTGGAAGTAGAGCTATGGTTCAAGTGGTAGAGCATTAGCATTAAGTAAAACAAGCTCAGGGACAGTGTCCAGGCCCTGAGTTCAAGCCCCAGAATGGCACTAAAACAATGATGATGATGATGATGACGATGTGTGGTACATAATACTTGGTAGTGATTATAATGAATGACATGCTATTGGCATATGCATCTACTGCCATTATTTTAGAGCATACTTCCACTGACACAAACAAGTGCACAGCAGTGTGCCATGAGCTGTGTTACATTAGCCGCAGCCTCATACAGCCGCTCACTGTGTCTGCACCCAGGGGCTGCTCCCCTGTGTGACCCAGGTAAATTACCTCAGCAACCCATTTTTCTGAATGTATCCCTGTTGTCAAGCAATGCCTGATGATAGCTCCAAAAATGAACAGCTAAGGCAGAGCAGCACGGGGCAGCAGTGAAATCAGTACCAGTCAGTCTTGTTGTTCAAAGAGAAAGATAAAAGTCTGGTGAAGCAATGACCCCAAGACTTTCTGAAGACTCCTTCTCTCTCTTGGTTTGACCCAGGCCTCCAGGTCCTCACCAGACTCCTCATTCCACTGGAACCCACGCATGGGTTCGGTTTTCTCTGTTCATTCCTTCTAATTAGTGAATCACTTTATATTAGAAAAATGGATGTATGTGCAGACTTCCTGTCTTGAAAATACAACTTAGCTGGGTAAGTGTTATTACAAGACAAGGATTGCTTTCCTAGATGTCTGTTTGCTATTTACAGGGAAGTCCCTAGGCACCCATGAAAAGTAATATCAGTTACTCAATAACAATAATAATAATAATAAAAGATTTGCCTGTAAAAGCTACAGGCTTTTGTTTATTCCATATTAAAAGTGTTAGCAGTGATTATGATGAACCAAAGGGAAAGGGATCATTTACTTGGAAAGACAAAGAGATTAATATAATTTGGGGACTTTCAAGGAAGCAGGGGCATTAAAGCTAGTTATTTTATTTAATGTTCCCTGCCTCATTACCTGAGCAAGAGAGCACATTGTCTATCTAAATCTGAAATCACTATGCTTTTGTTTTGGGGAATTTTTCTGACAGAAAACTGTGCTTATAGAACGCCACCACTCACCAGAATTCTACCTCAAGGCCCTTGTAGGGCCCTATCCTGAAAGACTGAACGGTCCTTGAGCAGAACTGTGAACATGCGAAGAACAGTCATCTGTCAAAGCTGGAATGCAGTTAGGAAGCAAGGAGAGGGAGCTAATGGGAACATCTGGAAACATCTGGAAAGGTTGTCTTCCAGGTGGGGGAGATTGGCATGATCAGAGTCATGGACAGAGTGATGGGAGAAACTCACAGAAAGTAGGACAGACAGGAGGAAGGGGGTAGGAGATAGGTAAGCACTGGGGCTCTGCAATCATACAGAACTATCGAGAGAAGGGGAACTGTTAGGCAGGGAAGGATAAAACATGGCGAACCTAACACGTGGCCAATAAGGTGTCTCAACATGGCGTTTCTTGTTCCCATAGTGCCTCAGGCTCCTCCTGCTCAAATGCTGCTTCTTCCCAGAATGCCCTGGGTGCCTGCTCAACCAATGGCAAGAGTCGGTACAGCACATACATTAGCCATCAAGCAATCAAAGCAAAGCCCTGGAGGAGCCCATCCTATAAATAATCCTCTGAGAAGATGCCATTCAACTCCTCTTTGAGAAAACTCTCAGATGGAGAATTAAGTTCCTTTTCCAGCTTTCTTTTCACTTTCAAATAAACATACTCTGTTTACTGTAAACACTTTCTGCAATTTAATCCTCTAAAAGGTAGAGAAAACAAACCTATTTCCCTATCATAGGCGTCATAGGACTTGAACAAAATTACTCGACCTCTCTGAACTTCAATGCCTTCCTCTAAAACAGAAAAAAGGAAGCAACACTTCAGGATGAAATGAGGAAAAGCATATGAAGTGCTTAACATGGTACCTGGAACCCAGACAGCAGTAACAATGCACAATGATGATGACTTTGAAAACACATCACGTAAGCCATGCTATCCATCCACTGGAGACACACCACGCCCACTGTGTTGCTCCAAAGTTGGATTTGTTTGGATTTCTATTTTGAGTCCTCTGTCCAGAATACACCTGGAGTAATTCCTCCATCCTCATTCCAAGACTTCCATTTACTTCCTTCTGGTGTTGAGCCATTTATTTCTTGGGTTTTTAAGTTTCTTTGTTTAGATTATTCCATGGTTTTTTCAGAAAAGAAACAGGAAGGGCAAATTATACTGTCATGTTTAGGCTATACTGGGACATTAAATGCTGCCTGCAAATAATCCTTCTTCCACATTTACTGTTTCCAGGTCTTCTTTTTGTTTTATTTATTTTTCTGTGCCAGTCCCGGGGCTTGAACTCACCGCCTGAGCACTGTCTCTTAGCTTTTGTGCTCAAGGCTAGCGCTCCACTACTTTGCACCACAGGGGGCCATTTCTGGCTTTTTGGCAGTTAATTGGAGATAAGAGTCTCACAGACTTTCCTGTCCAGGCTGGCTTTGAACTGGGATCCTCCAATCTCAGCCTCCTGAGTAGCTAGGATTACAGGCGTGAGCCACCAGCAACTTCTTTGGGGGAAGGCCAGTGCTGTTCAGGTTGGCACTACTTTCCTCTCTGGAATGTTTAATCCTATTATACGAAATGCCTGCCTTTTCCATTGTTGCCTGGGTACTTAGAGGCCACTCTTCATCCGAACAATCTTTTAAGCAACATCCTATTCTTAGGTCACAGACATGGTGTCAACTTTGGCAAAGTACCTTAATTTGGTTTTTTTTTCATGTTTTCTGTTACATTCTACACTGTGTCTGTTTCTTTGCTCTGAGTTCATTTTTCTTGTGTTTGTTTTTTTGTTTTTTCCCCCCCTGCTATCATCATGGTAATGCTTCCTCACATGGAGAACTTTTTGTCTGTTCATTCATGTTTAAAATACAACAAAATAAACAAGCTGTTGGAAGCTCTGTGAGGTGGTGGTAGTCTCTGTGTTCAGAAAGGGACCTGGTTGTTTCTCTGAGATCCAGCCAACGGTATCTGTAGATCTTCTCTCCAGAGATGGCCAGCCTCATCAGAAAGACATCCTCTGGTCTGCAGGGTAGAGGTGATCAGCCTAGCCACCAATGTTCTCGAGTTCCAGGGAGGGAGGGCTGCGTTCTCACCATTCGGTGTGCAAACATCACTACATCCCACCTGCATGGAAAAGCCTCCTTCAAAGAGCAATGACCCATAACTCAAGTCAGAGTCTATTGAACCTGTCCAGAGCTCATGGGTGTAGGGGCCAGGGGTCTTCCCTTGGAAGAACGGGGTTGAAGAATCTAGAGAACCAAGTGTCTTTTACATTATTGCTAAGTTCTCCCTGTGCCCATGCCTACACTCACACCCAAGGATCAGCCAAGGCTGCCAACAGCCAAGCTTTGCTGGCTCCATCACCTTGGATTTGCTTGACACTTGACGTTCATTTGCCTTTTCTGCCATGCAGGTCTGGCTTCACAAACATCTATTGTATCTGTAACCAACAATCCAGGGGCTTCTCAGCTTCCAAAATTCTGTGGAGATTTCTTCTCGGCCATTCCTTTCTTACCTAGACTTATTTTGTTGATCTTATGATTTTATGCCTTCTTCTATCTTCACTGTCATTTCAGCAAGACACAGAGACAGAGGGAGGGAGGGAGAAAGGGGGAGAGGGAGAAAGAGAGAGAAGGAAGAGAGAGAGAGAGAGAGAGAGAGAGAGAGAGAGAGAGAGAGAGAGAGAGAGAGAGAGAGCGCATAGAGATAAACCCATGTGTTCCAACTGTCATGTTTCTGAATTACATCTTCTTAGGAGATGGCTTTCTGGTGAACCCTTTCCATTCTATCATCAGTGTATTTCCTCCCTGGAATGGTGTAACAAATGATCACCACTGATTTATCCAGCGCAATATGAGAGGGAAAAGCAACCGAACGGTGTAAACTCTTCCATAAAGCACAAAGGCACGTTATGATTAAAATGCGCTCAGGAATCTGTCTGGTGGGTGTAAACACAGACCAGCCTCAGCAAGCGGCCTCGGGTGCCCCATTTGGAGATGACTGAAGAAAATTGATGGGGACAATATCAGTTCTGTGAAGCTACTCGGGGTGTTCCCTGGCCTGGCATGTTCTGTGGCTCCTGGCTTCATCCTTTTGTGTAAAGTCTTCATGCCCGCATTACCAGTTTGGGTAAGACCTGGATTCATTCACTTAGTCTAACCCTGGGACTGTTTCATGTGGCTTTGTCTTAACAAAAGTTGAGTACGTTGAAAATCTGATGTAATTTTCAGGGGCTGGCCATCTCACATGATAGATGCATTATCTGGCTTAGGAATTGTAAGAAGTGACTTCATAATGCACCCACTACAAATCCCAGCACTGCGTAGTCAAACTGTACATTTCCTGCCCAAATACAGTCGTGATTTTTTAAGTATACACACACATACACACACAACACCCACGTATTCTGCACAGTTGTTGTATCAGCCAAGGTCCAGCAGGAAACAAATCACACACATGTAAACGGCCAAATGAGAAGAATTGAATGAAGGGACGATTTGTACAGACACGAGCTAGCTTGAAGGAAAGCAAGAAAGAGACAGGACCAGTAGTGTAGGAGCTGTTAGCACCCTAGCCTGAAGGTGTCAAGGAAGGACCGGTCACCACGAACCTCTTTGCCACGAGAGAAGGCTCCGGACCAAAGCCTTGGTCTTTAACAGAGCAACGCAGTCATGTCTGATTCCAGTCAGTTTCTCCTCTCCTGCCACCTTCCATTCTTCTAAACAGCCTTCCTATTGGACAAACCAAACTAGAAGCTACAGGGCAAAGAAAGGAGGTGTTGCTGGACCTAACAGTCACCCTTGTGGGCAGAGAGAGAATGGCAAAGTGTAAAACTCCCAGGACTGGCATACGTAAGTGATTTTATTCATGAAGGAGGCAGGATTAAGTCCAAATGGAACTCTCACACTGCAAAGTGACTTTACCTTGGGTTTTGGTGTCACAAGGCTTTACCACATGGCTTTGGTTTCTTTTTGCTTTGTCCCTAGGCTATAAGTTCCTGGACAGTAGAGGCTCTGCACACAGAGGTCTAATAAGGATTGAACGGAAATCACGCCAGGAATCACTCACCTCAGTGTCTCTAGCTGTAAAATGGGAACATGAGTAGTGTTTCTTGATGGACTTGCTTGCAATATACTGTTACCAACCAACCAACACACACACACACGCACACGCACACACACACACACACACACACACACACACACACACACACACAGAAAGACAAAGACATTTCAAATACTATTATATATATATACTGCTGCTAGGATAGTCATGTCAAAATAAGACTAACAGATGGGGTATGGGGTATCTTTGGATCACAGCACAGAGGACCTGACCCCTTCCCAGGGAGTTGCTAAGCAGCAACTATGCAGTGGAAACAGTCGGTCTAGACACCATGTTGTTTGGGCCTCAACATTTTTCTCCCTCTTTCTCTTTCTTCCCTTTCTAAAATGGACACTCAAAACCCCGGGCTACATAACCACTCAAGTTTTACTTATTATAAAACACATTTCAACATGATAGTTGCAAGTCTTAGGAGCAGAGAGGAAGATGAAAAAGGGAGAAGTAAACAAGGCCCTTTTCTCCTACTCAATGAGAAATTAAAAACAGCACTTCACTGTTCTGCTTCATTGATGCCTGCATTGCACCCTTGCCGTCAGAATGACGGTATGTCAACGCTTCCATTATAAACCCCTATTTTCCAGGGTTTAAAATATAGCCATAAATAACTATAACTATAACTATAACTATAACTATAACTATAACTATAACTATATATATATATATATATATATATATATATGCTCCAAGCTCAAACTTGCCACACAAAAAGGTCTCATTGTAGGACCCAACTTCAGGGACAAATTCAGAGGAAGGAGAATTACCTTGGCTGTGTTGAGTTCAAAAGGAAAACCAAAAGCAATGATCCTAATTAGTGTCTCTTCTCTCAAATTCCCAATGGGCCCTGGGTCTTATAGAGATCTGAAACACACACAGAGGATGAGAATGGGAGCATCACGGCCTCCTCATCCTCCTCATCCATCATCATCATCATCATCATCATCATCATCATCATCATCATCATCATCATCTGTGGCATATAATAAAAGCTCCTATTGCTAGTGATTTACAAAAGCAGACTGTGTGTGTGTTCATCCTGCGGTCCTTTTTAATTTCCTGACCACTCATCAAACTGGAAGAGATATGGGTGGAGGTAACTCGGCCACAGGCAGATCAGCATCTTTAACCTTAAATAATTATTCTCTGTGATTCTTCCTCTTTTGGGACCTCTAAATATACCATCTTTCCTCATCCGGGTGCACAGGCTCCGGGGATAGGCTAGCTGCCCTTGGTGACTTCACTCCACCCCTCTGGTGATGGCATTAGTCTAGTGGCAACTGTCCATCTTCAGTGAACCATGTGGTTCAAGCCGTGGTTCAACAGACACTGGCCCTGCAGAGTGCTGCAGGGTTAGCAGAAACTGTGGAACTCATCTGGCAAACCAGGAAACCAATATTGTGCCAGCATCTTCCACAAGTCAAAACTGAAGGGGGACTCAGATGCCTATGGGAAGAGCATGGCTCTCAGGTAATATCTCACGTGAAGCTAAACTTTTCACTGGGACACCTGTTCCACCAGATGGAATCTGGAAGCCTAATGTCTTCATTGGCGGTGTTCAACATTGAGTCTGCCTCCTAATGACACCGCCGCTGCCATTGTTTCTGATTCAGCGAGTCTGAGACAGGCAGTGAATTTGCATTTCTAACAAGATCCCAGGTGAAGTGGTGGCGGGTGGTTTGTGGGGACCATGCCTGCAAACTACTCATTTAGATCTTTCAAATCCATATTAATGAAAATAAATGTGTGCTGCAGTGCTCTTGGCTGGCAGGGAATGTTACAAGACCGTCTTCTCAGGGCTTTTCAAAGCGTCTAAAGATGAAGTCACTGAAACTCGCAGAACCATTGTAATGATATAATGATCCATAGTTTACAGATGGGAGAATTAAGGGCAGGAGCTTTGTCTAATGCCAGGCAATAAATCAATGGCAGAACCCAGACAGAGAATCAAAATTCCAGGCTTCCTAATTCCACCATCCAGGTGTGTGCTGACCTATATTGGCCAATGGGCCATTCTTCATAATATTAAATAACAACATGTGCTGCCCAGAGATGATTTTTAAATAGAATCATGATGTATTCAACATGCTGTAGGAGAATGGATCTTTTTTTTTTCTTTTAATAGCCACACAGTATCGAGATCTACTTCCTGTATTGGCCTCCTTTCTCCTTGCCAGAAGAAAGGCATCATGAATTGGGGGAAAGAGGCTCTTATTTTCTAGGGAGAGAAGGGGGGGAAGGGGGAGGAATGGAAGGAGGTGACCATGTGAATCTAATGTCATCTCAATAAAGAATGCCAAGTTTAAAAAAAAATCCACAGAAGCATCTAGGCAGCTATAAACATGAGCTTACACTCCAGCAACGGAGAAAGGAGCTGGCAATCCTAAATCACAGAAATAATGGGAGGTGGAAAAGAAAAAGACAACTGTGGACAAAATAAGAGAGGAAAGTTTTATTAATTCTAAATACACTCTCCCCGTTGGGTTTACACTAGCATTGGTTCTAATAGGTTCCAGATGTTCAGCCATCCTATAAGGAGCTACCTAAGAGAAAACAGTAGCTTGTCTCCTCCACGTTAAAAGGGTGAAATCGTGAACCTACAGGCTGATTTACAGTTTCGTTAAATCGGAGCCCGGAGCGTAAAGGAACAGGGAACAGTCGGCTCTAGGAGAAGGTGCAATTGCTTGTTGGGAAAAGACCGGTGGCTCAAGAGTTAATGCCAACCTTTTCTTTGAATGCAGCCTTCTATGTAGTAGCTAATGAAGGTAATGAAATATGACATGTAGTTTGGCCCTTGACCATGGAGTGCACCCCCGCCCCCGCCTCTCTGCGCTGCACACAAAGCCAAAACAGATGTAGCAACTTCTGTATGGTTTGGGGTTGCTGTCTGTTACACAGAGCAGGTCACCGCGCACAGTCCCAGAACGTTCGCTTTTGACATGAGCGGCACTAGCTGAGAAGATGCTGCCTTTGTGTTTTGTATTTTTTTTTCTTTTGCATGATGGGGAGAAAAGGAAGGAAGGGAGCAAGCAGACAGAGGGACTTCAGCCTCCATGACTGCTAAGCCCCAGCTCTGGTTCTCTACCACCCTGTGCCTGCAGAATTCCTCCTCTTGAGCCTCTGTCAACTAAGAAAATGAAGCCAAAGCACTCTGTCCTTTGCATAAAGGAGCAACTTGGTGCCGCAAAGGAGCCTTCAACAAAGCTTGAATTTGGCAGAAAAAAAAATCTCCCTGTGCATCTATTGCTGGTCCATCTGTATGCCTCAAAGAAACGCAATGAAATTTCTGAGAGCCAACTAGCTCGGTCACTTTAGATCACGAGAAGGCAGCCTCCTCTTAGCAAGTCATATCAGAAGCTGAGATTTTTCTGACTGACTCTCTGCCTTGTATGTCTCCCCACAGGTGAGCATGGCTCAAATGAACATATGCTTCTTGCAATAAAAATCACTTTGCTCAGCGATGGGGTTATAGAGATTGTGGCTGCTCTGTATCTGGTTTCTAAGATCCTGAAGACCACTGGACTATTTGGGTGATTTCTTTCCTAGTAGGAATCTCCCTCGAGTGAGTTTCTGTAAAGAAAAATGTCATCCAGTCTTGACCTATGAGACTGTCTTCCCTGACCCGACCCTCCCCCTCCAAGGATCAGACCTTCAGCCAAGTTAGCATAAAAGAATAGAGGAAGAGGAGGAGAGAATGGAGCAGCCGTAACAATCCACGGCCTGTTTCCAATGTGATTTCTCATTCTCAGCCCAGACACGGACATGTGCCTTTTTGAAAGGGGATATTGTACCTTTAACCTTGACTCTGAGCGCATTCTTAATTTGGGACGCGGGCTGAGGTTCACAAATGGATAGCCTCTGGGTGGTTGGGGGGAGGGGGCGTGGCTGGATTTATTTATGAGGCGTGTGGAAAGTTTTGACATCACTTGCTCCAGCCATTATTCCAATGTTACATGACACAAGACGGGCCCTTTGAATGCGGCAACATCACATGTTTAAAAAAAAAAGAAATTGCTTTTATCCTCTGACATCATGCTGGTCTCTACTGATCACCTCCCCGCCACCCTCCCCCCAAAAAAAAGAAATGTAATCTTTTTAGGTTAAAGGCCACAAAAAGATTCACCTAGGCTACAGCCTTCAATGGGCCCCAGGAAACCAGGTTTGCATGAAGCTCACTTAGGGACACAAGCTGCAGGGAGGGGGATGTGGAGGGGTGGGTGGGTCAGAGAACTTTCTGGAACTCTGTTCCAGAAATGGTGGACACTCAAAGACACACATCAGTTTAATAAAACGCTCCTTTCGCTTGGAAAAAATTATATTAAGTGAAGTAAGCCAGGCCCAAAGACACATAGGTCCCATGGTGTCCCTTATTTGCAATATCTAGTATATGTCTGAGTCAAGCAGAAAAGGTCAGATAAGATGATGTTAGGGAAATGAACCCTAAGATATGTATTCAAATGTTTTATTTCTTTCATGTGATTGTTTCTAACACATTTATAAGATGATTTCTTTGTTGCTTTGTATGTCCCTCCCCCACAGTATAACCCCTGCTTTCACTGTATTTGATGTCGGCATAATTAGTGGAGGGGAAGGGGAAAAACAAATCATTTAAATAGGGATACAGGTGGACCCATTGCAACAATGAGATGTACAAGTCGTTATGTTGAAAAATGAACTTTACAACTTTGGTGTGTGTGTGGGGGTGTAGCGGGGAGGATTGAGTGGGGGGGCGGGGGGGGGAGGATGGGAAAGGACGGGAAGGGGAAACAAAGGAGGAGGCTACAATGCTTGATAAGAAATGTACTCATTATCTTGCCCATGTAATTGTAACCCCTCTGTACAGTATTTTCACAATTAAAAAAAACAAATAAGTAAAAGTTAAAAAAAAAACAAAAACGTTCCTTTCTAAAACACACTTTAGCTCAGCCCTCTAAGACAGATATTGTGCAAAGATATTTATAAGGCCAGGGATAGTAGCTCATACTTGTGATCCCTAGTACTCAGTAGTCAGAAGGGTTTGAATGATGATTCGAAGTTAACCTGGAAAAATGTAAGATTCTATCTCATCAGAAAAGCGGGGATGGTGGCTCATTCCTATAATATTGGAGGCAAATGTAGGAAAACCTCTACCTAAGGATGGCCCTCACAAAAATGGAAAAAAATAAAATAAAAAAGAAGGAAAACTCAAACAAGAAGGGATGGAGCTGGGACTCCAGTGGTAGAGCCCTTGCCTAGCAAATATGCAGCCCTGACACACACACACACACACACACACACACACACACACACACACACACACACACACACACACACACACACACACACACACACACACACACACACACACACACACACACACACACACACACACACACACACACACACACACACACACACACACACACACACACAAGATCCCTGGTTAGCAATCAGATCTACAGGGTAAAAGACATCCAGCAACTTTAGGTTGGATTCGTGTTCTCAAGATTGCCTTTTAGGGGCTGGGATGTGGCTTAGTGGTAGAGTGCTTGCCTAGCATGCATGAAGCCCTGGGTTCGATTCCTCAGCACAACATAAACAGAAAAAGCCAGAAGTGGTGCTGTGGTTCAAGTGGTAGTGTGTTAGCCTTGAGCAAAAGAAGGCTCAGGGACAGTGTCCAGGCCCTGAGTTTAAGCCCCAGGACTGGCAACAAAAGAAGATTGCATTTTATAACTGAAAGATAATCCTGGGAGGAGGTGTAGGGATCCATTTTGCAAGTGAGGCAAATAAGGTCCTGAAAGAATGGCTTGTTCAAGGTCAAACACACACCCTTATGACCCAAACCTAGGACACATCTTGTTTTCCTCATGCACCTGATCCACCAGTCTCCCTGGACCAGGCTGAAGCCTGGGAAATCAATAGTTGGGCGTTTAGCTTACTTCAACACAGATTCCTTAGAAATCTCTGTGATCACATGTCCCACGTCCAAAGCTTGTACTTTCCACACTGGGATTAACACTGGAGTGTGCACAGAGTTCTCGATGCCACTATCTAAGCAAGTGAAGGGAAAGGGTCCTGGGCTCTTCACCATAAAAACATATCCAGGATGTCAAACTCCTGCCTTCCCTCCCAGGCAACAAAACTGCTTTTGATGAGAGACTGGAACAGGTCCTGGCTCAATGGATCAAGGCTGAATGGTGTAAGCGCCCAGAGGGCAAGAAGAGTGGGGAGAGGTGGCCGGCTCTGACTTCAGGGGCAAGTCTGAGAAGAAGGTCAGAGAACCTGAGCATCTGGCTTTGATAGGCCTGCCAAGAGAACTCTCTGCAGAATCCGAAAACAACTCACGCCCCTTGGCTTTATCTAAAAATTCCGTCACTTGAATTGGGTTCAGTTCATTCTCTTCTTTCAGGCTACACCTGCTCATGCAGCCTGAACCGGGCTTGTCGCTCGCCTGGCCATGCTCAGGGCAAAGAGCTCAGACTGTCTCAAGCAAATTGCAAGCTGCTTTTTAAAAATTATTTTTTAAATTAACATACATTAGTAGTAGGAATAGGATAATTCCATCGATGAGTGCATTATGCTTTGAGCAAACTCATCCCTGAAGTTATCTTCTCCCCCTCCTCTTTTCAAAAGATGTTTGGTGGGTTTCACTATGTCATCTATCTATCTATCTATCTATCTATCTATCTATCTATCTATCTATCTATCTATCTATCTATCTACCTACCTACCTATCTATCATGTAAAGGATGCTATATAAACATACAACATACTTCAATCCTCTTCACTCTTCAGTCTCTTCCTTCCCCCTCCCTTCTCCCACCAAGCCCCACTCAACAGATTCCCTTTTAAATTCAGGTCCCATTACCATTATTATGAGTGGTAGTAGCAGCAGCAGTAGTAGTAATAGTAGTACCATCATTCCTTTTATTACATGAAAATAGAGGCTTGGCTGGCGAGGAATGGCAGGATTAGAGAATCCATCTATGATCATTAAAAACCCAGTGTAGTTGTGGAGATGGGAGGGAAGGGATGGTAGGAGAAAACCAAAGGAGGAGACAACAATGCTTGAGAGGAAATGTACTCATTACCTTGCTCATAGAACTGTAACCGCTCTTCTGTACAGTATTCTCACAATAAAAACTTATTAAAAAAAAAAAAAACACCTGGCGGGGGGGCTGGGAAGGTGGCTCAGTGGTAGAGCGCTTGCCTTGCATGCATGAGGCCCTGGGTTCGATTCCTCAGCACCACATAAGCAAAAAGAAAAAAAAGCTGGAAGTGGTGCTGTGGCTCAAGTGGTAGACTGCTAGCCTTGAGCTGAAGAGCTGAGGGACAGCGCCCAGCCCCAGAGTTCAGGCCCCAGGACTGGACCCAAAAAAAAAAAACAAACACCTGGCCACGCCCACCAAGAATGGGTCAGCAAGTTCAGTATCCTAGAAGCTCTTAAGGAGCAGGGATCTCAGCCACTTCTACTGGGTTTCTGGAACAATCCATTCCCTACTTGATATCCATCACAAATCCCATAACTTAACTCAGAACTGCCTCAGGAATTTCATCCTCTGGCAACAAATGTTACTGAGCAAAAGTTAGGAGGCATTTCTGTACACGACTGAAATATAGTTCTACCTAGAGACAGAGGTCCAGACTAGATGATCTCTTCTATGTTCTGGAAGGTTCTGCCTGATGCTGCCCATGCAGGCCAGGTTTTATGCTCTTGCAGACAAATTGGTCAAATTTCTGGGATTCAACCTATACAGCTTTTGAGTTTGGTATTTAGGGAATGTAACAGCATCTGCATGAATCACAGTGAAAGACCCAACAGCAAAGCTTGGGATATTATTTCTGGAACAATCATTGGTTATATAAAGTCTCAAGTAGGTATTATAACAACTATCTAATTTTCTTTTGCCTCCAAATTACAAAGCATTGTAACCTATTCTTATTTTTATCATTTTATGCTCAGTAAATATCTAATAAAGATAGTACAAAATATTATGCAGACTATTAAGTCTTTTGCATTACCATTGTCATTTTAAAGATTATAAAGATGCAGGTCTAAAAGATAGATACAGATGCAGAGATTCAAAGTAGAAAGTCAAAGAAGCTCCAAGATGCCTCAAAAAAATATGAGAAAATCACATCGCTGGTAGCAAAGAAAGTAACTAATCTCATCATTTGTTCAGGGTTCTTCTTGCAGCTAGTCCACCATCCAAGGAAAACAACCCAGGAAGTGGAAAATTACAGTTTTCCAATAAGAGAGACCAACCACAGCTTTGTAGTTTCCATTTGAGAATGAGCACATATGTCACAAGAAAAGAGAAATGCTAGCAGGCTCCAGAACTCACCCAGTGCCATTGAAAGAAACAGAGGACCAGACAGAGGCTCAGAAAAGGCTGTGATGGCCACCACACATCCTGGTAATTGGAGTGCAAGGCAGGGCATCCACAGGTCAAGGTCAGCCAGAGGTCGTGGCATCTCTGCTGATGGGTTCCATAATGGTTCCGATAATGCAAGCTTGGGAGAAAGGGGGGGGGGGTGAGAAACAACTACTTAGGGACCAAAAATGAGTCTGTGGAATCCTATGTATAAAATAATCTTAACTCCTGCCTTGCTGAGGCTGTCATGGGATTCTATGCACTAAAGCGTTTCCAAGTTGAAGAAAACCTGGGAACAAACTAAATGCAGAGCCATTGCTGCCGCAAACAAGTCCTAGTAACCAATAGGGAGGGAGACAGACAGACAGACAGACAGACAGACAGACAGACCGACAGAGACAGGGATGTTTGGTCCAAATTTTTAAAGAACCAGATGACACATTTGCAGTAACCTTATGACCTGTTCGCTCAGTATTTCAGAAACCCCAGAAAGTAGCAAAATCCTAGGGACCCATGTGCCCTACCAAGCACTTCTGGATGGATGTGTAGTGTTGTCAAAAATTCTAAATTCTAGTAAGGATTACAAATCTCTGGCAGTCAGGGCGGCTGACATTTTTCAGGTCTCTTTCAGTGAATGACTGATTCTGGGACTGCTATACAAGTGTATGTCAGGGACCTTATACTAGGTTCTGCATGTTCACTTTCTTCATCTGAAGATTAGGTTAATGGGAATTCCTCTGTGGATACAATATGCTGATACATGGGGAAAACCTTCTGAAGACTAGGGAACTTTCACTAACTAGAAGGCATAATTGTCGATGTTGGTCAGGTATACAATCTTGCCATTTTGATATGACCATAATCTTCAAAACATTCAAGACTCTGTTCTTAAATGTGCTGTTTTCCACCTTATATGATAGGCTGGGGGAAAAAATCTGTGCTGGAGTTAGAACTTTGCTTTGGATGGGAGTTCTTTATTTCTTTCTTTCATTCGTTTGTTTTTTTGGTGCTAATACTAAAGCTTTGAACTCCGGGTCACACATTCAAAGGTGGCACTCTACCACTTGAGCCATAGTCACATGCCCTGTGTTTTGTTGATTCATTGGAGATGAGTCTCTCACAGACTTTGCTGCCTAGGCTACCTTTGAACCTCGAAACCTTGATCCTCAGATCTCAGCCTCCTGAGTGGCTAGGAACACAGGTGTGAGCCAAGAAGTTGGGACCCGGGCTCCTCCTCATGCATTCATTTTTCTTTTAGATTCCTTGGAAACCACAGAGAGGAAACAGTCATTCTTGCTTCCTCTCCAGGAGAAAGAGAGCAGGAACACACCCGAATACGAGCTCCTGGGGGGAGAAGGAGACTCACATGATAAACCCCAAGGGTGAGCTTGGTTTGGAAACTGGATTCCTGACACCAAGCTATGTAGGATGTGGAAGGTGAAAAGAGGTTCATTCTCCCCATTAAGAGAATCAAGTCTCAGTATTGATCATTACCAAATGCATGTATATGTGTGCATGTACACACACACACACACACACACACACACACACACACACACACACACCTTAGTGTCATTGTCGTTCCATTGTCATTCTGGGAGGCACAGTAGCCACACAAGCCACGTGAATGTATTTATGAAGGGCTACAGTTGTGGTGCCAGTGCGCCTTTCCTTGGCCCATCAGTCATTATTGTAATTCATGATCCGCTTTGTTTTTCTTCTTCCTCTTCCCCTGTTCACAAGTCCATCCACAAATTCTACTCATGCCAGTTTAAATCAAAATAATGAAAGCTCAGAGCCTCTCCCAGAGTGGTGCCCCGCTGCTTTCTCAGCTGGCTGTTCAGTAACAGGACTCCACCATGGTGTCCTCTGAGCCGCTCGGCCCCAGTTGCCCCCGGGTATCCGAGCAGGAGGCGGGCGGCATCTTCCAAGCTTCGAGTTCACGCTTCATCTACAGCCGGGAGGAGGAAGGGAAAAAAAGTGTGCCTGTCTTCTTACATAAGAGCAGCGGATGGGGAAAGGACACCGCTCGCTGACAGTGATTTCTGACACGCCGACTCCATAAAATAGCGGATCAGCCAGTGGGCCTCTGGTCTCCGGCCACTAGCCAGCCCTGGTAGTTACAAACCCAGTGCCTCTGTCTTCTGAGTGCGGCCACCACGAGCTCCCATAATGAACAAAACCAACCAACAGCAGGGGCCCTGCTTGGAAATGAATGTCACCACTTAGAGTCTAATAAAGGAGAAGTTGGAACAAGCTGTATGTACCAGGTGCCTTTTATTTGTACTTATATCCAATTATATAGCATATGTTCTTTGTGGAATTGTTTAAAAGGGGGGGAGGGGATTTGTTTATTTTTATCAGGCTGCATCTTTTGTCTTCACTGGGAAAACAAAATCATGGTCACTGACAGCTCCTCTGACTTGGGCCTTCAAACCAGCTCAATTCAAGTCCACAACTCTTTATGGAGCCCCAAACATAGGTAATAACTAATGCATGTTTTCTGGATGAATAGACAAGAAAGTCTTCCTTAGGGAAGGGCAAGGAGGCAGGTTAAAAGAGTCCATGCAAGGGTGGCGGCAGATCTTGTCCCCGATATAGTGCCCCCCTCCAAAAAAAAATTTTGGCTTTTACCTAATTGTAACATCCAGGAAGGACAAAACACAGGCATCTAAGGGAGGAGTAGCTCAAAATAATCAAGGTGCACCGATCTGAGCTGTGACACGGCTATTACTACGTTAAGTCTGAACAAAGCCTTTTGCTGCGTTTCTACTCCCAAGACAACAAAGTGGCCGAATCCAGGTAACCACCTTGCTCAGAACAGCATTGATTAGTTTCAGACCCCTCTGAATATGGTGACATCATACAGCAGATTGGCCTATTTGGCCCTGTTTCTATTTCCCAGATGTGAATGTTGTTATGGTTGTAATTGTGGCTGCCATAAATCCACCAGAACTCTTAGTGTATACGCATACATTTTGAGACTTGATCTTACCAGGTTTTTTTTTTCCTTTTTGTAATACTGATGATGGAACTTAAGAGTCTTGTACTTTACTAGAGGAGTGCTCTATCACTGGAACCACATCCCTAAGTCTTCCTACTGCTAGTTTTTCAGATAGGGTCTTGCGCTTTTGCCCAGCCAGAAGGCAAAAAGGACTGTGATCCTCCTATTTCTCCCTCCCACATCTTTAGGCTTACAGGTACATACCACCATACTCAGTAACATTGTGAATTTGACTTCCCTCTGTGTCTTGATGTGTTTGCCTGAGGGTCTTGAGGCTCTAACGTTCTGACCCTGCTCTAACAGCTGGGTCAAAAAGATGGTCAGGAAGAGCTGACCTCCACCTGTGTATCTACTCTTTCCATTAGAGAGACAGCTCACCAAAAAGCTTGGGCCCCTCTGAAGGGGTATCCTCTAAAGGATAGCGCATTAGACCTGTCATGGGGAACAAATAAATCAATTACATGGTGGTGTGCTGAGGTCCTCAAAGCCCAGGACTAGGGAAACTACGCCTTGACTATATGTCAGATGCAAAACACGTGGCATATCTCAATTAAATAGATTCTTTATAAAAACCCAACTCCCCAGGTGACACTTTTACACAGTCAGAGGTACCAGGGCATTCTGCACTCCTCCAGGAAAGAGTGCCAAACAGAGGGCAACATGAACACACTCAGAGATGCAGCCCCATGGCGAAGAGGTGGGTGATACTTGAGTCACACACCAGCTATGTGCTGTGTCTAGCTCCCCAAGTGAGAAAGGGTCTGGAGGTTTGAGAGAATGCTAAGCCTCTCTTTGGTGACCAGTCAACAGCCTTCTTGCTTGGTGGAGGGGGCGTCAAATATGTTCTAGAAGCACCCCAGGCACAGATGCTGTATACAGGTCTGTGGTTACAGATGAACCTACGCTTACATGCAGCAAAGGGTGAGAAGAAAGAGACTGACTCCAGGAGTTTTTCTGTCTTAAGGACACTGCAGTACTAGATCCTAAAATGGCTCCCACTGATTAAAAAACAAACACCACAAATGGGCATCGCTCTCTGCGAACAGAGGCTGTAGTTCACTGAGCTCATTTGTGATCGGCACCACAATCAGAAGGTTGAGGGGATATTTCTAAATAAGACACTCCCTCTCAACCACAACTACAACAAAGAAACGGCACAACAGGTAAATTTATATGGCAACATATCTGGTATTCTTGCAATAAGTTATCAACAAAGTTATCTTGACAACAGGGAAAAAAACTCCTGTAGATGAATAAGAAAAATTAAAAGATAGCTTAAGAGAAACAAAGACCAAAAGGATTGAGTATGAATTCACAGAACAGAAGTGCAAATAGCCAATGAATGTATGAAGATGCCCAAGCTCAGAGACACATGCAGTTAAAGTCACAAGGAAGAGTTAAAACTGCCATTTTGGGCAAAACGTGAAACACGTTGATAATGTCTGAGGCCAGGCAGGGAATTAGGAAATTAAAAAAAAAAATCCCACAGATTGCTGAAGGAATATGATTTGCTCTAAGATATAGGAAAAGTAATCAAGCTGTGCTTATTAATGATTAGTAACTCATTTACCCTTTGACCTAATCATCATGTTAGCCAGTACCTAATAAATAGAATTAAAAGTAACAGTAGAACAAGGCACCGGTGGCTCACACCTGTAATCCTAGCTACTGAGATCTGGGGGATGAGGGCTTGAAATCATCCAGGGAAGAATAGTCCATAACAATTCATCTTCAATTAACCATCAAAATGCCAGACTGGAAGCATGGCTTAAGCAGTGGAGCACTAGCCATGAACAAGCGAGCTGAGTGAGAGCCCAGTTCAGGACCCAGTACCACCACCTAAAAGATAGATGAAATATTATATATATGTGTGTGCATATATATTATAGATACATATGTGTGTGTATATATGTTATATGATATTCATTTTAAACCTTGGGCATTATATAAAAAGATCTTCATTTGCTTAAAGGCCTGTGAATGGGAAATGGAGGACTATGTTTTGCTTTATGTGTTTATATTAAAACATTAATCAGAACAAGATGTAAATGTTCTTTAGATATTAGTAAGTTTTAAGAAGCATGTTTCGGAGTTTTAAGTGTACTATGATGTTAGTTTTATAAATTACAAAGAAACAAATTTTTAAAATTACAAAGAAACAAGGTGTGTGTGCACATGTGACTGTGAGTTAAAACACTGTGTAGAAGAATTTTCAGCAAATTATTGGAAACATAGACACAGAAGAGGTGATAAAAATGAGGAAGAAGAGCGGAACATTAGCTACTTTTCCTTTGTGCATATTAAGGTACTCCAGGATCATGTGACTTGCGCCAATTAGGACCGAATAAAACAATAGCATAAAAGTGCAGAGATAAGCAAGCAGGAAGCAAGAACCCAGTTCTAGCCGCTTCTCAAGGCTCTGTGATGGTAAATCTACCCCTGGGTGGCCCCCATCACCAGGGAGGATCCTTTCACATACTGGATTCTCAGTAAGTGTTTGTTGAATGAATGAATAAATGTACAAACAAACATTAGGCATATAAAAGCTGTTATTCAACGTGCTTGAAATAAACTGTAATTTCGGGGTCCAAGGAAAGCTTTATCCTCACACATCACTTCTCCATCTGTTAAAAAAAACAACGGCTTAGTATCTGGAATATTGTTTGATATAATTTACAACCCTCTGAGGCCCATTAGAAACTTCTAGCATCGCCGCAAATATGAGTCTCTTATTGAAAAATATGTGGGTCTTGTATAATGTCTGGTCTCACATGGGAAAAAACGCAGCTGCTTCTATTTCATCTGGAGTGAAAGACTGGGCACGCTCCGGCATGGTGACATACCGTTACATTACTGCAAGGCCATTTATGTGGGCCTCTAAATTCTCTGAAACCTTATGTGATCAAAGCACTGAACACAGTCGCACATAGCAAGACAGAAGGGGGAGGGAAAGAGGCAGGGAGGGAGGGAAGGCAGAGAGAGAAAAAGAGCGAGAAAGAGGAGATCTGTGCACTGTACAATCATTTGCAGCTTTAGTTTGAAAACAAATGAGTACAGTAACATTAGTTTATTGTCTGCTGCTTTTCTAGCATGTTGAACTAAAAGGTCCTCTCCATACCTCTATTCGTGTACCAGCAAATCAGTTCCTTAAATATCTTAATATAGCTGTTTTTTGAAGACCTTTCTCCCCACTAAAACTGCTATCTTCTGGAAATCAAGCACTGTAATGCCCAGATCTTTGCATACAGAAACACACTACACACACACACACACACACACACACACACACACACACACACACACACACACACACACAGCCAGTATCACTCATTGAATTAATTGTTGGGTAATGGAAATCACGCCTTACTCACTCCTTGCTGCAGGAAAGATATTGAGCATTGATGATGTGTGGCCACTGCTCCAACAGAAAGCAGAGCAGAGTCCCTGCCTTGGTAAAGAAGCTCATCTTCTAGTGGAGAGGCACAGAAGAAGACCCCTTGGTGGACGGTGAAGGAAAGTACAGCAGCAGATTCGGAGGAGGAGGGCAGCAAGGGTACTTCTCTATGTGGGTAGTTAGAAGATGTGTCTCTAAGAAGGTGATAGTGATGGTGGTTGAGAGTCTTGTGTATTGTTGTAAATTATTATCCCTGTTATTGATGCTAGATGGTTTTAAATGCAGAAAGAAGGGTCAGTTGTGGTCGTGGGTTGTGATACATGTGTTGAGGTTTTTAAGTCTATAAGCTTCTGAAAGTAAGGATAATTTATGGATGGGTGGATGGAAGGATGGATAGGTAAATGGACGGACAGATGGATAGATATAAAAAGAGACCAATAGTACATATACAGAATCCAGGATTTAACCCAGTGCTTTTTAGTCAGTGGTGACTTAATAAAGGTCAGTTGAATGAAACTGAATTGAATAGATCCGATGGTAGCAGACAGGATGGAAGGAGTCAGGTAAAAGACTCAAGAAGAGCTTGAAGGAGATGCTCTAGACTGCGCAACATACACCTCTGTGAGCCTATTCGTGAGAGGACAGGGAGGGTACACTGGGTTGAGTCTCCAGAGAAGCCAGGAATACAGTTGAGAAAAGACTGAATTAAGAGGTAGAAAGGAACATGGGGCATTCAGAGTACATAGCTCACAAAGTGCATAGCGCAGCCTCCCTAGCCGCTTTAGACTAGAACTGGCTGGAAAAGGGCGTAGAGCCTGAGGAAAGTCACAAGTCAGGAAACCACAGCAAACTACCCTTGATAGAAGCAACATGTATACTACTACACTAATGACACAGGCCTGGGATAGATTTCGCTTTATCAAGCATGGTCGTGTGTGTGTGTGTGTGTGTGTGTGTGTGTGTGTGTGTGTGTCAGCTGAATAAAACCTTGGCAAGGTCCTTTACCCTCTCTGAACTTCTTTTATGACAAAAATGACAACAACATAATTCAAGGACCAAGTAGGATAATGAAGATTGAAAATACTTTCTAAATATAAAAATATTCTAAAAACTTGGCTTATTAGCCCAAGTAACTCAGCAAGTTCATAAGGAATTGACAAATCCAGTAAATCATTGGATTGAAGGACTCTGAGCATTTATCTAGCTTAGTACCTCACTGAGTGGCTGCCTTCATTGACTCTCGGTCATAAGCATGTTTGACCAATTATCCTAGCACATACTTCCAGTTGGTCACACCCCTGCCTACTCACATACCTATATGACCTGCTGTGCTTCCAATGGGCTTTAAAGCTTAATCTGAGCAAGAACTAGCCCTTTCCCAGCACAGACTACCCTTTGCTCATTCTGGAATCCTTCAAGCAGCCTCGAGGTTTCCTGAACAAATTACTGTACCAACAGCTGAACACACGGAGATCCACTGGGCCCCAAAGTGGCAGATAAGGCAGCAGCTGGTTGGGCAAACTCCTGATATGGGAGCAGCCGTAATCTCTTTATGTGTAACTCGATTTATAAAGCAGATATGAAAATACTTACCTACTTCTCGCTAGGGTGCCACAAGAAATAATTAGCCAACGCCTGTAAGGCATTGTCTGTACTAAGTGGCAGATATTAGTCATACTGTGAATGTTCGCACGTGGCCACTTTAAGTAGAGCTGGTGAACTAAACACCAAAAGCGTCCAGGCTTTCTTTCTGCCTCTTCAAATACCCAGCCATCAAATTAGGACTCTATATAACACACTTTTCTCGCTGGCTGTCCCTCTAACTCTCTCCTCTCTGTCCTCCCGCTCTTTCTCTAGTTTTTAGTTAACCTTTCAGTGGGAGGCAGGATGGCACTGGTCAGCCCAGGATTCTCAACTGAACGACGGTAAATGCAGAGTGGCTGGGTGGCCATTACCGGGACTTGAGCAAGAATAAATCTCTGCTTCTCTGCTTTGTGGTGCTCAGGGTAGAACTCGAATATGCTACCACTATGCTACACCCCTGGCCCATGATCTCTTCATTCATTTTTTTTGGTGGTAGTATCTGAGGATTTGTACTCATAACCTTACTCTACCACTTGAACCAGGCTCTAGTCCTTTTGTTTTAAGTTTATTTTCAGATAGGGTCTCATGTTTTTGTCCTGGTTGGGCCTGGGGCTGCTCCCTTTCTATCTCTGTCTCCTGAGTTGCTTGGGATTACAGGTATACCACCCTGATCTCATATTTCTTTTGTGGGTCTGTGAGTTGATTGCGCAGGGAAAGATCAAGTCGTCTACACAGGCTATCCAGGTACTTTGGGCGTGTTACAATAAAACTAAAAGGAAGGATGAAGGAAGAGATCTAACGAGCAATGGTCATTGTGTTTCCCTTCCCTTCCTTTGTAAAGCCCAGAGACATCTTCTCGTTCATTTGAGGACTTTACCAACCAGGTCTTCCTCCCAATCACCTCTTGCAGCAGTCACTTATTAAACAGCCCCGGTTCCTGCACCAATTCCCAGCTCAACCTTGATGGCCACGCCAGTAGCTCAGCATAATCCCTCTCTCTACTTGTACTCTGGGGCTAATAATTCCTCCTATAGTCTAGGGCTTCTCCAAGCAAAGGCACAGATCATAGCGATCCGCTAGGTCCCTTGGCAGCCCCTCTCCAGGCAAGATTTGTTCCCTTGTTTGTCTGGAGCTTTGGTTTTAATTTGTAATGTTTGCTTAATCTACTATTAGTTGAGCTGAATTTAATTTAACTCATTGTAGCAATTCATTTCTTTCCATTGTCGGTTACTGAGTATCGCTCTTCAGCTGTAAGTGATTTCGCCTTCTCTGATCATCCTGTTGGCATCTTCTGGTCCAGTCATTCCCCTTGCAGTCACCATTAGAAGTATAGAAAATCGCAGGAAGTGCCCGAGGGGACCTGCACCCTCAAATTGTTTCACTGGCAAAGGTCAGAAGAAGATGGTGCCTCCTCCCCCGCCCATGCCGTTTCCAACTGCCATTTGGACAAACAATAGTAGACAGATAGACCTTCTTTCTCAGTCGACATCCACAGAATCAAAAACACAGCGATTCATTTTCTAGATGAAAATAATAGACAGGCACTGGTGGCTCACACCTGTAATCCTAGCCACTCAGGAAGCTGAGATCTGAGAATCGAGGCTTGAAAACAGCCTGGGAAGGAAACATTGTGAGATTCTTATCTCCAAAAATTTTTACCACCATAAAAGGCCAGAAGTGAAGCTGTAGGTTAAGGAGAAGACTGTCAGGTTTAAGCAAAACAATGCTCGAGGACAATGCTTAATTCAAGCTTCGGGAACTGCACAAAAGAAAGACAGAAGAGAGACAGACAGACAGACAGACAGACAGAAGATAGATCACCTCTCACTTGGACTACAGCCAATGCTATCATTTGGCCAGTTAGAATTGGATTCTTATGCCAAAGTACTCTTGGGTCTCTGGTAATTTAAGGGGAAAAAATGCTCAGCAGGTAGACTCATGATAAAGATGCCTTTCTATACAATGTTTAAGATGTAGATTAGGTACTTTTCATGCCAAGCTTAGTACTTTCTTTTTGTGTCACCTTACTTTGTGACCGTACCTACATTCCACACATATGGAAACTCTAAGGTTGATCACATTAGGAACAATTTAGCTTACTCCAAAACTATTTCTAAATCCCTAAATGTAAAAGTAGGATTGTCATCTTTCATTTTAAGGAGCGTCTCTCTAGAAGAATGGGAGGATGCCAGACAGCATGGGACAGGTGGGTACAAATACATTGAAGCACCTAGCCAGAAGCCTAGCAAAGTCAGCACTACAGGATGGCCTGAATAATGACAACAATCCACACTAAAAAAGAAGTGACCATTAGCACGAAGCATGGAGCCTATCCACTTTTCCCATGCAAAATTGATGCTCTCTCAAAAATAGAGCAAAAAGGGCTCAGAGGCAGAGTACTTGCCTATTGAGGAAGAAGCCCTAGATTCAAACTCCATTTCTGAGAGAAAGTGAGAGAGAAACAGAGATATAGAAAGAGACAGAAAGAGAGAGATTGAAAGAATGAGTTGGCCAGGAAAGATTTATACTCTGGACTGATATATTTGTGTACACACACACACACACACACACACACACACACACACACAAAACTAGATATGTCTCTCTGTTATCCTACACTTCAGTATCTGGCTGACACCCATTTGTGCTCATGCAGGAGATACTTCAAAGGTAACAGTGTCCATGAACATTATAGAATGTTTCCAGCATCATCTTAATGTGTAAACTATGGAAAGAAAGCAAATGAGGAAGGGTTGATTCTCCATGGGCATCCATGGGAAGGTGACTTTGCTTTGCGTCTAAGGCAAAGGTGGGTACACTAGGCCTATAAACCAAACCCACCTCCTGTGTCTATTAACAAAGTTTTACGGAAACACAGTCATTCATTTATGTCTTCCTAATAGTTGCCTTCATTCTACAGTGAGAAAGCTGAGATGTGACCAATTTTAAGCTCCGTGAGACAGAAAGTGTGCCAACCCCTGACTGGAAAGAGGCTTCACTTCAGGAAGGAAGGGATGCGAGGAGGGGAGGGGGGAGAAGAAGAAGAAAGAGAAGGAGGGAGGGATGGAAGGAGAAAGAGAAGCAGAAGAAGGAAAAGAAAGATAAGACCAAAGAGGAAGAGGAACAGAAGGAGATGGAGAAAGGAAGAGGATGAAACAGCCGGTTCTTGAGGCATGGGTTGGGACCAAAGATGCAAAAAAGCCACTGCACCCCGGAGGAGTGGTTTGAGAATGAGCATGGACAGACCAGAATGGATTATTTGGAGTAGGAAAGATGAAAGTGATGGAGACAGGACAGGGACCTAAAAACCATGGACACCTAGACCAAGGAGAGTGGACTTGACTTCTACAGTCATCTGTGTTGGAGGGTTTGGGGAAAGAGGAAGGATGAAAATCAAAGTGACAAAAGAAACCCAATCAGGAAGTGATTCTGTAGATTTTGCTGGAGATTTCTAGCATGACATGTCAAAGGCCCTCCAGGGAGACAGTAGAAGGACTCAACACCCGGATTGTGTGCTCTGCCTGGGGGGACGGGGCCTGGGGGACAGTGACTGGGAAAGGGTCCCCAAGCTCCTCCAGGGATTCCCAGCCTAGCTCCTAGAGGTTGCTGATGGCTTTGCACACAGACAGACAGACACACACACACACACACACACACACACACACACACACACACACACACACACATTAGTGCATGCCACTTCTTGAGCTGGACAGTTAAAGGCATGTCTGCAAGTTTCACACTCTTCTGAATCCAGGGCCAGTGGGTTCAACACTGCCCCTCCCGCCCCGAGACACACACACACACACACACACACACACACACACACACACACACACACAATCAATGCCACGCATTGATTCCCAACACCTTTTTCCCAGAAAGTGGGGCAAGGCAGCCATTGGCTATATCTCCAAGGGTGACAGGTCAATACTCTGTCATCACTAATCCTGCAAGCCTCCACAGACTCCTTTTTTTTTTTTCTTTTAAAGACTACAAGTAAATAGGTAGCTATTATCATCCTTTGGGGAGTTTCTCTACCTCTCCTCCTTTTCGTGTTACAGACACCCATTCAGGGCAAGCCTTCAACTCCCAGTTCTGACAGGCAGATTGTGAAGCTCAAGTTGATGATCTTCAATTTTCCTGCTCTGTCCGCCAAGGCATTCCAATAGCTTTCAAACGTCTCTTTGATTCCCTGGAAAACAGACAGGCTGGGGCCGCAGGCCTCCTATGGTACATGGCTCTCCCGTCCCCGGTGACATGCAGCATCTCGAACGCAGAGTACTAAAGGCCCCTCTGTGAGACCCTTTGTCCACCTGCTCATTAGTACCCCATTAGTCTGTAAACTCGGGGCGAGCTGCTGAGTTCACCTCGCTCTTACGTGATGGACTTGAAGGATCCGGCGAATTTATGGCAAGATAATGTGGGACCCAGCACCTATTTATGAGTTGATCATTTGTACCGAACCTCCCCCCACCTCAAGCTGCCAAAGGTTACCATTCAACCCGGGGCCGGCACTAATGCCACGGGAAGACCGACAAAGCCAAGTGAATCAAAGTTAAAAGCATTAATAAAAGTGTGACTTATAAATTACTTCATCTTTGTCACCCTTTTGGAAATGGGGTGAGAGAGGCCAGGGTAAATTTATTTTTTAAGTGCTTTCCGAGACCCGAACGGGTCAGGCTTGAAATGCTGTAGTCTATAAATCATTCTTTGCAGACCTGAGGGTGGGGTGGGTGGGGGTGTTGAAGATGCTGGTGCATTGGAACATTAACAAATATTGATTTATTTTATCATTTGCAACTGGTTATGGTACAACAGAACAACAGAGATCCTACTTACAACATGCAAAAGGAAAAAGAAACAGGAAAGAACTATTTAGGGGCAAGGTGGTTAATTAACAACTCTTGTGGCCAGGAAATAAAAAGAAACATCACAATGAGCTCTGAGCTTCTACAGGAGTTCACGGCAACGTGGTTTTCATCAGGTTGGCTGGCATTAACTCAGTCTCTACGCCACCAGTTTAGAGATGGATGGATTTCATGCTACGCAATTTCACATACAAATGACATGTGTGAGAGGTGCTCTGCTCGACACATCATTACCACATGATGCCAGCCAAAGTCCCTGTGAGACTCCAACCAAAGAGTGAGTCATGGGGCTTTCAGACCCCTGGAAACTGCTCAACTTTCTACCAAAGCATTAAATAAACAATCAACCATACTCAGCAAAGACAAGGGACAACGAACACCTTCAAAGGAGCTGGGGAGGAAAATACAAGTTGTGTTGGGCAGTGTTCATGGTTCTCATTCTGGATTTGCTCTCCAGCTTTCATTGCTCACAAGTTGGGCCTTTTCCTGATAGGTAGAGAAAAGGGAGAGACCTCTTATTCAGAGAACTTCAGGAAGCGTGACGGTTTCCTGGAGATAAACAATGACAAAAACACAACAGTGGGGCCTGGGTATAGTATTGCATGCTTATAATCCCAGTTATGTATATGATGAAGTATATAGAAAAGAGGATTATCACCCAGACCAGCTTAAGCGAAAAATGCAACGATCTATCCCCAAAAAATAACTCAAGCAAAGAACAGGCTAGGTGCATGACTCAAGTGGGCAGAGCACCTGCCTCACAAAAATAAAAATAGAAACAGTAACTAAGAAAACCTGATTTGAACTCTTGACCTACACGGGACAGAGCACATATGAGGAAGAGTCACCATGCCACCACTCACCCGTGGCAGATCAGCGATTCTCCTAGAGGTAAGAACAGTTGAGGTTAGAACCAAGGTTTCACAACCAAAGCACTATGGACACCTGGTTTGGAAACGTCTTTGCCTGGGGGAGCAGTTTGCGCCATTGTAGGGTACTTAGCAGCAAGCCCAAGCTAACCCCTTGAGACCCTAGCAGGAAGTTCTACCACCCTCTGTGATGACCTTAGAAACTACTGCTAACATGGCCAGATGTACCCAGGCGTGAAAATCTCCTTCCCTCTACTGACAAAAGGACTCTAGAATTTTCTTAGGCCAATCATATCTCACCTGAAAAATCTCCCAAGTCCCAAACTCAAGACCTGGATTCTCCATGTACAACTAAAAGCCACTCTGTGCTCTAGGACTGGAACAGAAGTGTATGGCTGCCTAGTATAGATGAAGAGCCTTCATGGAGAGCCTTCCAGGAACTGAAAGCAATTAGAATGGTGGCAGAGGAAAGGGAAGAGAAAAGCCCTGCTCCAGACAGCAGCAGGGTGGAAAGAAAGACGGATTCATAGTGAGGTCCCTGATGAAGAGACAAGACGTTCAGGATGTTACCCTACTGTAATTCAGTCTGAAAAACCCTGAGGCCACAGTTGATTCCTAAGACATTACCATAGTGAAAGCAAAGAAGTCGCTATCCTCTAACAAAATGTACAGTCTCACTAAAGAAAAAACTATAGCAGCTTGCTTTTTTTTTCTATTTTGTCGGTTGTAGGGCTTGAATTCAGGGCCCAGGCGCTGTCCCTGAGCTCTTTTGCTCAAGGCTAGTGTACTACCACTTTGAGCCACAGTGCCACTTCTGGTTTTCTGGTGGTTAATTGGAGTCTCAGGGACTCTCTTGCCCCAGCTAGCTTTGAACTGTGGTCCTCAGATCTCAACCAACTCAGTGATTACAGGTGTGAGCCGCCAGCCCCCAGTGGCCGGTTGCATTTCCCAGAGGCAACTGTAATGACATCCTCCATTCCATCAACTCTCCTGCAATGTGTTCATCAGGAGGTGACCTCTGTCTCTCCACCGACAGGAGAACATGGCGGAAGAGGCATGATATCACAGGTGGAAATGACACAGAACAATATCATAGCTCCTAAGCCATTTCTTGGGATCTTCACTTGTGGGTGATTCCCTCCAGAATTCAGATGCCATATTGCGAGATTTGCTAGTCAAAGCCAACAAGGTCCCCAGCTGGCCTTTTGAGTAAGACATCTTGGTCAGCTAGTCCAGTCAAATCTACAGACGAATTTAGCCCCAACCAACTCCAACAGTGACTGCCTGAGACTCCAAGCAAAAACCACTCTGCTGAACCCACTTATGAGAGTCAGACATAATAACAACCTTGTTTCAAGCCACCAAACCTTAGGGTACTTTATTCAACAAACTGCATTTCTCTAGTCACACTGATTATTTCTCAAATGTTATACCATCACACATATTGGGATTTCCATCGGCACATATTGGCAGCAGCACCCTATCCTTTGGGTGCTGAGTACCCCTAGTAACCAACCTGGGAGACAACCATTGTCAGGGATCCCATTTGACAAGTGAAGGAATGGAGTTCTGCAGAGGTGGTCAAGAGACATGATTGGCAATGGGAGGGATGGACTCCAATGCCAACAGTCTGCATCTCACCATTTAGCTGGGGAAAGTTTTGCTCCCCAGGGAGAAGAGATAGAAGCAGAGCCAGATCAAATGTTTCTCAGGAAAGCCTGTCCAAAGATTCTTAGCTTGGTGGGGGAAAAAGATTTCTCATAATGCCTGCAGCATAGTCAAACATCACTGGTGGCATTTCCACAGGGGCTCGGGGGCAGAAAACACCAAATGATCACTTGAGGAATCGAAATCCTTTTCTTTTCCAATACCATTGCGGGGTGGCTATGCCCATTACTTGTTGAGTTGCTTTGGACAAATCACAATGCCCCCCTCCCCCTGCATCTCAGAGTCCTCACAGCAAAGCGAGCATCATCCCTCCCCTCCCATCAGGACTGTCATGAGATAATGGGTGACGTCAATGCCTCCCTTGATCGTAGTGCTGACACTCAGGCTCTGTCTAAATAACTGCTTTTAAATGGAGTGTCATGCAGAGCCTGGACATCTGTCCTCCCTGCTGCCCATGACAGTCGTCGAGGTGCTGGTCCCAGTGGGAAATCAAAGATATTCTGGTCAGAAACACACACACACACACACACACACACACACACACACACACACACACCACCACCACCACCACCACCACCACCCCCCCACCCCAAGCTTGGTCCCGACATGGGGCTCCTGATGCATACACAGAGACTCATTTTCTAGGATGTTAGCCCCTCTCTGCTTCTTAGAGCACAACTAAGGAACAGCCTTCTAAAGACTGCTGTTCACTTTTTAGGACAACACCTCCATGACATAGAGAAACATCTCAGTGGCCTGGGTATTGCCACCCACATGCTCTCGCTGGGCCCAGCGTCTCTCAGGTGAGCTTATGTCTTTCAAGCCTCTGTCTCTTTCAAAGCATCTTTGAAGCCATCCTTTTCTTTCTGGCAATGAGAACCCAGAATTGGGGGTGCTAATCTTCACTCAATATCACCCTGGGATGGAGCTTTCTTCTCTTTAAAAAAAAAAAAAAAAGCCCAGGGAATGCACGACAGTTATATTAAGATTCTGCCAGCCACAAAACTTGAGTTTCAAAGGAAAATCCACTCAGCATACCAAATTCACCATGTTATGACTTTTGTAAAAGGACTTAAACACAATTAATAACACAATGGCATCTTAACTCAGAATGTTCCACTTGGTGGCTTCTCTCGGGTCAGCTGTCACTGAAAAGGCACTTTGTTGCTATTGTTTTTTATTTTAAAAAGGAAGAAAGACACTAACTAAAGGAAGCCATAATGCTCTTTCTCTTGGGCGCTAATGTCCAGTTGGGTTCTGCTTCGCACAGATACCATAGATTCCCCAAGAAGAAAAGAATTATTCCCTGTCCTTTACAGTCCAGTCCACGCCCAGCAATTACAGCTGAGTTCAATTTAGAAGGAAGTGGAATGTTTGGAGGAAAATGACACCATGAGGCGCAAGCCATCACCTGTACATTTCTAATGCACGCCGGAGAAGTCACGGCTGGAAGTCCTGTCACTTGGAGACCATGACAGCAACAGCAGTTATTAATATTCATTCCATAGATGTGGTACGAGACACACCTGATACATGCTGTGATACAAAACATGGGAGCCAGGGGTGAAGGAATGAAGTAAGCGCATCTGTGCCACCATTCACTCAGGCATTCCTGAGCAAATGTTGACTGAGCCATCATCATAATGGGCTGGGCTAGGAATGTAACAGTAGGCCGAGCCAAGTCCCCCCTTCACCCTCCAGAGCACAATGCCCAGTGAAGGGGGCAGACATGAATCCTCCAATCACAAAAGCCAAAAGGAAATTGTAGCTGAGACAAGAGTCATGGGGTTCATCAAGCTCTGAGTTCTTATATGAGGACATTTTTCCAATCCTAATAAGTTAGGATTTCCAGATGCCAGAGGCTCACACCTAAAGTCCTAGCTATGCAGAAATCTGAGCTCTGAGGATCACAGTTCAAAGACAGTCTAGGTAGCAAAGGCAAGACTCTTATCTCCAATTCTTTTTAAAGGCTGGCTAGATGCTGGCAGCTCACACCTATAATCCTAGCTACTCAGGAGACTAAGACCTGAGGATCGCAGTTCAAAGCCAGCCCTGGCAGGAAAGTCCATAGGACTCTTATCTCCAATTAACCAGAAGAAAACTGGAAGTAGAGCTGTGTCTCAAATGGTAGAGCAGTAGCCTTGAGCAAAAGGCAGCACCCAGGCCCCTGAGTTCAAACCCAGAACCAACAACAACAAAGAAACGCTAGAAGTGGAGCTGCGGCTTAAATGGTAAAGTGCCAGTCTTGAGCAAAACAGCTAAGGGATAATGCCCAGGTCCTGAGTTCAAGCCCTAGTACCGCACACACTCAAAAAAAAAAAAGTCAAGAATTTTACCAAAACTTGTAAAAGCTAAGACTGTATTAGGAGAGAGAAATAAGGAGAAGGAGGACCGCAGACAGATGAAGCAAAGAGCACCCAGAAAGGCTGCAGTGGAGGAGGAGGAAGGTGAGGACATGGTACAATCTTGGGTCGACCGTCTCTCAGGACAACACAAATCGCAGAACTTTGCCTGTCAGAATGGAGTCAGTGCTTCACAAAGGCCCAGCTGGAAACAGCAGCTAGAACCCCAAGAAGTAGCTATAAAAGAAGGAGCTGACCCTTCACCGATTCTAAAATAGAAGTCGACACTCAGGTTCCCCCAGGGTAGATTCTACTGCGGCTTGGCTTTCTACAGAAAGCTGGTTGGAACAAAACGAGGTGCACTCCATGCACGGTCCGTGGTAGAACAGCAGTACGGGAAGTGGCTACTGTGACCATTAGAACCACCTTGCAGGATCCGAAGCCCTGGTCTAAGACAATGTGCAGAATCTGAGGTTGGTGGGACAAGAAGAGGAGAAGAGATACACAGGCCTTTGAAATGACATCTCAGCCATCCCATGAGACCATTACATGCACTTAGCTATATTGAATGACACCTAATAGTTATGCTCTGGGAAAGCTGATGAAGCACTGGCCTCTTTTTTTAGGCTCCTCCCCCTGGGAAGAAAGACACAGAGTTCTGATGCTTGAGGAAGTCTGAAAACAAAAAAACTGCTGAATAAACAGAGTCAGCCTGGCCCATTCACTGCAGGACTTGTCAGAGCTTTTCACGTTCCCAATGACTTTGGAAATCTCCAGAAGAAATAAAGAACATATTTGTTGTATAGCTCAAATTTATTTGACACCCGTGTCCTTCTTTCCATGATACTAGCTCCCCCAACCAAGGTACCTTGATGCATACTTTGAGAAACACAGCTCTGAACTTTAGATACACAAATGGCTTCATATTTTCTTACTCTATTACCAAACGATGCCGGGAAGTTATTTCCTTTTGAAAGCAATGCCAAAACATCCAGAGAGAAAAGAGCTGAGACAAAATAATAATAATAATAATAATTTTAGTAGGATCATGATTCAAAGACAAAGTTTTCGGAAACGTGCCTGCCCCTTGCCCCTCCCCAAACCCTCCCACACATATCCACATGCTTCGTTCCCATTTCTCATGAAGCATCTTCTTTCTAAGACCACCTGTATTTAAGACTTCTGGTTATTACCTGCCTTATCTTGTACAAATTGTCAACATCAACCTATTGCACTTGGCTCAAAACCTTCCAATTCAAAGCAACAGCTTAGGAGAAATCAATGCATGTTTAACTTCTTCAATTGATGGCCTGCCAGCATTCCAAATCCTCCATGCCAAATTTCTTTAAAATACTGCAGAAGACATCCTTCCCTACAATCATGCAGCAATGTGCAAGACATGAGCACCTCTGCATTCCCCTCCACACACACACACACACATCCATCCTACCTCTCAGCACCAAAGAAACAGAGGCTGGGCTTCTGCCAACTCACAAATGACTCCGAGATAACATCAAGCCGGCCCAGGACAGTTAGTTCTCTGTCCTTTTGGATACATCCCAAAGACCCAAGAGATGGCCACTAAACAATGTTTTCTCTAAAGCAACTACAAAAGATGGACAAGTATTCCAGACCTGCTCTAGGCAGACAACTCCCGAGGTATTCACAGCCCTGGAGAAATGGGCCAAATTTTCCATTCTCAGGGCTAAATGGGATTTGAAAAGGACAAGGGGGTGGGGGGGGGAAATCACACGACCGATAGCAAGCACCCCCAAAGGCAACGTCCTATTTCAGTCTGGTACCGATGTCCAGAAACAGCAGGCTGTGTGCCCACCCTGAAATCCTCACACTTGCGCAGAGGATCCCTGCAGGGTTGGAGCAGCCCCCCCCCCCCGGGAGGGGGAGCTCTGATGAGAGGTGTTAAATAAATTAGTGCTATCGTTTATTAGAGCATAAGAAACAGATGGGGATGGGCGCAGTGACCGCTGGAAGAGGCTTCAGAAGATGAGGATGCGCAGCACAGGCAGACGCAACACCGTGATGCCCGTTAGCCTGAACAGCCGCCGCTTCTTTGCGTCCTGTGCGGACCCCTGGCCGGCGCCTTGCAAGTCCATTCCTCCACTTCCTTCTCCACGCACAGCCAGTCCACACACTTAATTACTTTAAAAAGAAAAAGTTGCCAGCAACCTCACAACTTTCTCTTGTAAAACGCCTGCCACGGAATGAATGTATTTCAAGTCCTTGCGTGCTGGATTCATGGTAGAAGGAAAAGAAAGGAAGGGAAAAGGGAAAGGGGGACACGTTTGCTTGGCACAGGCCTTTCTCAGGGGCAGGGGCAGGCTAGTCCGGTCATTTGGCTAACACTGGCCTTCCCATGGCTGCCATTTTCTCTGCTTCTCTGGCTTTTCATTGCCATTTCTTGTGTCACGGGTGGTGCTAATAGGTCAGGTCTCTAGTATAGGCTGAGACTGTCTAGCTTACCTCCAAGGCCTTTCCAAGTTCCAGTCCAGGCAGGAAAATCCATGAGACTTTATTGTTATTATAAGGGTGATGTACTGAGGGGTCACAGGGATAATCAGTCAGGTAAAGAATACATTGCATTTTAGAATTTTTTTTTTTTTGCTTGTCCTGGGATTTGAACTCAGGCTCTGGGCCCTATAACTGGGCTTCTTTCTGCTGAAGGCTAGCACTCTGCCGCTTGAGCCACAATGCTACATCTGGCTTTTTCTGAGCAGATGATTGGAGATAACAGTCTCACAGACTTTCCTGCCCAGGCTGGCTTCCAACTGCAATCCTCAGATCTCAGCCTTCTGGGTAGCTAGGATTACAGGTGTGAGCCACAGACACCTAGCTGCCTTTCTTTTTTGACAATGTCACCTCTTTCCTTGCTCTATGAGACACTTATTTCCAATTAACTAGCAAAAAAAAACAACAACAGAATTGGAGCTGTGGCTTAAGTGGTAGAGCAAAAAATCTCAAGAGCAATACCCAGGCCCTGAGTCCCTGCTCCAGTACTAACACACACAAAAAAAGTCCTTTTTAAAAAATTCTATTTTTATTATCTTTAAGTAGTTTTACAAAGGGGTTACCAGCCAACAAACAAAAGGTTCCCTTTAAGCTTTTATCTAACATGTTTCTCTTTGCTCTTTGACCAAATGCTGGTATTATACAGTCCATGTATAAAATATACAACTCAGAAACTGACCACATCTTTGAGGTCTGCTGAGAAGTCATTTGTCTAACAATTCCTCTCCATCACACGTCTGATCATATCGGGGATTTGGAGAGAGTTCTGCACTAAAGACATACGTTCTTCAATATTCAAATTTAATATTTCATTATCTCTGTGCACGTCTAATGCAGCCTCACACAAAGAATTAAAAAAAAACAGGAAGCCCTTTCCAATAAAACTAGGCTTTCAGAAATTCTCAAAGGCAGCTGAAGATCTATCTTAGGATAGCTCCTAGCCATTTTTTCAAAAATTTTATTTAGAATCAGCTACCAATTTGCAGCAAGGCAGGAAAAAAAGTAATAAGAAAACAGAGTTCATGACCTGAAAAAGCTTAGGATCTTAGCCAAATGGGGCATAAAAACATGCAATAAATTCAAAGATGGTAAAAAGTACCAATTACATGTTCAGTCAATACCATATATATATCAGGAGCCATACTATATGATATATATGTATATATTGATATATAGATAGATAGATGGGACTGTGTATATACATGTGTGTTCTCAACTATTCCACCTCAAAATAAGCCATGAAAGTGGTATTATAATCTAAAATGGGTGAAAAATACAACAGAATCAACTGGGCAGCATGACACCACATATAATCCAAGGATTCCAGGAGGAAATCAAGAGAGATTGCTGTTAGATATAATCTTGGGCAAAACATTAGTGTGACTCCCCTCTTCAAAAGTAAGCTGGGTGTGGTGGGACACACCTGTCACCACAACTATGAGTGAATCATAAACTGGAGAATCAAGGTCTAAGCCAACCCAATCCCAAAGCAATGAAAGCAAAAAAGGTCTGGGGACCTGGCTCAAGTGATAAGAATACCTACCCTAGTAAGAGTGCAAAGCCATGAGTTCAAACTCCAGAATCTCTTAATTTAAAAACAAAAAAAAACCCCAAACAACAACAACAAAAAAACGCCTTGAAAATCAGAGAAACTGCACAAATAACACTGCACTGAAGGAAGGATGAGAGGCCCCTGGGGAAAGTCTTGGCCAAGCAAGCATCTAGTGGTTAAAGGAAGTCCAAGACTACCCTGGAAGCCTGGAATGACCTTCCCACTGCCCATGGCCTTCAATCTCTGCTCCTCTGCCAGTAAACACAGTTCTTAATCTCCTGGTGTGATGAGGCTCAAAGAGTGGCAAGCTTCTGATTGAATAGAAAAATAGAGCAACTGAGGAAGGATCGCACGCCACTGTCATGAATGAAGCAGGCCGAGCTGGAGCCCACAGAGCCCACAGCCACATGACCGAGAACCCCAGGATGAGGTTTCAGAGCGTGTCAGGGGCTCTTGAAGGAGAGGCGGGTTCCAGGAGAAAGAAGCCCACAGCTCAGCCAATGCTTTGTTTCCTCTTCCCATATCTACGGGCTGAAGCCAGTAGCCATTTGTGACCTTTTATGTCCATGACCCATTCAGCTACTCAGAAAAAAACCTGGAATACACTAAACATGAAATGTTAATATTGTTCTGCTTTTCAAACCCACTCAACTTTTCTCAGAGACACATGTCCAACATCTACTCACTGAGCAGGTGCACTCTGAGGAGTGATATTTCTATTTCCCCATGCCTGATAGCTCCAGAATAAACTCATCTCTCCTTTAGTCACGCCAGAGGGCTAGAAGACTGTTCACAGAGCCACGCTGCTCATGCAGTTAGTCTTGACATGCTTGGCCCTTCAGTCTTTCCAGGTCTCTATTTCAACTTGACAATGAACTTCTTTTTACTATTAGAAATGTTTATCAGCTGCACTCAACATAGAAGAAAAAGAACTAAGCAACTCAAAGACAGTGATGGGAAGGGAGGAATGAGAGGGAAAGAGGGAACAAAAGGAAAAGGAAAAAAAGGAAAGAAATGTAATCATCACCTGATGGGGAAGAAATAATTTGTATTGTCAAAGCTCATAGAATTCACAAACTTTATAGACAATTTGCCTTGTGAAGGCTAAAATGTGTTTGTGACTTTAAGTATCACTATTCTGCAATACTGTGAAATATGTGAAATTTATGTAATCACCTAATCTCAATTTTAAAAAAAAGTGAAAGAAGGAATGGGCTAGGAGCAATGGGTGACAATATTGTCAGACACCTTGTTCTCATATACTGTTTTGTAGAATGCTAACTTTTTGTACAACTACTTAAAGATATAATAAGAAAAAAATGTAAAAAGGAAAGGAAGAGGCAGGCAAGTAATAAATTACAATCAATCAAAAAATGTTTGCATATTAACAAATATTGAATGAATTTGGTGAGTTATTCACACATAGACAATACTATGACCTGGTCTAAGATGCAGCTTATCTTTCCTGTTTTGGGTGAAACTGTAGCCAATGTATGCTTTAACTTTGAAGTTTTACACAGTCAGATGAAAGTTCTGATAAGAGTATATCATCTGTAATTTTTTTTATGGAGCCTCATAAAATTAGTTACATGACTATATCCTAGAGAAAATGACTCCTCAGCTAAAAGAAAGAAAGGAAGAATGGAAGGAAGGAAGGAAGGAAGGAAGGAAGGAAGGAAGGAAGGAAGGAAGGAAGGAAGGAAGGAAGGAAGGAAGAAAGTAGAAAGAAAATGCCTATTGCCCATTTAACTTATACATGGTAAAAATCAGTTATATGAGGCTTGAAAGATGCCTTGCCCGCTGAAAATCCCAATGAGTCCTAATCCCCCTTCCAGATAGCTAAAAGACAGAATGAGCCTGAAAGGTTTTATGGACTGTGAGCATGGCTCAAGTAGTAGAAAGCTTGACTAACCACCGTGAGGCCCTGAGTTGAAATCTCAGTACTGCCACCCAAAACTAAAAACAACAAGTTTTGCAATGTGTAAAGTGTTCCTTAAAAAAAAAAAAAGTGAAGTTTTCACATTGAAGAAGCAGATGTTAATCTGGGGTGCGGGGTGGGGGAGGCGGGATGCAGAAGGGGGCAAGACTCTTTCCAAGGCTCCCTGGAAGGGGAGATGTGTTTGCAACCTTCGAGGTGACATAAGTAAGCAGAAGTACAGTCTCCTGAGCCAGCTTCAACCACGCGAATCGGTAAGCCCTGGGAACACAGGGAAAAAACTGGGTGTTCTCGCCAGTCACAGGTGTACCAAGAAGCTTCGTAGGATGTTTTGCTAACCTGAAAGAGCAGTTCAGGCCCACGTCTCTAGGGCCAGAAGAGAGCATCTGGTACGTGTTTTGATTCCTAAAGAAAATGTCCCAAAGGCTCGTGTTTGGAAGACTTGGTCCTGAGCTGGTTGACATTATTGGATCATGAGGATACTAATACTCTCCTCAATAGAAATCATAGCTGAATGGGTTGTTGGAGGGCAGGCTTTGTTGGAGGAGGTAGGTTACTGAGCACATGATTTTGAAAGGTGTGTCTTGTCTCCTCGTGTGCGCTGTCTCTTGCCCTCTCTCACTTTTATTCACTCTTTCCACTTCCTGGCTGCCATGGTGAGCAGATACTCCTCTCTTACACCCTTCCAACTATGGTGCTTCTGCTGTGCCAGGAGGCCTAAAAGTAATGGAGCCAGTCAAGCAAGGACTGGAACGTCTGCAATGGAAAACCAAAAATAAGTCTTTCCTCAATTGTTTTTCTCCAACATTGTGTCACGGTGATGAAAAGCTAACTCACACAGCCTCAGGGACAACTACAGAGGATGTTAGAACAAAACCTGGCAGAGAACAGGCAAGCGGAAACAACATGGACAATGGCTACTAATGTGGCTGGGCCTCTCGGCTTTCTGTGCTGAGCAAGCTGGTATAGTTCTACAAGCCCATGTGGATTCTTGAACACCCTGAGCTGTCTTGAGTTGTTCAGCATCCTGTTCACGGCCTGGTAGATCGAAGGGAAAACCAAGACCATCTCCTAATTAGGAGTACATGAGAATGAGTAGGGAAATGTGCCCCTTTATCCATTATTTTAATAATTCTGTGAATGAAAAAGTATGGCTTTTTAATGGATTTTTTTAATGTGTTGCATCATAAGGGCTCAAAAAATATCAGACCAGAAAAATGAACACATCTCAGCCAACAAGCCAGACATGGTAGTACACCTGTAACCCCAGCAAAGTTGGAGTAGATAAACTTGGGAAAAAAGAATGCAAGATTCTCTCTAAAACATAAATAAAGCAGGGAAAGGGCTGGGGACGCAGCTCAAGTGGAAGAGCATCTGCCTAGCAAGCGTGAGGTCCTGAGTTCAAATTCCAATCATGCAAAAAAAAAAGTGTTAACACTTTGAAGCATTTTGAAATTAGGGTTTTCAGATTGAGGATACTCTGTAGTAATATGTTGAGTTTGTTTTGGTTTTTTTTTTTTTTTTTTTTTTTGCAGAATTGTTCTAGAATGAGTATCAATTTACTTTGCAAACATGGTGCTTAATTCTGTAGCTGCAGTACCAACCACTGAGAGCCAAGTGAATTTCGACAAGAACAAACAACTTGAATATGGCAGTTAGCTCAGAAGTGACCATGAAGAATAGAGTTTTATTTAGAGAATAATAAGTCAATCACAAGAGAAAGATCATCACGTGCGCAGGCTCCTTCTACCTGCAGAGTTGCAAGGCTTAAAAGGTGTGCTGTTGTTCAATGCAGGAAGATGTTCAGTACAAAAGGCCTGGTTTTAAATATCAATAAAAGAAATTGGGGGGGGGAGCCTAGTACGGTTCACAAACAAATCCTTTGCTACCAAAGAGGAGGAATTAAGGCCTCAAAGATGACAGGGTCTGGTTTTACAGATAGGCAGAGAAGCAGGCAACTGACACACATTTTATGGAAATTGACTTAGTGCTCGCACGTGCACACATGCATGCTCATACATGCATGGACATGTGCACACGCACTCACACACACACACACACACACACACACACACACACACACACTCATACACCATCAAATGCACTGAAGGCATCAGACAAGGAACAGAAAAAACCCAAAACATCAGACCATTGCTCATTGCGCAACAGAGACGGCTGCCCTCAGGTAATCTGCCTGCCAGCCCCACCTCTCCTCCACAAACTTCACTTTTGCCTCTGTTGTTTATAGTGAGAGTCCAAGCCAGCGACTGGTACACATCTTCTGGAAAGAGCCAGATGGCAAATATTTTAGGCTTCCCAAAGCCACGTGGTGTAAGCCCCTGCCCTTGAACTTGGCTAGGGTCACTTGAGAAAACGGCTGAAGTGAAACAGAATCAAAAAGGGGTAGGGCTTGGTGTTCTCATAAAAGTTTAGGAAGAGTGAAGTGAATTTTATGTGATCTCTGTGTGTGATGGAATACTCCTTTGACTTTTTCCAACTATGGAAAAACATAAATATTCTACTAGGACAGGCAATCGGAAATGAGGGGTCAGAAGACCAGATGCCCACACAGAAACCACAAAGACTTAGGAGGGGAGAGACAGGGAGGGTAAAAGAAGGGAGGAGAAGGGAGGGGAACTTTAAAACGTGGTGAAGGCCAAGAGCCTCATCAGTCCCAGACAGGAAGGAGAATAACAGAGTGTGCCAAGGGACAGGTGAACCAGAATAGCCGAGTTTCTATTGAACTTCACTGAAGGTGAGGTGTAAAAAAAAGTTCCTAGTGAGAAGGAATTATTCTAAATGTCATTATATATATATGCATATATATGTACACACACACGCACACACACACACACTCTTTATGTGGCTCAATCCTTACAGCAGCTCTCGGGGACATCCGTACCAACTCCCTTTTACCGATGAGGAAACCGAGATGCTGAGATCAATAATGTATTCAAGGTATGGATAGATGGATACACAGACTGACAAACAGATGATGAATAGGATAGGAAGAGGATAGAGATGACAGATACTGGGTTAGACCAGTAGTAGACAGATGATATGAATTGATGGTAGACATGCATCAGGTAGATGTGTTATAGATCAAATAGATGACAGGAAATATAGTTATGATGATAGATACAGAGTAAATTAGAAAACACTCAGCTCTAAACCTGGCCAACGGCCCCAGACCCTGCCACCTATCTGCAAGTGATTGGAAAGCCGGTAGCAAGTTGCTGTTCATACAAAATGAGATGTGAAGCAGTTGAAGGCAGTACAAGCCCCCATTTTGGGCAGCAGCAATGCCAATACCCCCCACCCTTCCCCCACACACTCTTCCAGTAGGTTCGTCTGGCTGGAGATTTCCCGAAGAGGGGAGCTGAAGCGGCTTAGAAACGAAGGAAGGAAGTAAATATTGAAATATGCTCGTGACCACAGGAGCTTGATGGCGAAGAATCTGGGGCCGGCTGGGAAAAACAAAGATGCAGAGGGGTTTTGAAAGTCTGAAGATGATTTGAAGGGTGAGACATGTTTTCTCTCAGATCTAAGGTAGGAACAGATTTTCAAAAACACAGGTTCTACAAACTGCCTGGCTTTGATATCCTGGAGGAGCGCATTGGGGATGCAGCGCGGGTGTGCTTGCTCCTCGGGTCTACCCGCATGGCCGCAGGCTGAATTCAGTGCCAAGAGGCTTGTGCCTGGTTATTCAGGGGGTGACTGGAAAGACAACACCCCATCAAACCACAGGAGCAGTGGGGAGGAGAAGCAGAAAGGAATGGGGATGGGGGGGGGGGGGAAAGGAGAGAAGGAGAAAGGGAGAGAAGGATGGAGGAGGGAGAATAAGAGAGGGAAGGAGGAAGGGACTAGGCCTACATTGGTTCCAAGTCAGCAGAACTATTTCTTCCAACAGGACTCCTGGATCACTGTGGATCAAAAACCTTCTTGTAACTGCTCTTTCTCTCTCAATCTTTCACCATGCCCTAGTGGCTCACATCTGTAATCCTAGCTACTAGGAAGGCTGAGATCTGAGGATGATGGTTCAAAGCCAGCCTGGTCAGGAAAGTCTATGAGACTCTGATCTCCAATTAACCACCAAAAAAGTTGGAAATGGAGGTGTGGCTTGAGGGGTAGGGTGCCATTCTTGCTTGAGTGTAAAAGCTAAGTATACAACCCCTAAGCCTTGAGTTCAAGCTCCAGTACCAGAACACCAAATACATACATACATGCATCTTTCCAACTTGGTGAAGACAGACACATAACATTCTGATCTAGATGCTTGATATTCAAAAGGATAAGCTGTAAAGATAAAATCTCTTATTTTGAAAATATACTGAAATTGTCCCGTCCTTTGTGGTGGTCGTGGCCATTTACTTCCATCAATCTGTCAACATTCATGGACTTGAACAGTGAAAAGCAAGTATATGTAGATTAAATTGGATCTTACTTTACCTAAAAGGTAAAGGAGGGGGTAAAGAAATATAAATAAATACTGAAAAATTCTGCCTGGATAGAGAAGAAGAGATAATAAACAAAAATGTCTCTCATCCCTGAGTGTCTCAACCTTCGTTTGGGAGTTAACAACATGAATGGACCAATCATAGACCTCATTTCTAAGTGACTGACAGGTCCATGTGAGTTCCTAAACGCCATCTTCTTTGACGGCTGACTGGTGGGCTCCACAGCTCAAGCTGTGATTCTGTTTAACCCAAGTGCTCCCCGGAGACCCTCCTTTGGCTGTCTCTCTTCTCCAAGCGGCAACTGAAGCTTTGTGAGTGCCCCTATAAACACGCTAATGAATGAATGGACAACTAATTACCTTGTAAATATGCATGAATAAGTACAGGCCTCTGATTTCTGAGCAGTAAGGCAAATGTCTGGGCGCCCTCTTGCTACCTAGTTGTGCATGAGAAAATGTGTGACATCCTCACAGTAGAAGCTGGCACTCATCATCTTAACACAGAGACGAGACAAACACCACTTGTAGGACATTGTTAAAAGACACCCCCCCTTTTAATAAAAATAGAAGACAAGTTCAGCCAGGAAAGATAAACAGTCTCTAAGTGTGTGCATTCCAGCCATCAGGAAGTTGTACCTCTTGATTAGAGCTTTTCAGCCAGGTGCTTTTTAAATTTTAAAATCACTTTTTTAGAGGATTTGGTCTGATTTGTTTCTCATCCATTTTTAAAACTACCAAATCTGTTTGTGGCAGCCATTTGGGAGGGAGGGGATTGGAAAGATTTTAGGGCTTTAAAAAAAAGCTCTGAAAGGAACCACTCCTTCCTTTCGCCCCACAAGTTGTTTTTTTTTTTTTGGTCCGGTCGTGGGACCTGAACTCTGGACCTGGGCGCTATCCCTCAGCTCTTCAGCTCAAGGCTAGCACTCTACCACTTGAGCTACAGCGCCACTTCCAGCTTTTTTCTTTTTGCTTATGTGGTGCTGAGGAATCAAACCCAGGGCCTCATGCATGCAAGGCAAGCACTCTACCACTGAGCCACCTTCCCAGTCCCTTCCCCCCACAAGTTTAGCATCACAGTACAAAATTCTGTGTCAAGAAGTGGTTAGGAAGGGTTGGGCACAAGCTATAATCCCAGATACATGGGAGGTAGAGTTTAGGAGGATCACAGTCCAAGGACAGCTAGGCATGAAGGAGACCTTACCTGAAAAACCAACTAAAGCAAAAGGGGCTGGGGATGTGTCTCTAGTGGTAGATCCCTGCCTAGCACATGTGAGGCTCTGAGTTCAAACCCTGATACCTCAAAAAAAAAAAAAAAAAAAAAAAAAGAGGGTAAGGTTAGATTGTATTGGTTTCTGGATATGGCATTCCTATCAGAGACTTGGTGGAAAAAGAAGACTCACTTAACAGCATCTGCATTTTGGACCAAGTAGACTCATCTAGTGGATGAGTCAGAGAGTTGAATCTGTGCTAAAACTTCAGTCAGCCACACTTTGGAAACCAAGTAAACTTCAACAACTTCATTTAGCCTCCAGAGGGTCAGGTTCACTCATCTGTCTGGTGGATTGTACCAAAGCTGCCTGGCCAGGCTTGATAAGAAAAATAAATTGGCTGGGCACCAGTGGCTCACGCCTATAATCCTAGCTTCTCAGGAGGCTGAGATCTGAGCTCTGAGGATTGCAGTTCAAAGCCAGCACTCAGGCCTGCTGTTCAATGACCAATTTAAAAAGGAAAAACAAAAAGATTACTTCATACAATGCATAGGAAGTACTTGAGTCCAGAGGCTGGCACTTCCTAGGTTTCTGTTAAGTAATATCTATCATTACTAGTATGATTAGTTATTACTTGTTATTGCTATGAGTCCCCGAGCACTAGGGAAGTAATTTTGTTTTGGTAAACTTTAGAGTGTTTCTCCAGACATCTGCTGGTGATGGTTGTCATGTCAAACCTGAGCTGTCACGGGCAGGGTCAAGATGAACTCAGGACCAAGGATAGCCAGCAGAAACGAGCCGTCGTTAAGATCACACAGTAGCTTTACATTTCCAATCTGCCTTCCTGGCTGTCTGAGTTCAAGCCTGAACCTAAGGAAGCAGCTGTTGTGAAATTAGGGTGCTAGGTCTTGATCTGCAATGGATTAAAAAAAAAAAACAAGAAAGAGCAGGTCCCTCGATAACACTTCCCCGACAACAGAAAACATATGCGATAACTCTCAACCACAGTATTCCCCTGTCAATAAAAGCAACACTCGATTTCAGACTCAAATGGCTTTCTTTAGTTCAGAACATCCAAAGGCTAGAATTCGTTGTGAAGTTGGTGTGAATGGAACACACATGAATATCACATCTATCAGGACCCTCTTTTAAGTCTGAGTTAAGGAGTCAATGTGTTAATTCCTTTGATCACATTCCAAAGATCAGTAATCAGTTTCAGAAAGGTTGACCCAGAACTCAATACAGAAGCCTCGCTAATTTGAACATCAAAATCCAAAAGGCTCAGAAATCTGAAATATTTTAGTGTTCACTTGGAGCCACAAGTAGAAAATTCTATACCATGATATCTTGTTTCATATATAAAAATTGTAGAGTGCCAGGTGCTGGTGGCTCACACCTGTCATCCTAGCTACTCAGGAGGCTGAGATCTGAGGATCCTGGTTCAAAGCCAGCCCAAGAAGGAAAGTTTGTGAGACTCTTATCTCCAATTAATCACCCAAAAATCAGAAGTGGCACTGCAGCATGTAGTGCTAACAGCACTAGCCTTGAGCAAAACTGCTTAGGGACAGTGCCCAGGCCTTGAGTTGAAGTCCCATAACCAACTAATTTTATATATATATATATATATATATATATATATATATATATATATATATATATATATATATACACACACACATAGATATTAGTCTATATCATAGAAATGTTGCATAAAATTGTGTTAAGACTACATGTATTTGAAATAGCAATGTATAAATGGATTTTATATATAGACTTTGGCGGGTGTCATACTCAAGGTACCTCATCAACATGTACACAAAAATCTAAGTCCAAAAAACATCTGATCCCAAACATTTGGGATAAGAGTTCAACCTGTACTTTATCAGGTAGTACATTTCATTTTCAATGGCAATAAAAATTATGTAGATGGTTTTAGAGTTTCTCCTCGTATTTTGCACCTAGATCTTTTGTCAAAATTCTACCCATATTTAGTTTTTTGCCCTTCGAGAGCAACTCAGTTTGCAATTACTTCTACTTCCAAGTCATGTTCCTTCCAGGACGCAAAATTCCTAAAAGTTTTTCTCTTCTGAGATAAAAAGACATTTCATTCATCTGTTTACTTCAATCATTAATTTAATTCCCAGATATATCACAGTTCTTGGCAACAATCATTAGATGCTGAGATTGTAGTTTTAGCCAAGTCCTTCTAAAACTTCATCGATGTGGCCTAAACTCATTGTGCCATAATCCAGAGAGACTGTCATCTCCCTTGCTCCTTGTTAACCTGGTCTGCAGGTGACAGTCACTCTTAGAAGCCACCCAGCACCCTGGGACGTTTTCAGCTCCTGCCATCTTTTTATATGCACTGCTGCTCTGAACCCACGCTGCTCCCCACGCTCAGCTGCTCAACCTGATGTGCTTTGACTCCCAAGCTGCCTCTCACTCTGTGTTAAGTCAGCCTCTGCCTGTCAGACTTCTTTACAACATCAGTTCTGAGAGCCAATGTATTCCTCGGTTCCCAGTTTGCATACTGAAGACTTACAGTTTTCTTGTTTTCATCAAAGTTACTAATTTAAAAATTAAAACATATCTGTGTGCATATGTCTGTGTTACAGGTATATATGCATATATGTGTTTATATGTGTGTATGTGTATACACACATACACACACACACACACACACACACACACACACACACAAATATGATGGTCTGATTTGAAGTTTCTAACTTCACTCTCATGCCCTGGGATATAAACTCTATGCTGGCTTTTGTCCTACCCTAAGGAAAGGAGACAAGGTCTTTATGAGCTCCCCTCCCCCACTCCAATCATTTCTCACTATAGGACACCCAGGGCTGGGGTTGAGATAAATTGCCAGCACCTTCTAGCAAAGCAACCAACACCAGTCTTCTAGAAAAGATTCTAGATATAAGAATCTTGGAGATGGATGTCCAACCAGTAAAAGTGGACCTCATGTCTACCATGGAGAGATATCCATCACCCTATTGAAATCTGAGATCTACCCACAGAGCTGATATCTGGCGCAACACACACAAAGCTCCCCCCCTCCGTTCCCCCTCCCCTCCTCAATCTGAACCTCCCCTCTCCTTTCCCCTCCCTCCTTCAAAACTTTCCCTTTATTGAAATATGTTGTGATTAAGCACAATTACAAAAGACCATGAAATCTCTACTTCCGAGTTACAGTCTGTCTTATTGCTGTCAAAACATAGTTACAAACTATTTTTTTTTCTCTAAAGAGCTGCAACATGGATTTAAACAGAGAATTCCCTTATAGAGGGCGGGGGCGGAAGGGGGGAGTCCACCAAGAACATGGTACAGAGGAAAGCCTTCAATGGGGCCCACTGAAAGAACCAAAGACCAAATGGTCCATCAGTGATGGAGCCACATATTGGAAGAAGCTACAAGGTTTGCCCAAGTCTCTGAGGATCTCCTGTGGTCACAGGCCTTCGAATTGGTCATGCATCTCCATTCTCCACGCCATTACGGCTACAACCAAAGAACCTCTGACTTTGGCAGTGAAGATCACACTCTTACTGGGCCTTTCGGCAGAACACAACACAATTTGTTCTGCTGTGTGTGTGGATGAGCAGAGTCAAAGGAAGTATCTACTTAGATAAGTGAGGTATCTTCTTCACCAATACAGGTGGCTTCAAGGTGAACCCACTTAGAAACTTACTGGAAATAGTAAAGTCTCAGATTCCCCGTGGACTGGAAAGTTAAAGAGTATTATAAAAAGTCAAAATGTGTGGGGCTGGGAAGGTGGCTCAGTGGTACAGTGCTTGCCTTGCATGCCTGAGGCCCTGGGTTCGATTCCTCAGCACCACATAAGCAAAAAGAAAAAAACCAGAAGTGGCTCTGTGGCTCAAGTGGTAAAGTGCTAGCCTTGAGCTGAAGAGCTGAGGGACAACACCCAGGCCCAGAGTTCAGGCCCCATGACCGGACCAAAAAAAAAAAAGTCAAAATGTGTTCCTATTTTAAGATGGCTAATAGGAATGAATATAAGTGGACGTGAATGAATGGATGAATAAATGAATATGAATGGATTTAGATGGATAATAAAATGAATATATGGAATTGAATTTGCTCCTGAGAACTTGTTTTGTTTTGTTTTGTTTTCTCTGATCTACCAGAAAGGAAATGGTCAAACCCTAAGTTTGATGGATCTGATGCTTCTTTTTGGTGGTGCTGAGATTTGGATTTAGAGCTGGACTGGGGGTTGGACACCTAGTGCTTGGTTTGCAGGAGCACTATCATTTGAGCTATGGCCCAGTCTTTTTCCTGCCATTTCCCTCAATTCCCATACGTTTGAGCACTTTTGCAGGAGCTGGCCTCGGGCTATGATCCACCTAACTTCACCTCCCAGGGCTGGCTTCAAGCCATGATCTTCCTCTACTCACCTCCCAAGTAACTGGTCTTAGAGGTGACCATACCCAGCTTTTACCCTTCTGTCTTCCTGTCTCACCTCAAAAAACAGAAGAAGAATTCTTATTTTTCTAGAAGGCAATCAACCCATGAGTTCTGGTTATTTGTCTAGGACATTAAAAAATGCTATCAGGTTATATCTATTACCTGGGTTTTCTGACTAGACTTACTGGGAGATTGACTACAAAGAAGCCATGGAGTATTACAGTGAAAGGCAGTAAGAAATGCATAGAGCTCAGGAGTTGATTCCCAGTACCACACGTAAAAGAAGTAACGCACACACAGACCCCCGACATTGCTATATGCTTTAGGACACCAAGGCCCTTAGAGATCAATAAGGTCCCCCAAATCTCAGATTCTAAAAGCTTCCAGATTTCCCACTCAAGGAAGGCTTCCAGTCTAGTCATGGAATACACTGGGAAACCTTACATTTCCATAACCTTACATCTTTCTGAGAAACTAACCCCAACAGAAGGAGAAAAAAAAAAACCAGCAATTGCTTCCATGGAAATATGTACCCCTCCTTGCCCGCAGCCATCTGAATCAGAGACTGTTTGCATTAATAAGGCGTTAGCCATTTTTCCCCCCTCTTTGATTGTCAAATGCCAGCCGTTCAATGTCCCACATTTACCCGTGAAATTCAGGGCAATGAAGCTGACAAAATGTAATTTACTTGCATTGAAATGGGCCAGACCCACAATTTCCATCCCAGACTTCCAGGCTAGGTTTCCCATTTCCAAGTCTTTCTGAGCTAGCAGAGAAGACATCGCTGGCCCTAAATCCAAACAGCAAGGGTGTGACAGGTGGGTGGCCTCCAAGATCCCAGGGGTATCCCTCAGGAAGAGGAAGACCCATCCTGCCAACTCTAAGCAAGTACTGGACGCTCCCTTTGAGCTGAGATTTGGTTCAACGTTAGTACACATCCTTTAAAATCAATGCAAATTTATAGATCAGAATGAAACATAGATTGAGGCATCACAGGGAAATGTCGACACGCTCAGGAAATATTTATTAGAGCGTAGAACTTACCAGAACCTCATAAACAACCTAACTGTAGAAAACATTGCTTCATCATGAGGGGGAGTCTGTTTTGTACAGATCCTGGGCTCAAAGATAGCACTCTACCACTTGAGCTGTAGCTCCACTTCTGGCTGTTTTTGATGGTTAATTGGAGATAAAGGTCTCATGGCCCAGGCTGACTTCAAGCCCAGAGCCTCAGATCTCATGCTCCCGAGTAGCTAGGATTACAAGCACTTAGCAATGAGGAGTTTTTGAAATGGAGACTAAAGGAGAAAATGAGTCAGAAACCAGCAAGGAAAGTATAAAAGTATACAGGATAAGATTTTTACATACATCTAGAAACTAGGATCTAAAACTTTTATGAGATTTGGACTCAAGGCAATCTATTGTGGCATCACTGGTAGTCTCAAGAAATTTGGAAGAAAATAAATTCTCACTAACAAGAAAATCACTTAAATTTTCGTGAGTCCATTCTTTGGCACCACTAAGACAAAAATACCTTGTAAAATTGTATTTCATGCCATGGAAAATGTTTCCAATATAATCTTAAATTTTTAAAAAGCAGTATATTTTGATCCTAAGTTCATACACTATATAAGGACACACACACACACACACACACACACACAATCACACACGGGAGAAAGGAGAAGATATATTTATTGTTGGTGACTATATAGGTAGTAAGATTATAGTTTGTTTTTTATTTTATTTTGTTATTCAATAATTTTTTCAGTTTATGCTAAATATCTTGTGATATACACAAATTAAAATTTTTAAACTGCTTTACTTCTGAAAAAAATGAGATTTGATACAGTAGCAGGTCCTACAAGTGATCTTTAAATCATACCCCTCTACTTGCTGGAAAGAAAAAAACAAACAATTTTTCTTAGAAGATCTGGATCAAGGATGAAATCAATGGGTATTTTCCACTCCAAAAGAAAAATACTCATTTGCTTGTATTTTAAATTCACATTTAAACCCTATTTTGATACCCAAATAGGTAAGCCAGCATCTGATCTTTAATGGACTTGGAGAAGTCCATTTCCAAATGCCTGCAGCATCTGAGAAGATTTCATTGACCGATTAGCTGGATTTTCATTTCTAGCAAGTATTAGCCAATAATTTACAGTGTCAGATTCCTAATCAGGTATATTCCCACCCTTTAGAAGCTCCTGATCTTACCTGGACCAGCTTACCCCCTGCCCCACCAAATGAAAACAATGTCTGCCAGGAAGATTACATTTGTAGTCCTTGAAGAACACTTAAATGAGCCCAGAAAGTCAGTAAAGCGGATCAGAGAAAAAGCATCTATGCTTCATCGTTTGAACAGAGACAAACCCAGCTGTGGTCAAGTGGTCAGGAAATAGGTCAACTCAACTCAAGCCCAGAGTTCCTTACTGTGGCCAATCAGAGCGAGGCACAAGCAACCCACAGGCAGAGGTAATTCCTTCAGCGGCAGATAGAAAACTCAGCAAGAGCCTTTCCTCCCAATTAAAGGTAGTCAATATTGATTATCTGAGGGATTTCCATGCTCAGGAAGCAAATTAGAAACTCAATACCTGAACTATTCCTAAATGCAGTTATCAACTTCAGAGTTTTATCTCATAAAACCAATTCAGCTTAGAGTTTAATTCTATTAAATTAGGGCTTAGAAATAAGATTTGCTCTAGAATGAATGCATCATTAGTTTTAAAATGCAATATACTGAAATCCAAAATGTGCTGTATTACAGTCTGAAGAATAAATGGGTAAAGATGGCATCTAAATGTTCTTCTCCCTAAATATATTTACCCATCCAAAAAAAAAAGTGTTTGTTCCTAAAGATGCTAAGTTCTTTGGTGAAAGAGTTTCCTCCTCCTTCAAATAACTTGCACAGTGACTAGTTTGCCCTTAGACCTCCTTATTCTAACCATGAACAAGTTCTAAAAGGTGGGAGGGGGGAGCCTGGTGCTGGTGGCTCACACTATCACCTTAACTACTCAGGAAGCGGAGAACTGGGATCACAGTTCAAAGCCAGCCCAGGCAGGAAAGTTTGTGAATTCTTATCTCTAATTAACCACCTAAAAACCAGAAGTAGAGCTGTGGCTCAAAGTAGTAGAGTGCTAACCTAGGGCAAAAAAAAGCTTGAGGACAGTGCTCAGGCCCTGAGTTCAAGACCTATGAGGGGCAGAAAAAATAAAGAAGTCAGGTGGATGGTGGGGGTCTGAAAGGTTCCATGTTGGGGGGTGCTGGAGGGAGGGGCTAATCCAGAGACTCAGGAAGGAGCCGCCCCATGTTCTGTACGTTACAATGTGCTACCCCAGAGATTTGGTTGCTAGTGTGTGTGTGTGCGTGCGTGCGTGCGTGCGTGTATGTGTGTGTGTGTGTGTGTGTGCGCACACACCATTTTGTTCTGCTGAGGATCAAATCTGGGGCCTCATATGTGATGGGCAACTGCATTTTCTTTCTTTTTAAAGAAGAGAGACCCGGCTGGGAAGGTGGCTCAGTGGTAGAGTGCTTGCCTTGCATGCATGAGGCCCTAGGTTTGATTCCTCAGCACCACATAAGCAGAAAAAAGCCTGAAGTGGCACTGTGGCTCAAGTGGTAGAGCGCTAGCCTTGAGCTGAAGAACTGAGGGACAGTGCCCAGGCCCAGAGTTCAAGCCCCAAAACTGACAAAAAAAAAAGAAAAAAAAGAACAGAGAGACCTTAAAGACCCTTCTACCTTGTGCTGTCAGGGACAGGATTCACTGGCCCAGTGTAACAGCAGATATTGCTGGGTATCTTATGGAAATGGAAAGTTGGTCTTATTAAAGCTAGCAAAAGAACCTACTCTGCAATGCCTTCCCTCCTACATAGCCCCCACACACATACACAAGAGTGCTGGGGCAAGTGACACAGAAAAGCTCAGTGAGTATATACATATCTGCTAAACAGAGATATTACAAGACTGAGATGATAAATAACGAATAACATAGTCTCAGACCCTGGCAGGGAACTCCTGGTTCCGGGCTGCTATCCAGGCACTCCCACGACCACAGGTGATTTCCATCTTTAACAAAGGCCAGAGCTGGGTTCTTTAAGTGCTGAAACCCCGCTTGCCATTAAGAGAAGAAGCCATTCCGTTTACACGAATCCTGTGGCATCACCCTCTATTTCCGGACCCCGCAGGGCATTCTTCTGTCCTCCGGAAGCCCTGACACACGCTGTCTCATGCTGTCACAGAAACCCAGGATCACAGGGTCTTCCTAAGCAGATGACATCCAGGTTCCTTGCCATTTGCGTGTGGGAAGAAGAATTTCTGCCTGATGCTTCTCCATCGGCAAAGACAGCAAAGCTCACACAAAGCATGTTCTGGAAAGCTCTGCCGATGGGCACTGAGTGCAGCCTGGTGTGATTTTTTTATTTATTTATTTTGCTGGACCTGGGCCTTGAACTCAGGGCCTGGCTCTGTTCCTGAGCCGCTCAAGGCTAGTGCTCTAGCCCTTGAGCCATAGCCCCACTTCCTGCCTTTTTCTGTTTATGTGGTGCTGAGGAATCGAACCCAGGGCTTCATGCATGCCAGGCAAGCGCTCTACCACTGAGCCACATTCCCAGCCCTGGATTTTTTTTTTTGTTTTTAACACAGCATTGTCACATGATGGTGGGATCCTGAACACCATCATGATCCACTACTATAAGGAAATTTGGAGGCACATTAGACGAAGAAGACAGAAAGGAAACAGGGTTCTCAGCTCTGGCTAAAACTTGCAACCTTGCTCTCTTCTTTTTCAGTGCTTTTCCTGGTTGTCCTTACTTTGCACAAATATAACTCAGCTGCTGCAAAGCAAAGCACCATAGGAATACAACAAGATAGGAGAAGAAAAAAGTAACACCTTTCTACTCTGGGGAAAGGTAGATGTACAGGTACCTATGAAGAAACTTTTCCCTAGAATGGGGAATTCCATTCACAGGTTCTCAAAGGACAATTTGCAGAATCCAAGTAAGGACTTGTGTCTCTAGTTGACTCAAGTAAATTTCCAGAATGTTCTCTAGCTTCTACTTCATTTTTTTAAAAAATCAATATTGCCAAGCGTAATGGTAAAAGAACATCACTGGATTTAAATCCCCCTATTGGGGGAGTCAAAAATCAATTACATTTTGCAAGTTAAGCTTTGGTGATCCAGTTAACGCTTCCATTTTGCTCACTTGGAGACTAAGCAGCAGCTGGGCCCTTGATTCTCCATCTCTGTCTGTCACTGGCCACCGGGGACAGTCCACAGACCCTCCGCTGGATGTACAACCTTGGATAAGTCTTTTTATTTCTCTGGCATCCAGCTTTCCCCTCTCATAGGAGAGGGGTAGCACAGAACAGTTCTCAAATTTGGACTTTGCAATTCCTGTAGCCAATAACAAAGAATACCTAAGAATTAAAGAGGGCCAGGCATAGTGGCACAGGTGTATAATACCAGCGCTCAGGAGTCTAAGACAGGAGGATTGAGAATTTGAGGCCAGCATGATCTACATAGTGAGATCCTTCCTCAAGATTTAAAAAAAAAAACCATCTTGGAGGGTTATAATGCTTTTACCTAGCAAGTAGGCCCTGAACAGCATCACTGGCATCTCTTCCCAGAAAAGAAAGGAGGGAAGAGAAGGGGAGGGAATTAAGAGAAAACCAATCACCACAAGAAAGCCAGATGCAACAAAATCCACCACAACCAGACACCAAACAGAAGAGAGGGAGAAGTTAACAACAAAAAAATCACTAAGACAAAGATAACAGCACTTCACGTATTAACTCCCCTCCCCCTCCCCCATGCACACATTTCTCCTGCAGCTGGAGGGGCCAGGGAGTCTGTGGACAAACACCAAAGAGACAGCAACAGCTAATTCAAAAAATAAAATGCAAAGTCCTACGGCCCAGTTCCAATTGAATTTGACAGTGAAGGTCACAACAACTTTTCACTTTTGTTTAAAGACACTGCCTTGATCATTGCCGGATGCGGAGAGAGAAACACAGGATGGAAGACAGACCATCCTGAGCCCACATCTCCCCTAAAGTGCTCCCCCATCCTCCAGCCTGCCTGTAGCTTGCTTTCTTCTCTAGTTTTGTTTTGTGTTTTTTTTTAAGAAAAATGGACAGATTTCTAACGTTTTGGGAAAAAAAAAAGATTATAAATAACGATTTTCTTTCAAATATATTGCAAGAGACAGTAACCCAAATATTCCGAGCAAAGGAATCAGCTGGCTTTTGAAGGCTGGCTGCGCTTGTTAATTTTTCTCAACTTCTCAAACATTTCTAGTTCATCCCTGCCTTCGCCTGTCTCCTTTTTCTCCCTTGCCTACTTTTGTCTCTTTTCCCAGTTTTTCTAGGCCCACTAATCATAGTGAGTGGTAAGGAATGGTAGGTTTGTCGTCAGGTGTTGTTTTAATTGTTCTAACTAGTTGTAAGATTCATTGTCTGTAAAGAAAATTGCTTTGGCCTCCAACATGTGTTTCCAATACAAATGCATCGCATAAAAACTGAAAGACCTCTTGTCTACAATGATGAGTCTCCTGGAGCCATTTTGGACTTTATAGAACGATTTCACTTATATCTTAGTGGAGGGGGGAAATATATATATATATATATATATGACAAAGCAGACTCAGCATCTCCAACCCCTTTTTAAATTTCTGTCATGCTGTCTTCTAAAGACACTAGCACTTGATAAATGTTCAGACCTGCTTGGTACTGAACTGAGTACCTGTCATCTCTTTGGAAGGGATTAAAGATATCAGCACAGGTACGCCATAAAAGCTGACCAACAGGGGTCAGCGACCCAGTCATTGCCCTCCCTGTCTTGTGTCTGCTGTGCCCATTCCCGAAGCTTTGCCATGGGGAGGGCCGCTTGCCTTTTCTCCATTTCCCTCTTCAAGGTTCTGTGAAACACCGCTGCTCATGAGAGCCTCTTGCCAGTGTCACTAAGGAATTGGGACTCACCGCAACAACATCGCGTGCTTCACAAATGAGAGCTGTTTATTCCAGGTGATTGTGGCTTTTCAAGACAGACTTAGAAGCCAGGGAAGAAAAAAACAATTGCCATTCAGTGCAACCAGAAAGGGAAGCGCCAAGGAAATAAGTTGGTTGTAGAGCCGGGCTCCTACTCGGATTCCCTGCCAGTTAACATTTCTCACGGTGCACAAATTGCTTCTCTGCTTTCTCCTGAACCTAAAAGCCACCTGTGCTAGCTGCCACTAGAACCTAAGTTCTTCCTATGAGAAGCATCTTGAAGATTGTGTGGAAACAAAGGTAAGGGCTAGCCACCCATTTTGTGGGCACACATCCGAAATCACTGGCCCCTGTGTGGTATACTGGTCCATTCTGTGGTACCTTTCTAGAAGCACTTCCTGTGAGCTCACCATGGCGTCGGTCATTCAAGCCTTCTCATTGCTTTGATGAGCCATTTTACCAAATGAGAGATGTTGTTGAGCTAAAGTACCAAGGGTGGATTCTGTTGCTCGGACTTGAGACCCACCAACTACATTATAAAAGTAATGTGTTCAATAAGTAGTTAACAATCTCAACATGTTAACTTTCTATCACCCTCTGAGATCTCAACATGTTAACTTTCTATCACCCTCTGAGACCCTGCAACTCTACATTCATAACTAAGACCATAGACACTCAGAAAGATGGGAAGAAAGCTGCCAACACCAAAACCTCTACCTGTTAGTCTCTTGTGATACACCTTCCAAGCAAGTCTCCTCTTCAGATGACCCCTGGATAGCACAACTGATTCGAATAACTAGGACTAAAGATCCTCAGGCCAACAGGACACTGAAAGTCTTATTTCAGGGCTGCAGGCGTGGTTCAGTAGCAGAGGACTTGCCTAGCAAGTGTGAGGCCCCAGTACTACCAAAATAAACAACAACGACAACACTGTTACCTTGCCCATGTAATTGTAACTCCTCTGTACGGTATTTTCACAATTTAAAAAAAACTGAAAGTTAAGTTTTGTCATGCAGGTAGTGAACAGAAAGTAGAGGATCATGAACAAGTCGACTCAGATGGAGAATGACCCAGAAGAGATCAAGGACTGAAGAATGTCCATGGTCCTGGCTGTCTCGCTCTGCATGGACCTTTCTTCTATTATTACTTTTTCTTTTTTACACCTTGCCAAGGGTTCAGCTGAATATATTAAATGCAGGAAATACTCAATAGGTGTTTGGTGAAAGTATGAATGATAAATGAAATAAATGATGCATCTTGCAGCCAGCCTTCTTTGTTCCATGAATGCTTATTACTGAACTGATTGCCTCACTTCTTTTTCCCGATTATCAAAATGATTTTGTAAGAGGTACTATCATAATTATAGCTCAAATTATAAGGGAAGGGTGATTTGTGGGGCGGATTTTTTTTCTTTATCTAAGTTTTCCAAAAGCAATCCTTTCCGTGTTGTTATGTGTTTGATATACTCCTTGTGGAATACAGGCATTTTCTGCAACCCAGCACCAGAAAGTACAACTTATGACTTTCCTTATAACTGGTCTCAGTGAGCACATGGTCAGGGGCTTCTTTTGACTTCCAAGACTGACCTCTGCAGCTTCCCCCCAAAGAGTCCCCAGTCAGAGGTCAATTTTACACTTGCACTCAAAGCTATCACTTAAAGAACACTGGCGAGGTACCTGCACTTGTCCCTGGGTCACTTGCCAAAGACATCAGGAGAGACACACAGGTCTGGGGGCCGTAGACACTAGCAGAATTCCTGCACAATGAACAGGACAGAACGCTGGGAATAGTAATAAAATGAGATTGCAAAGAGTGGTAGGAGAAAATAACACAGGAGGCCTTGATATTGTCTAGCCTAAGAGTTGCTAGGAGTCCCTAAATAGGGGGTACCTGAACTTGCACATGCTGGGTACCACTCTCTCCTTCAATGAGTGACCCCTGTGTCCTCACCCTTCACATCTGGGCTCACCTTCTGGCTGGCTTTGGACCAATGAAATCTGGCAGAAGGGACATTACGCGAGTTCTGGGACCAGATCTTAAGAATTTTTGCATCTTCTTATATGCTGTGGCAGCAGCTCAGAAAAACCCATCAACACACCCAGGTGAGGGGCCAGGGGACCAATCAGCAGTAGTCACATCAGCTGGCACTGCTGAGACTCCAGATTAATGAGTCATCGTGGTCAGTACCAGCAGTGAGCTGTCCCAAGTTGATCCAGCCCAACAGCCAACACACAGAAGTTGGGAACAATTACAGGATTGGTATTTAGGGATGGTTTGTTATGCAGCAAAAGCTAACTGATACAGCTGGGAGCTCAAAGGGACTCGGAGTTAAAACACATGCAAATCTAGGCAGGGCAAGCATCCTGAGAAAGACCCTAAGGCAATAATATCTGAGACATCAAAAAGGGATATTCTTAGGAGAGGAACACAAAGGTGCAATTCCTGTGAGCACCTGATATTTATTAAAATGAATTCCAGGAAATGGAAACAAGAGGGTTTTTTTCCCCTTTGTTATTGTTTTCTTTTCTTTTTGTTTTGTTTGTGTATTTGTCTTTGGGAGGCTAAGGGGGGGGCATAGAAATGGTAGGACAAAGAATAAACAAATGCAACAGTGGTACTCGAGAGATACTATTTTGAAAATGAATTATACAACTTGTGAGTTGGGGATGGGAGGGGAAAACTGGGAAGAGCAGTGGGAAGGGGTGACATTGTTCAAAAGGAAATGTGCTCTTTACCTGACTTTTGTAACTGTAACCCCTCTGTACATCACCTTTACAATAACAATTTTAAAAGGCATAAAAGGGGGGAGAAAGCCCAGCTGTAATCAAACTGGGCTCTGGTAGCTCCTAATTGTAATCCTAGGTACTCAGGAGGCTGAGATCTGAAGATCAGCGTTAGAAGTAAGCCCAGGAAGGAGGGTCCATGAAACTCTTATCTCCAATTAACCACCAAAGAATCTGGAAGTGGCGCTGTGGCTCAAATGGTAGAGTGCTAGTCTGGAGCAAAAGAGTTCAGGGACAGTGCCCAGGCCCTGAGTTCAAGCCCCAGGAGACACACACACACACACATACACACATACACACACACACACACGCCCCCCAGCCATCAATGTAATTTAAGTCCACATCATTTCAAGGCTATTGCAGTTCTACACTAATCCACACACTATTAGCAGTACCACTTGGTACACACACAGTACCTTTGGTAAGAAGGCAGAGCGGAGGTCCAGCATGGCCCCCTCGTAGGCTCCCCCTGGTGGCTGCAGGGAGGCTATGAAGGGTTGTTGAGCAGGTGGGTCATCTTACCTATCTATCACAGGAGTAGCTTATTGAGCCAGTGACAAGAACGTAGAGAAGGCGATAGAGCAGTGAGGGCGGCAGGGAAGCCCATTCTCTCTGGGCTTCCTTGTCCCGCCTTGGCCTAAACTCGGAACTTGCATTCCCTGGTGGTTGGTTTCTTGCACTCTCTCTTCCTCTCTTCTCTCTTCCCCTTTGGAGTTTCCCAGAGCTTGTTTCTGTGTGCCTCACCATGAGCCATAGGGATGGAGGAAAAGCAGGCAGTGCGGTGTGGAAACTGATACATATGCAACCGTGGCTGAGTACCATCCCAACAGCTCCGTCTGCCCGCCTCTGACAGCCCACCGGGGTCTCTGTCTTATCATGGGAACACAGAATCTACCTGGCAACATGGGGAACTACTCAGCCACCAGAACAAACAAACAAAGCATCTTTTCCACTGAAACACAGGGACTATGCCAGCGCACACCTACTCTGTACATGCTGAAGGTTTTCCTTACATTCTACTTCTTCTTCGTCTTGCATGAGATGGCTCCCTTCCCCGAGTCAGTCACGTGCTCAGGTTCCTGTTTTTATTTCAATCCTCTGCATTATCAGTTTATAATCTAAGGGCTTTAAGCCAGCTAGCTATTGATCTGCCTTTTTATTATTTTTTTAAAACATGCTTTTATTATTCTTTCTCATGACTTCATAATCTTCTTTAGACCATTTTTCTACCTTGGGGAGGAGAAAAAAAAATCTCCCCTTTGAAAATGGTAAATGTTGCCGTATTAAATTGAAATTAGGCTGGCGGGACCTCATGCTCAGCATGCATGTGCCCAGGCCAGGGTTCTGCAGAAGGCCGCACGTTAACCTCCTCAGTCACCGGGTATGTTCACAACGCTCCTTAAAGAAAAAAACCTTCATCATGGTCAAGGTACATGTAAATCAGACAACCTCAGAAACACAGTCGGGAGCAGGGCTGCAAATTCACAGTGTAGCAACCTACAGGGTGTTTCAGAAGAGACAGCATTTTAAATATGATTCATGAATAAGCAAACAGCCCCGACCACCCAAATCAACTTGAAGAGTAAACACAGAGGGAATGTTTAGTAAAATTTTAGACACCATTTGACTAGGGAAAAGGGTTAAAACTTATCAGCAGAGAATGAATTATGTCAATACCACACACACACACACACACACACACACACACACACACACACACACACACACACACACACACACACACAATCCTAAGCAACTGCAGAGAACTGTCTTCAAGTAAAAGTAACACAGGCAAAGGGCTATTTATGCGCCAGAGATAAAATGCACCCTGCTACAAAGGACTTGCCCATGCAAAAGATAACCAGAGAGATGTTTCAAATATATAGGATATTCATGCATAACTATTTATGTATTTGCAGGAGTGTATGTAAGGCTTATCATAGGAAATAAATAGGTGCTTATGGCTACACTGGGATCAGGATATAACAATAATAACAAATGCAGCTGTTAATTTCTATCTGTCGATCTTGGCACGTGACCTACTGAAGTGGGTGACCCTGTGTGCAGCAAGCATCTGTAGAGGTAGCAGTATTCATTAAGAACAGGGCTCAAAGACAAGCAAAAGACCCCTCTTCGTTTTTTAACCCGTTTTCCTGTGTGTGTGGAGGTTGGTCGTAGTTTCTTGTAGATAGGGCCTATGTCTTTCACAACTAGAATCATAGGGCACTAAGCAGATACTCAATGAATATCCAGTCAATTAACTCAATTCTCCAGTGTCTTCTTTCAGTGCCCAGCCTCCAATTGGACACGATCCCCCAATAAAGCTTCCTTATTCTCTGGAAATGAATGCTGACGTACTTTCAAAGTACTGAGTATACACAGCAAACTCACAATCTCCTCTTCCCTCCTCCATGACAAATCTATTTGTACAGCATAGTCTGAGATAAAGACAGATTCCCCAATAATGAGTTAATAGACAACTGGGGTTTGCTGCTCCCATTTCAGATCATTCAGGGACTTGGAGAGAATCTCTACCGTACTGATGCACTCGAGTGGCATAGTCCCTCTTAACTAGCAGGCTGGAGGCAATGCCACCAACAAAGCATAGCCCCCAGCCAATCCTTGGAGCCATGAAGTGTCGCCACCAGTACACTGGCCACTCATCCTAAGGAAAGAGCAGCCAGAACAAGAGCAGAGAGAGAGAGACAGACAGAGACAGAGAGACAGAGAGACAGAGAGACAGAGAGACAGAGACAGAGAGAGAGACACAGAGAGAGACACAGAGAGAGACACAGAGAGAGACAGAGAGACAGACAGAGACAGAGACAGAGAGAGACAGAGACAGAGAGACAGAGACAGAGAGAGAGACAGAGACAGACAGACAGAGAGAACAGCCAAAGCAAGCACCTATTGAATCCATCACAAACTTCAGAACAGTTCATTTTCCTACAGAGAACATGGAATCCACAGACAAGGGCGCATTATTCCTCTCTGTGTTTCTTGGACAAAGCTTAACTTGGCAAAAAGCCTTTCTAAAGCATTGGAGAGTACACACCTTTTTTCTTTGTTTTGCTCATAATATCACTTGGAAGACTGGGCGGGGGAGGGAGGTGTAGCTCTGTGGTAGAAGGTTTGATGAGCAAGTTTCAGGCTCTGAGTTTGATCCCCACTACTACAAGAGAAAGAGAAAGAGAAAGAGAGAGAAGGAGAAAGAGAAAGAGGAAAGGAAAGAGAAGGAGAAAGAGAAAGGGAAAGAGAAGGAGAAAGAAAGAGAAGAAGGGAGAGGGACAGGAGAGGTAAGGGGAAGGAAAGAAACACTGCTGGCTGGTCTGGACAGGGCAGGAAATACCTGCCCTCCTGGTATTCGTGAGACCTGAACATGAATGTTCAGGCTCCTGAATCCAGGCAGCACCTGTGATGTGGGAGGGGAAAAGACATATAAATCACACTGTTTGCTTCTTGAAACTTTTTTTTTCTTTTTACTGATTCTCAGCTTAACCATAGACCAACTAACACTCACTGGCCAAAAAAAAAAAAAAAAAAAGACAGAAAGGAAAAGAAAGATCAAATTAAATGACCTCTTGGAATAATGTCGTGTATTGGCTCAATGATTCATAGAGAACCTCTCCCCCTGGCAAGGCCTCCATCACGGATGCGTATTTACCAGGGAGTTGGACGCTCAAGGAGCCCGTGCGACACATGGATAAGAGTGAAGCGTATGAAAAGTCCTAATTGTTTACCTACTGATACAAATTTACAGAAAGCCACTGGTGAGTGAAGATTTGCCTGGCACATGGCACACTCTCACTCCTGAGTTCGGCTGTTGTGTCAGAAGCTGGCTTGGATACTCCTTCTCCAGGAATGAACAGCCTATTAAGATCTGAAAAGCAACCCATCCATACTGCCACCAGGATATATTTTAAACCGCCTGTCCGCCAGAAAACTTTAATAATGCAGCCTTCCTCTAATGTCTTGTGAGAGGAGAGGCAATTTTACTTCTTCTATTAACCCAACGTGATTACAATGGCTTATTTCATGGAATATTAAGTTCAAATTCTGCTCCCTGGGAGGACAATAAAAAAAATGTGCTTATGACTTTGCCCGAAATAGCCACAGGACCAGAGCTCTTTGGCGCTTTTAATGCATCCAATCAGTAATCTACCATAATTCGCTAATGGTGAAATAGATTAGTGACCAAAGAATAACCTGGAAAGATGACATCAAAATGGAAAGAAAATGTTTATCTTTTGCAAAGAACCCCATAACAAAACATATGGTAGTCTCTCCCTAATCCCTCATGTTGGAAAAAAAAAAAATCAAGTCCTGATTAGAAATCTTTGACAGTGATAGTCTAGGAAAGAGATAGTTAGATTAACTAACAAAATAAATGATCACCTTGAAAAGCAACAAGCAACTTCAGAACTACCAGAACTAGAAAGATACTCAAGGAAACCAAATGGACCTTCTGCTAAGAATTCTGGGAGAGATCTCCTCCTCAGAACTTACTTCAAACAGTAATTGCACTGATGAAAAATGGCAGACCCACCATAATGAGGGTCACGCAGGTTCTTCCACACATCCAACTACAAGATTTTTACAGCCAACTATGTGACCTATATTCCCATCTTTAATTGTAAATGAATAATTGGTTGGAGTAAGAGGCACCGTTTAGTTATCCAATAATCCTACAAGCCAAGAGATAGCCCTCGCTTGGCTCCCAAAAGCCATGACCAACACGTATTCTTAATGGCTTTCATTCTCCAATATGGCTCCTATTCTCTAATTACTCACCAGGTAAATGGGAAGAGATCCTTTCTCAATAGTGGGACTCATGAAATTCATTTTCTTTGGCTCTGCAAGCCCCTTTCACAGTGCTTGAAGTGGCAGAGGTTGGATAGACGTCTCTGATAAATTTAATTCACACCATTCATGGTACTAAAGTGTTCACCCAGAGCTTCCATAAACAATACTTGCTTCATGGAATGGGACCCACAATTGATGAACTACTCTGGTAGGAATGGGAGGAGGTGGTGACCAAATTAGCCCAATTAGCCAGCACCCATGTATGTCATCTGGAAACAACTAAGTTCGTCAACTATAAAATGTTACCCTTACAAGGAAAGAAAATCCTCACCTTCGATTTCTAGGTTTCTTTATCATAAGTGGCAGATTAACATAAAACCAAGTAGAATGAACTCACACCAGCAGCCCAGAAATGACATTACTTTATGGATGTGATTTATCCCTGTTGATACTTTATACAGCAGGAAAAAAGAAACTACACACACACACACACACACACACACACACACACACACACACACACACATTTACCTTTCACGTTTTTGTTTAAGAAATGCAAATGGTAGATGAAATTATAATCAAAAGCCAATGAACCGGAGGAATGTTCCAAGTTGGAGATGCACAGATATGGTGCTAGGAGTTTTTTCAAAGGAAAATAAAAGTAAAAATCGCACAGCAATACAATAATGCTTATTTTTTGCTGTCTCCATCCACATTTTCACTGTTTGTGGCCCACGTGAGAAAATAATCTGATAAGAAGAGCAAAGCTAAATGGCAAATAACAAACACCCCAACCCGATGTGTTTCCTCAGCCCTGACCTTCAGATAAAAATCACGCGCAAATCTGAAGAAGAAGGGGGAAAAAAAAACACCTCCAAATATGCAGTACACTGCAGGCTCCCCACATTTTCAGACACAGCAGCCAGGAGGGGGTAGGGAAAAGAAAAAGGAAAAAACAAAAACAAAACCGAAGAGAAACAAAGGTAATGCTCCTGGAAAGAGTTGGCTTTTTCCCTTGTAAGCCTCACTCAGCATGAGAGGTCAGCCGAATGTCATGGCCGCCTTGCCTCTCCCTTCCCGTGCAGACGTGTGTGAGAGCAGACACGTGTGTCACACACACGTGTGTGTCTATCATTTTTATGCATGTGTCTACCCAGTATCGAAGGCATGGGGCGCTCACATGAAATATATTATATACACACACTGTGTGCATATTTAAGAAGGAGGGGGAAAGAGACTTCAAACGGTCAAAATTTATTGCACTGTGAAATTAGCTAAAATTATGACAACTGTAAGAAAAAAAATTATACGGGCAAAATTTGGGTCTGGTGGAAGAATTCTTTGATGTCTGGATTCCAATTTAACCCCCGACTGAGTTCTAAGAATCAAATGAACAAAGTATATCATACACCCCAAGTCTGCCTGTCAGCGCTAGTCATCATTTTTTATTTTATTCTTTCCAGCTGCATGTATTTACAAGACTGCTCTGACATTTCCTCCTCTCCGTGTACACATTTATGCTACCGGCGGTTGCCAAGTACATTTGTAAAACAGTTCAGCCCTGCGTTTGTTTATTCATTATGCATCTCTATCAGTCTCAATAAATACGTATTGCTCTAATTTCTTACATGTGCTATTATGTCAGACCTTCGTCTATTTGACTTCTGTGTTTATGCTCGGGTATATATACAGCCTACATCTTTTAAATATCTGAGGCACACACTGAAAATCAAACGGAGTATTCGAATATGAAAATTCACACACATGCTGCCTTTCTGTCCTAGAGTAGAGGAAAAGAATTGTGGTGGTTGTTTTTTTTTTTTTTTTAAAAAAAAAAAAAAAAGGATTGTAATTACATGGATTTCAAAACATCCCGAACATATAAATAATATGGTATTACTATCCTGATCTATCATGGTGCCGGGATGGGACTGAACGTATTCACAAAGGGGGATTTGACACAGAAAAAGTCAGGAGGAGTGGACAGATTACACACATCCTAAACTGGACAACTCGAGGGGTGAACTCTTCCTGCATAGCGCCCACAAACAAGACTCTGAGTAGACAGCAGTTATGTGAGCAAAGTCTCCGAATATTTTAAGGCAGTTATAAATGTTTAAAACATTAATAATAAATCTCGGTTGTTTAAAGAGTATTTCCAAATAACATAAAATATTTAGTTTCTCCCCCATCCCCCCACCCCACCCCCCGCACCCACCCACCCGTACACATACACACAACCCAATGCATGAAAAGATAAGATTTATCACAAAATGTCTGAGGAATAATCAGCCTTTTTTTGCCAATATATTTTAATATTTATACACATGCCATATGGTGAATATAAATGATACATGGTGATTTCCCATAGTGTATGGAATTTATACAATTACTGCAAGGTCCAATGGCTTCAAGGCACGTAAGGGGCAAACACAGTTACAAGGTTTTGCTGATTATTGTTATAAATCTTATAAAGCATTAAAGTACATTCTGTTTACACCATTCATTTCAAAATACAGCATATAAAATATTATTATTTCTTATTAAAAGATTTATATTTTTCTGGCTTTTTTTCTTTTATGAGGTAAATTTATTTGCCACTATCCAAAAACAAAACAAAAAGAAATACTTTCTATTTTTCCACTTCCAAATATGTGTTTGAAATATACCCTGAGATTCAGTATCAATTTTCTAGTGATTTCTCAAGGGTTATATTTGTTCATAGTAATAGCTGCAAATATTCAAGCATTATTTGTTTGGTTTTCTCCAAAGTGTTTAAATTTAAAAAGAATCAAAGAAAAGAAGCATGATGAACCAAATTGCTTATTTTTGACACCTCTGATAGCTGTATATATATTATGCACTTATGCGTGTATGTTTCTGGTGGGTCATTAATCATCAGTGACAAAATCATGATATCAGCCCACCTTTACTGAACATGATGTGTCACAATATTCATATAAATTGCATTAAAATATATATACTTGATTTTGTTGGGTCTTTTTTTTTTAATTCAGAGACTTTAGTCCTTCATAGGGATTTGTGCCCCCACCCCAAACAGGACCTGCCCATTCTTTCTTAGCTATATGTAATATTTAATATACTTGTACCTAAAACCTGTAATAATAGATAATAATTCAGATGCCTGTATGCATCTGATCATACAAAATAATATTTGTCAAAATGAACTCCAGGAAATGGAAACAAGAGGATTTTTCTTTATTGCTATTTTTGTTTCCTTTTCTTTTTGTCTTGTTTGTTTATATGTCTTTGGGAGTATAAGGGGAGACACAGAAATGGAGGGACAGAGGGTAAACAAATTCAGCAGTGGTACTCACTAGATACTATGTTGAAAATGAACTATATGGTTTTTGGGTGGGATGAGAGGGAAAACTGGGAGAGGATGAGAGAAGGGGTTGGCATTGTCCAAAAGGAAATGTGCCCAACTTATATAACTGTTACCCCTCTGTTTTTAGCATTTTCAAATAAAAATTAAATAAATACGTAAATTCTATAATATCTCCCCCCTCTCTGCAAAAAAAAAAAAAATCCAGTGTCTGAATTATTTTTTTTAAGAAAGTGAAGCCGCAACAAGGGAAATGAGAAATGAAAACAACCCAGCATTTACTCAGATGATTCTGGGGGTGTCGTCCATCCCTTTGCCAAAAAAAAAAACAACACTGAGTTCTACAGCTGCTTATCAAATCAGCTCTATGTTTCTGGAATGACTTCCTGCCTCTGAGCCTGAATTTGTAGACAGATGTGGGGGGAAAATTTGTCCTATGAGACTGATCTAGCTCCATCCAAACAGAACCACTGGAAAGACACGTTAACCTTATCAAACCCAAGCACACCTAGATAGCTGAAGGATATATTAATGGGATGAACATCTGTGAGCCTACAGACATAGGCTAATACCTTTAATAAATTTACTTGAATTCAGACCACATACATATTAAAATGACAATGACCTGCCTAGATATCAGTAGTAAAATCCATATGCTTGATTGTGTTCGCATCCTTATCATTAACGTGTATGTGTTCATTTGTATATCTACATCAGTTAAAATACATTCTCATTCCCCTTTTTGTTGTTGTTCTTGTTATTTTGGAGGTTGGGAGGTTTTTTTTGCATTTTTTCTCTATTATTCTGGCCATCAAAAATAGAAAATATTTAAGTGTAGAAATAGTTCCTTTCACTCACTACTCAACTTGCACACATGCAGGGTAAAAAAAAAAAAAATCATTTACTTTTCCCCTTATTCATTTGTTAAATGGGGATACTAGAAAGAATTAGAAAAATACTGTATTTCTCTTACTTTTCTTTACCACATGAAGCAACCCCCTAAAAAGGTCTAGAATCAGCCTTGTGTTTCCAAAAGAGCCTTACATCCTTTCTCAACCACACATAGGTGTGCGCGCATGTGCACACATACACACCATCACCACCACCACCACCACCAAGTGGCTTCACAATCCATATCTGGCTTCCAGAGTCAGACATTTATAAACACACCCTCTTAAATGTTAGAAGCCAATTTGGACTTACTAAAAAATCTATGATACGTGTGAGAAATCATGCTAAATATGAGCCCTGGTAACTTTATTTTTAATGATGACTTGGGGGGGGAACCAACAAGGTAAAGGGAGAGAGATCAGCTGGGTGAATGTAAAAATTGTTAATCTTAAATTTCTACAAACCCAAGTGTCAGAGTAAGCATGTATGGTGCATCAAGCATAACAAAAAGAAACGAGGTGGGGAGAGGGAGGGGGGGTCCCCGGCACTTGCTTTCTTGAATCCCTCTGAATATATTTCACAATTCATCAGTTTTTGTCTTTCCTGCCACGAATGAGGACAATCAGACCAGACACCCATTAGATTTCTCATGCAATTTTTTTTTCCTTGCTCGTGACATGTTGGCAGGGAGGATGGCAATTCTGAAATCTTACCAAATGAGAAAAATGTCAGAAGCTGAACTGACAGCTAGTGGTTACTATGGTGATTGGTGATATGGAAAAAATAAAATAAAATAAGACTCGGTTAATTCAAAAGGAATCAAGTTGGGTATTTTTTTAAGCCAGTTGAAACCCGATGAAAACTTAATCCTGATATTGGTACATTATCTTTGCCAGCTAACAGCCAAAGACACCATTTAGCTTAAATAATAACTAAATACACAGTTCATAATCTTGTGATTAAAAATAATGGAAAGAAACAGTATTGATAAGTGGAAGTCAAATATTATTACCAAATGACTATCAGAGAAATATAGCATGTATTCAGTGGAAAAGAGGATTTTGTTTGGGGGACAATGAGACAAGTGTACAGTTTTAGCAAAATATTTTTATAAGGAGAATATAGGACACTTAAAGTATTAGTATTGACTAATGCTTACTAAAATACAAAGACACAGAAATGTGGTATTTTCATCCTCAAAGTTCAACTCCCCCTGAAAAAAAAAAAAGAGAAAATTTGCATCTAGCTAATATATTCAATCCATTTTTAAGAGCCAACTATTTGGATAAGATCTCAATTTTTTAAATCTATCTATTCTCTATACCTTCATTTTTCTCTTTGCTTAAAATCCAGTTCAATGTACTGTCTGTTCACCAGGGACCCTCATTTCAGAGTAAACAAAAAATAATAATAATATAATAAAAATAAAATACAGATTAGAATCTTTTCCTACCACCCAGCATTGACAACTTTTCTGTCCCCAATACGACTATTATTTTTAGGTTCTGTGGTTTAAAAGAAGGATGGAAAATACCATTAAGGTAATTTTTATAATTAACCAAAACCAATGCCACTTTTTGTCTTATATATAATATACATAAAACCCAGACACATGTGTCAAAGAAAGAGAAAATTTTAAATTAAATTTAAATTAAATTGGGAAATGCAAAGTTTGTCAGGGTTCAGATTAGTCAGGGTTTTCACTGTATCTGAAAAAAAAAATCTGACAGCAATTAAAACTTTTCCAAAGCTTCTATTTACAAATCAACTTAAAATACACTTGTGCATAATGGATCAATACCAAACCCCCCCCCAAAAAAAATTGCACTTAGAAAGAACAGAGACAACTCTCATCTTGAAATAGGGTAGTCTGAGAATATTACATGCTTGCATATTTTATCCATAAGCTACACTCACAGATCTAGTCTCTATATTTTTTATTTGATATAAGGATATTAAATTATCTACTGTATCTTTTTTTTAAAATCAAATCTTTTGAGAGTTACAGGTAACTAGCAAAAACAAGATTCTTATTTATAACCTCAAGCTAGTATTTAATGCAAGGGGGAAGGAGGAACATTATCAAGAAGATTGGGGGGGGGGGGGAAATTACAGTCCTATTGGCTGGGGCGGGGGCGGGGGGAGGGGGAGGGGAGTTGTTTGCCATCAACAGAACAGACTACAACGCCATCTACTGGGCAAGTCACATTCGAATTCATTTTGAACAGTGAAGTAAGTTTAAAAGGCTGATAGATCTAACTGGAGAGACATCCACTCCTCCACCCATCACTGTTCCCAACCATAAGAAGTCTATCTAGATTGCAGCTGAAATATCAGTTCTGATTAACCTTCATTACATTCTTCCTCTGAGATCTTCTCCTAGAATGTCATTTCTTAATTCCCTGCAAAAGCCTCATTTTTTTCTAGCTCCTTCCAACTACTCTTAAGTAACAAACACCACTCAGAAAAAAAATCACCACTAGCGCTTTAGCAACCTCTGCGTCCTTTTCTGCAGTCTCTAAGCTCATGGTTTTCATGAGCTGTTGGCATATGAATCAGCTCTGCAAAAAGTTTGGTGGTGGGGGGGTTGTTTTGTGTGTGTGTGTGTCTTTCCTTTCTGTTTTGATCCCCCCCACCACAAAAAAAATCACAATAGGAAAGGCCTGGACACCAAAGATCAAGAGAAGACTAAAGGAAAGAAGTCAGAGTTCCTCTGACCTCAAAATCATAGTCACTTGAGAGTATTCTTCTGGAACACCCAATTCTTGGAATGAGGCATCTAAGTGCATTTTAAAAAATCTGAATGCACCCCAAGTTTTCACAATTGCATTGCCCCCAGCTTATCGTTTTGCTCATGTGCATGCTTGCCTTTCGTTCTGGCTGCTCTTGCTACACAATTTTTGCCAATGTCAGAGCAGGTGCAGGGCCTCCGTGACCCATGCCTTAGATGACGCTATCTGAACAATATAACATTTAAAAAGGAAGAATAACTGTACCTCCAATGGAAAGAAAAGCATTTTCTCCCCACAAATACTATCAAAGATTAAAAAAAAAAAGGCCTAACCCAAAGCTACTGTCAATCCTTCCCAGGTCTAGGTATGAGCAGAAATCACATCCTTCACACTCCTGGCCTTTTGGAGACTGGAAACACTTCTGTTATAGAGCTGATTGTACAGTGAAAAATGGTAAACAGCATTCCTAGTCTCTACCCAACAAAGGTCACCAAGCTACACACACACACACACACACACACACACACACACACACACACACACACACACACACACACACACACACACACACACACACACACACACACACACACACACACACACACACACACACACACACACACACACACACACACACACGAGACAAGCCATACCGTCTCCAGAAGTCCCTGTGAGAAGGGGCAAATGACAGAATCACCCTGAACTGGTTAACAACTACTATAAGATACTAATTTCAATTTTCTCAGAATTAGTCCTCATAGGATTCTTTACCTGACTCTGGTTGATTGTGAAATAATATTTTCAAAGGGAAAAGGACAAGAGTAGAATGAGGGCAAATGGGAATACAGCAATCTACCTTCTATATATTCTTTAACTATAGGGCTAATCAAAGTTCTTGACCTTTCCCAAGGCATGCCTGTGGAGGCAAAGCAGGGCAGGCAGGGGTGGGGCTGACTCATAAATGGTAGCTGTCACAAATGTCCCCAAAGCAGAGGAGAAAGAAAATGTGTCATCATAGCAAGATCTCAGGCCTGCAGGGAAGGGAGGCTCAAGTAGAGAATGGAGGAGCAAAGTGGGGAGCTATTTGATTCAAAGTGATTAAAGGGCCCCCGTATTCTTAGGCAAAGGGTAAACTGAAAAGTATTTTTCAGTTTAAAAGTATTTTTAACTATGAATCCTTCCTTCCCCCTGAAATAGAACATCTTAGCAAGAAGATACAAAATTTAGATTTCCCAAATTAGAGACATAATTGAAATTCCATGGTAATTTAAAAAAAAAAAAAAAAAACAGTTTGCTCTAGGAGACGGTTAAAAAAAATTGTGGAGTCAAGGGAGAGATAGATAGGTCTTGTGTTCAAAATGCAGAGTGGACTGGGGCTATAGCTCAGTGGTAGAATGCCTGCCTGGCCCCTGTGAGGAACTGAGTGCACATCCACAAACAGACACACAAGCAAACAAAGCCCTTTCCGGAGGAGGCTGTTGAAGTTAAACTAAAAGTCAAGTTCAAGCTAAGAACAGTGCAGGTTTGTATTCATTAACTTGGGATGTTCGGAACCAGGAGTGAACACTTGCGAATCTCATCTCAGAAATTCTGTGCAGCGTGTCTGTTTAAATTTCTCCCACAGACCACACCAAGCAATTTTGAAGGAAGCGATCTCCAGAATTACACGTGCATTGTTTCTACGGCCTTTTACAGGGGATGAGGAATAGGTTGGCTCGGTGGGAAGTGTTCCATCACACAGGCGTCCCACAGTCCACACACTTTACCTTTTAAGCAGCATCTGTCTGCTCGCTTTATTTAACCAACACTTCAGAGGAGATGGGTAAGAGCATCAGGAACAAGTTTCTAACATCTGACAGTTTTTTTTCTGTCTTTCTTTCTTTCTTTTTAATATTCTGCAATCTTGCTTTTCCTGATTTCAGGAAAAGGGTGTGTGGGATTAATGAACTGAATGCAAAGTATATTCACTGCACTCACACACACCACACACACACACACACACACACACACACACACACAAAAGGCAACCACTGGTACCACCTTCCACAATACCAGTGGCTTTTGTGGAGTGTTTCTTTAAAGGCGCAGGACCACACATACTCACTCATTCAGAGAAAGTCTATAGATGAACTGTCTCCGTATTTTTTGAAAAAAAAAAAAAAAAGAAAGAAACTCAGCTTGTGCGGTCTGCTGATAGCTCAGAGAAACACAGGAACTATTTTCACATCTTATTCACTTAATGGATGGGACTATAGTAGAGCAGAGACAAGCCCCCCCCCCCTCCACACTACCCCCTCCAGAAAAGCCTTCTGTGTGTTGCGACAGGCCAAGAGAATTCTCTTATGTTTCTGCTCTGAGGTGCTTAAACTAGGCCAGATCTGCACGGCAGTGTTCATAGATTACATCTTCCTGGACCCAGAAGCTTTACGAGAGCAGAGTATTACACACCACTTCCCATTCTGCCTGTTGGTGACGGTCAGAAACAGGCCTTGAGAAAAAGCCTAATTCTTCAGTGGTGTACTTGTGCTATTGCATGGAAGATGGTTGTTTAATTAACCTTTTTTTATTTTTTAATTCACTACCTTCTAGATAGTTGATGGGGGGGGCCAATACTCAGTTGCCTATTTATGTTATTTATTCTTTTAAATTTTTTTTCCATTATCAGTTTAAACTTAAACACTAAAATAAAAAGAGCTGGCCATCACCTGTTAAGATGGTCTTGGAGCGTGTGTCTTGGAGATTTTTTGTGTGTGTGACAGATATTCCCTAAACAGTAATCTATAAAATGAGTACACCTGGAGACCTAGGGGGCAGTGGGGGGGGGAGTGGGGAAGGGGGGAAGGGAAGGGGGAGACTACCATTTCTCTTTCAGACAAGAATTGTCCCTTCCCAGACTCTGTGATTTTCTCTGCCAGTGGAATCGAACCTCTTGGAGTGAACTGTTCATTGTCAGTTGCTAAATTAGCTAATGATTCATTAATTAATATTTTCCAAGCACTTCTGGAGATGAAAAGCAACACCAAAGTATTACTAAATGCAAAACAGCATTAGTTATCCCACTCTGCAAAGACTAATTAACTTAAAAAAAAAAGTTCCCCTCTCCTTGTTCAATACTGTTCCTGGGATTCTAGGAGCACGTGTCCTGCAGAACACTATGTATGGCCCACCTCACAGTGTAAGGCTTTTATGCCCCTCCGAGACGCACAGAAACCCTGACTGAGGTTTATTGCTTGCTAACCTCTGGCTTTCAATGAGGCTGGAGTAGAGTAGTGATACCATTTATACAAAATGCAGCTTCTTTATTTTTGCTGTCCAAAACAAAAAAAAAAAAAAAAAGCTTTAAAGGATTATTTACCAAATCGAAATTTTTAAAAAATTAAACTCTAGGAAAGTGGTGCAGAAACATGATCAGTGAACTTATATTTAAGAGGAATTAAGCTTTTTAAAGTTGTTTTTTTCCCTCCTCTAAAAAAAAATCTCTTTAATGCTGGTCTTCCAGGTGGCCTCTGAATTTATTGTTGATCTCACTTTGATGGCGACGACTATGATGTCAATAATTTCTACAGCAACATTTCATCTCATTCCAGGTTTAGAAAGGGCTTAGAAGATAGAACCAGGCTCTGGAAATTCCAGGATCCTACTTCAAATTGCCCAACCAACGACAACAGGATGACAAAAAGATACCTTTAATCATCTCTCTCTCCCCTCTCCCAGCCCAGCCTTAATATACAAACTTTCTTTTAAGATTCCGGGTACTAAATGTCTCACTCCCACTACCACTAATGCCACCCCCCAAAAAAAGCAAAGCTCAAAAAAGAAAGTTAAAGACATGGTCTCTTCCATTCCATTTTCAGACTTTAATAACATAAAGCTAATGGAAAGTATGAAATTAAAAATAGATAATTCTATCTATGGTGGCTGGTAAGGAATTTATTCCCTGGACACAAAATTTCCTTCTTGCTGTCTGTAAGCAGGTTTTGGTGTTAATCACTGGGGATTTGGGTTTCTTTTTCATTTTTTTAAATGCCTGAAATTATTATTGTTAGTCAAGGTTAAGCAAACCTTAGTATTCCAGACTTTAAAAAAAAAAAATTCTACATCATTTCTGTTTTTTTAAAAGCTGGGATTTTTTGTTAGTTTGTTTGGGTTTGGTATTTTTTATTGCTGTTATTGTTGTTGTTTTCTTTCTTTTTTTTCTAAGGAAGGCAGTCTAAAGATAATAGTGTGACGCTGATTTTTAAGAACATCAAGCAAACACGATTACTAGGCCACTGTCAAAATGCACAGTATTTAACAACTGACACCCTTATACACATAACAAACCATAGGGACCCCTCAGCCTGGAAAATAGATAGCAAAGCTAAATAAAAGGAATCTGGGGGTGCATAGGAGCCTATCTTCCTGATGGATTCAGTTACTTCACAAATTAGTTAAGATAAAGGTGAGTTAAATACAATCACACACAAGCCAGGCATGTGCATATGTGTGAGTATACATATATATTTAAAGCACACACACACACACACACACACACACACACACACACACACACACACACACACACACACACACACACACACACACACACACACACACACACACACACACACACACACACACACACACACACACAGCTCCCACCTCCGCTGGGCAATTGCTAAACAGTAAGGAAAACCCTGCATGGACATACATTCCTGCAACTCAAGGTTTGCTATCATGATCAGCAAGGGGTGGCTTTTCTTAGGTGCATAAAAATCTGTCCACAAAGCACAGATTCAAAGGGAAACAAAAGAAGAAATGAGTTTAATATCAAAATGTAGGTCTGCTACCAAATGATTTTTCTCTACTTCCTGAGAGGATAGAAAAGAGCCGATCGCTGAAATAATTTGTAAATAGCTATATAATTCAGTCCCTTTAAAAAAAACCCATAAAATATAAAAAGCATTTATTTAGGAGAAGGTGGCCAAGAGAAATGGCAAGCAGAGAGGGAGAGTGGGGGTTCCAAGGTTTCTACAAATAAGCTGGACATTAAATATAGGGAAAAGAGAAAGGGACAGTGTGGCAGAGGTCATTTTAGCTGGAAGAAGTTACCTTGGAAATTTCATGGATTCTTTAAAATTCTTATCTAAATCAAGTTCCCTTTCTTTTCTTATAATTGAACAAGTGTTAAACTGTATCAGGTTGTCACAGCTGCTCCAATACATGAGCTGCACTTAGACTAACAGCTTTCCTTACACGTTTTTGCCAAGTCATTTCCAGCTCACCGTAATCAGAGTATGGAGACTTTTTTTTTCCTCTACTACTTGCATATTGAAAAATAAACCCTACATCTTAGATTATTTTTCTCACAGAGTTATCTGGCACATTACGCTTTCAGGAAGACAAAGAGCCGATTGTGGCCTCAGGCCAAATGATCTGAGTATAACACCTTATTTTATTTTTATGTATTATTCTCACGGTTTGGGTTCAGAAAACAAACAAACAGAACAAGTTCTGCTGGGTCTGTAAAGAAGTCCTGAGAAATGATAGCCTAATCAAATAATTATCCATGGGCCAGAAAGATAATACATTTTTCCCCACTTCCAGAATATCTTTATGAGGGCATATCAAATGTTCAAAAAATATCATATGGGTAAGGAGGCTTTACTGTATAAGTTAGTCAGAGCTAAAAAAAAAAGACGAAAGAAAGAAAGAAAGAAAGAAAGAAAGAAAGAAAGAAAGAAAGAAAGAAAGAAAGAAAGAAAGAAAGAAAGGAAAGAGAAAAGAAAAAGAAATCATGGATAAAGCATGCAGCCCAGACTTTTAATTAAATTGTTTGTTTTACACCCAGAAGCACTTGCAGATTCCGCCTTGAGTAACGACAATGTTTCCAATCACAAGTGATTGAGCCCGAAATAGCCACACTTTGTGACTTCCAATGTTGCCTCCCGAAATATTCTGTATTTGCAAAACACAGACATTCAAAAATGCCTTTATTTAATCCAGAATAAATAGACTCCATTTCAGATACACTCTGTAAAGAGTGATCATCTTTCTCCCTAACTAAAAATAAATAAATAAATAAATAAAATAAAAATGATTGTTTGTCTGAATAGCTTTCAAATTAAATATCCACATGCTATTGTTTCAGAAACCATCAAAGAAATGAAAGGCATCTTATTGCTTATCGTCCTTGCCTGGCATTCGATCTTAATGAGCAGCAAATGTCTTTTATCTTTTCCAAAAATCACCACAGTGCATACGTTGCCTGAATTTTACCTCGTGTTGCTCAAACCCCCCAAAATGAGTAGATTTTGAAATTAGCCAGTTATAGCAATACTTTTCACTTTAAATTTTAATAATAAACAGAGACATTTCCTTTCTCTTTTCTTTTCCCCCCAGACCCTCCCTCCTTTCTAAAAACTGAAGGCTGCTGCTGAAAAGATTGAAAATCTGGAAAGAGTTTGGTATGGACTGGCCAACCCCCCTTTCATTTCCTTCAGATGTTTACAATCTAGCACCTTTCTGAAGACAAAGATAGGGTAGGGGGGGGAGAAGCTATTTTTCCCTTTGACTGAAGGGTGAGACAGGGGGGTATTAAAAACTGATCAATGTAATTTTTTTCTCAGAACTATTTGCACATCTGTGAAATAATGTAATTTCATTTAAAAAAAACTTTTTATATGACATTCATGATTACAGCCTAATCTGGAGAATTATTTGAATATAATATTAAATGTTCAAAAACTAGCTGTGCTGTGGATGGCTGAGCTGATTCCAGCTGTGCGTCAAACTTATATAATTCTATTAAAAGTCTAAAAGTGAGCCTTTCTAGATCTCAGTGGATCCCTGGAAAGAGGAAATAAGTGTCTTGAAAAAAAAAGTGATCATCTACTACTTTTGGGGGGGGGTGGGACGGGGGAAGGGTTGTTATTTTTGGCAAAAATCTCTGGGAGGGAGGAGCATAAAGCTATTCCAACAAGTGCTCACAAACAATAACAACTTTAAAAGGGCTACTTGGTAATCATAACATTCTGTAAAGCTGATTGCATCTCATTATTACAGGGTTCTAGGAAAACTCTGTGACTGAAAGTTCCAAACTTTAAATGTTAATTCTTCTGTTTCAGAGGCGAAAATGCTTGAGATCTGACAGGAGCCAGCTGTCATTATTGCTGCTGCTGCTGCTGCTGCTGCTGCCTTACCTCCTCGGCCTGTGCTGTTCCCACATCTACCCCCCTCCTGCACAGCCCAGCCCAGCCCAAAGCAGCAAAGTGTCCCCCCAAATCCTGCTGATCGGAAGGAAATTAAGTCTCCAAAAACAATCTGAACACACACACACACACACACACACACACACACACACACACACAACCAACTTGCCCTTACCAAGTGTAAGAGGATGTCCACATGGATACCCCTGTGCCCCTTGCCTCTCCCTCTGATGTGATGTTTGTCCATTTCAAACTCATCATATGTCATGCACGATCAATCCATGGGAACAACTCGCCAATGATGTTTAAAAATTAGGAAACCTCCAGAAAATAAAGGTGATGTTATCTGTTTCAAGTTACAGGCTAACACCCATACCCTAAATTCTGGACCTTTTTTGTTTTGCCATCGCTCCCATTTTTCAATAAAAATAAATCACTAAATTGTGTATTATGAATTAAAGGCATTTAAATAAACCAGAATCCATTTGCAGATTAACACTGTCAAATTTTCACTAGAAAGGAAAACACAATTCTTAATAATTTTATGGCATATATTAGTCAGATGATCTCAGGAAGAAAAAAGAAAGAAAGCTCAGGTTGGGAAGAGAGGGGGCAAACACCAGGGTAAAGGTATTATTTCTGCTGCCTGAGACAGACGGACTTTAATAACACTTAACAGAACGACGCACATAATGATCTCCGAAAGCACTTCCTACATCTCATCCATCATGCCAAGGGGAAAATGAAGCCTTCCAAAGCATCAGGAATTATTCGGGATCTTGTCAGTAATTCTCTGAGCCTCCGCTATCACAACACAAACACAAGTGTGTGTGTGTGTGTGTGTGAGAGAGAGAGAGAGAGAGAGAGAGAGAGAGAGAGAGAGAGAGAGAGAGAGAGAGAGAGAGAGAGAGAGAGAGAGAGAGAGAGAGAGAGAGAGAGAGAGAGAGAGAGAGACTGACCATTAATCTAGATGAGGTTTTTGGTTTGCTTGTTTGGGGGGGGTTGTTTTTTTTTTTTCTTTCTTTTTTTTTTTTTTTACTTACAACACTTGTGTCGAGAATGGATCAAATGTTTCATGGAGTATACACAGTACTTAGGAAGATACACTAAATAAAACAAGGCAAACCGGAAAGATAGATGGGTAACCAGGGTGTGAAGAAATCAAAATGTGCCCTATCAAAATGCAAGAAAGCAAAGCCATGTTCTTAACTGTGTGACCCAGGTGAGTGAGGTAAACTATAAACATCCTGCCTGGGGAACCAGGCTCCCCTGAAAAAAAGTTTCCATCAAGTTGCCACCTATGGTCAAACATCCTTAAGTAATCATCCTCACGGATGCAACAAGATTACTTTCCCTTCCCTGTTAAATAGGAATGCAAACTAATAATAATAATAATGATGATGATGATGACGTCTATTTCTGTTCTTCACCAAAGATCAGGGTCAGCCCATAGATTGTCTCCTTCACTGGGCCATTTGTTTCACTCCTTGTAAAGGTTTCATTGATCCAAAAAATTGAAAGCAAAGGGGAGTCCTAAGGATTAATAATAATAATAATAATAACAGCTTATTCACAGATCTCTCTCATTTGACAGCTCATTTCTGGCAAGACCAATTGGAGCCCCCAGCTCTCATAATAAGGTGACATCTTCTTCCTGATGAACTCTGGTCTTAGTAGCACAGTGACCATTCTAAAATACTCTGCTCCAAAGAGTGGTGGAGGGTTGGGGGGGGGGGGGGGCGGGAGGAGGGAGGTTTATAATAAATATTTGCAAAATAAACTCTTACAGCAGTCTTTGAATCCACTCCAAATCAATTTCTATACATGCACTGTAAAGATGAAAGAAGACTGGACGGCTGGTTTATGATAAATTAAAGTGGTTTAACTTCCCAAATCCGGTATTCCATGCAGATGTCTTTCTGTGAAGTTCTCTGAGCTACTCAACAACAACAACAAAAAGCAGGCTCTTGTCAAACCAAGGCTCTTTAAAGAGGATGAACTGGAGAAGAGCGAGGAAGAAACCACACACACACACACACACACACACACACACACACAAAATCATAGGTGAGAAAATGCAAATACTAATAAATAAATAGTAATAACTCCTAACTCTTCTAAAGAACCAAGCAGCTTTTTCTTTTTAAAAAAAATGATAAAATGAAGTAAAAACCAAGCCATAAACATTTGGAAATTGGTGTTCAATCACAGAGGTTTCCTCTTATTTTCAGCAATGGAAATATGAAAGGTTTTGTTTTCTCAAAAGAAAAAAAACACAGATTGTTTTTTTCTCTTTGGGAATAATGAATCAGAGATAAGTGCTCAGTACACAGATAAAGTTGAGCTGTATTACACACACACACACACACACACACACACACACACACACACACACACACACACACAGAGTTTAGAAGGACAGATAGACGACTAATTCAAGAGGAACTAACTCCACAGCAAGATCTAAACAGCTCCCAGAACGTGGCTGCGGCCTGTCCCCCTCCCTTCTCTGCCAGGCCGCACCAGCCCACGTTCCCTGCCTCTCTACTTCCCCCAGCCGAAAGCTATAAAGTAAAAATGTCACTGGGAGCTTCACCAAGGGCTGGCAATGTACAGATATTTATACTGAATAATGCTCACGTCAGGAATGAGTAAAACCAGGTTTAAAATTGAGCTTTTCACAAAATAATGAAGAAGAAATGTCATGCTAGCCAAGGGAACGGCATAAATTGTGCTTATTCATTCATTATGCTTTTCCCTCCCCTTCCCCATGGAAACATAATTTTTATTTTTCACACCTACACGCATGCAAGAGAATGTGACTTTCACCATAGCTGTTGCTCTTTCAAAGCCCAAGACAAGAGACAGATTAAAAACCCAGTAGCAATAAATTTAGAAAACAGAGGGGAGGGGGGGGAGAGAGAGATGATGTTTCATTCTAGATTTCCATTCAAAGAGAAAAGGTAAATAGGATTCCCACAAATAAAATTACCATGACTTTAACTTTCACTTGATCTAACTGAAATACAGAGAAGAAAAACAAAAAATCTTGAAGGGGCAAAAATCACCTGCCCAATGGTAAATACACTGTGGATAGCAAAGGAGCTGGAGGAGTAAGACCAAAAAAAAAAAAAAGTTTTCATTTCAATTGTTCAGATGCTGATCCTGAAAAGGGGGTAACAAAAGAATATGAAGGAAGATTATTACTATGGGCAGCTTCCCGGCTGCGAGATTGTAGGGCCGAGAGGGGAGGGCAAATTCCAGCTAGAGATGATTGGGGGTGGGGGATGGAATGGGGTCTAGTTAAGGTGCAGACAGATTTCAGTGCGGAAGAGAAAAACCCATCAAGATCTCTGACTCCCAGACGCATTCACTGTCCCCCACCTTCAAAATAAAACTCTGGTGAACTCTGCCGGCTAGCTGGCAGGCCTGCATACTTTCCCCAGCGCTGAGATAAAGACCCAATCCGCTCATTACACACCTCCAGGCTCGGCCATCTAATAGGAACAAATTGGCAATGACTGCCCAAGCTAGTAACACAGGCCCACTGATTTGTAGATTGATACGGATGCCTAATGATCCCCTTGGGCAGATCAATAGTAACAATCCTCATGCCTGCCTTTCTTCTTTATTGGCATAGAAGACGAAGGCGAGGGGGGAGAGAGAGAAAGAGAGAGAGAGAAGAGAGAGAGAGAGAGAGAGAGAGAGAGAGAGAGAGAGAGAGAGAGAGAGAGAGAGAGAGAGAGAGAGAGAGAGGGAGTCACAGAGCCGGCCACAGTGGGTGGGGAGGGCTACCTGGGGAACAGCTGGAAAGCCAGGACTGGCACAGGTGTGGGTGTGGTAGGGGGCAGCCTCCACGGACACCAGTTTCCCCCAAACTTGCCTCTGACCATCCCTTCCCCCACCCCCGATTTACTTGCATGCTATGTGACAGGCAAAAGGTGTAAGAACGGGGACCCCAGGTGCTTTTCTATTAATAGTATCTGTGCACCGCAGGCAGAGAGACCCAGATGATCGCCAGCAACAGCTGCTTTCATCTGAGACAGGGCAGGGACAGGAAGAACACCCAAGCACAACCCAAGACGGACTTGGTGGATGGAAAAATACTCTGGGATGTGGCTGAAGAGGGAAGGGAAGAAGGCAGGAAGCGGGGAATGGGGGATGTCACACTGGAGAACTGATGAATTTCCAGTATCTAGGCTCAAAGATGGGGTCACCATGATGAGCATTGTTTTGAATATCATAAAGAAGAAGAGAGGGCCATTATCTGCTGTGTCCTGTGAAGAGTACGACTGACACCCTACACCCTTCTGCTCCCCAGCACCCAGCCAGTCAGGTAGGGTTGGCCCTTCCAGGTTATTATCTGACCACGCACCCTTTCTTCCTAAGCTCTCTGTGCTTTCTGGAAGTTGACAATGGTTTCTCTCTTCCTTCTGTGGCCCAACCACTCCCCTCCCACCCGAGGTGGGGGTTTGTTTTCCATCTGTGTCTTCTTCTTGTGAATAAAATTATCCAATTAGGAAATCAATTTAAAGTCCTTAACAGTAACGGGGAAGGTGGGGGTGGGGAACTAATGGAGTTGCTTTGGATTTTCCTTTTTCAATAAATTAATGTTAGTGATGTTCTGTGGATTCTTAAGTGCTCATTGATATCATCGGGGTTACTACGCCTGTAACAATTAGTCCCAAATTTCTATAACTGATCTGTCTATACTCTAAGAAGTCTGTCCCCTTGAAGAAGCAGGAGAGCTGGCTAATTACAAGTCAGGCAGACAAAATGAACTTGGACTTGGGCAACACACAAATCGTCCGAGTCTAAAACCTCTATAGTTGGTGTCTATATTCTTTTTTAACTTTTAATTAGAGAAGTGTTTTATTTTAAAAGAGAAGAGAGCAAGAGAGAGATTCTTTCCCTTTCCCCTTTTACAACCATTCTGTGCCCATTTTCAGGTTTTGCATGGAAAAATAGCCAAAGCATAGAGGGGCACGTTCAATTTTTTTTTATACTTCTTCCAGACCTGCAAGTAGCCTCCTGAGAATTTGCTTTGTTCAGTAATCAGTCTGGTTTGGTTATTAAAGGAAGATAACACTGAATACCAAAGGTGAAACTGTGTCTTCCTTATTGTCAGTGGTGGAAACCTTTGCAGTCCTTCTCATTCAGTGAGAGATTCTCTTCGCATATATGTTTTTAATCTCACCACCTTTTAAAGAAAATATTTTTTTGCATACTCAAAAAAGAACTGAAACCCCCACGAAAAGCTTTGGTATTGCAACCCACTGCTTAAGATCACAAATTAGTAACGTCTTTGCTTGTAGGTTGCATAGTTGTCTTCTTTTTTAAAAAAAAAAAAAAAGGCAAAACATCAGAGATGGTGTTCAATTTTGACAGGAAAGGGTCTTTCCTGATACACCAAATAATCACGTGTGCTGGAGCTCAGGCACTGACCACTTAAAATTCAAATTTCACACTAACACTAAGTGTAATCATTGCAATCAGCTTCACCACCACCACCATCACCATCATCACAATAAAAAGATGCATTCGACGAGCCGCTGGCATCAATCAACTGTGCGGTGCAGATCAGACACGGCAGCAGAACTCCCTTCTCGCTCCCTGGCTCTGTCTGTCTTCCAGCCTCCCCCCCTCGCCAGGATGCAACCCCCCACACACACACACTCACACTCACACACACACAGAAGTGATCACATTTAATTCATTGCATCATTATGTCATCTCCATACTAATCTCTGCCCTCACACCTCCACCACTTTGACATGCAAATGAGCTCAGGAGAAGGGGGGAAAAAAGCCGCACATTAATATCAAAAAAAAAAAAAAAAGTCACAGCAATCATGGCATGATTTCCTGCCTCTCAACCCCTCCACACTCCCTTCAGTCCCCACCTCCCCCCCCCCCCCGCCCCCATCTCTTTCCAGCACGTTGTACTGGTGGTGATCAGAAGAAACAACAGCAATCTGTTGAAGATCAGACGCTGAGACAGGGAGGTTGGGAGAGAGATACAACACATACACGTGTCGCCAGCGCGGCCAAGGCAGCCCTATTTGCATATTCACATGAGTTCCCTTCTCAGATTGCTTAAGCAGGGACGAAGTTGGGTGGCTCCCCTACTCACCCTCCCAGATCCATAAAGAAACAGCTAGTAAGGAGACAGAGAGAGAACATTTGAATGTACCGGGGAAAGGCAAGAGAGGGAAGATGAGGAGGGAGGGGGAACAGAGAGAGAGAGAGAGAGAGAGAGAGAGAGAGAGAGAGAGAGAGAGAGAGAGACATGCACGCACACACATACACACACAGGAAGAGACAGAGAGAAGGGAGAAAAGAAAAGAAATATATCCCCATCTACCTTACCTCAGCTAGCCTTGTTTGCTGGAGCTCTCAAAAGGAATTCCCTGTGGTTCCTTTAGAATTTTTTGAGAACCATCCTTCAGGGTTTTTAGTTTCTCTCTCTCTCTCTCTCTCTCTCTCTCTCTCTCTCTCTCTCTCTCTCTCTCTCTCTCTCTCTCTCTCTCTCTCTCTCTCTCTCTCTCTTCCTCCTCTTTCTGTGTTGTGACTGGGTTTATAAAAAAAAAAAGAAAAAAGAAAAAAAAAGACAACTCTATGTTAAGCTCAGTCAAGAAGGCCACAGGGGGAGGGAAGAGAGGAGGAGGGTCATAGCTAATGCCTTACTTACAAAGAGCAACCTGGGCTCGGTTCTAAAACATCCCTCTTCCAGTGACTGACAAAGACTGTATATATATATATATATATATATATATATATATATATATATATATATATATATATATATATGGACTACATGTATACATGGAGACATATGTAAGGTTTTCACCAGTCACCCAGATGTCAAAAAAAAATATGTATAGAGAGCAAAGCAAACAAATGTAGGAAAATTATGAGTCACTGCAGATATCCACTTTGCAGTGCTCTGATTGCAGAGCCCCCCACACACACCCGCCTACCACCCCCTGCAGCCAGGGGCTTTATTTGCTGAATCACTTGTGTGGCACTACCTGCGTAGTAATAAGGGGTTGGCTTGAGGTGGGGTTTCAGTTACTGCCATGAATTTCCCAGCTTTGATCAGCTTTCATCAGTACTTTCCCGGTAATGAAAATGTGTGAACGTGTCCACAATTTTTCTGTGTTGCTTTTTCTTGCATTATCTAAAAGCAATCGAGAGAAAGAGGGAAAAAAGAGAGAGAGATTGCAATTAAGCATACATCAGCAAGCAGATGACACTAATAGTAATAGTTCTCTCTCTCTCTCTCTCTCTCTCTCTCTCTCTCTCTCTCTCTCTCTCTCTCTCTCTCTCTCTCTCTCTCTCTTCCTTATGAAGTGTAAGATTGATATGAATAAAAAACACATAATGATTGGGACAAAATGCACCTGATTTTCTAGTGGCCTATTGTATGATATTATCCTAATTTACTTTATTAGTTCTGGTGAAATGTTATTGTCCCTCTAAGGAATCTGCCTTCAAAGACACACCAGAGCACAGATGAAGAACTGCTGATTCAAAGAAATTAAGTGTGGGTCTCTGACATGAGATGAATGAACAACAACAAAAAAGAACATTTTCAAAATACAACGAATGTGTATGCCATTCAAACCTATTCATTTCAACAAGCAAAAGCAAAAAGATATCTGATGTCAGAAGAAACTTTAACAGAATATAACTCTAAAACCTGGCCAGGAGGATGTTTTTGCAAGTGGGTTTGGAATATTGATCATAAACTTATATGCTACCAACAATATTTTACTGTAGCAGGAAAAAAACCCACATTATTTATGGTGAAGTTCTATATCCTTTGCAATTTATGCAAATTGGCATCCAATAACTAATGTAGGCTTTATGAAGAGCAGGATAATTCTAAGAGCAATATAAAAATAAGCATTATGCCATCTATATGTACTAGGCACAAAGACCCACATGCAGATCATTATCTAAATCACTAAACATGTCATATATGAGAGATTATTATTCTGTATCTATAACTGACCTGCAGGAGAGGGAAGGGAGGGATGAATAGAAGGAAGAAAGGAAGGAAGGAAGGGCGGGAGGGAAGGAGAGCGAGGGAAGGGAAAAGGGGGTTTAAAAGACATTAGCTTCACAGTAATAAAGAATTTGAGGGTGGGTTACAGAAATACTAAAATAAAAACTGTTTTCTTTATCTGAAACAGAACTCTTGGCAGACACACATTAGGGGGAAAGATTAATTTTCCTGCATCTCTCAGAGAAAACTATGAAAAGAGAGATGTTCTGCCTTCATGACCTGAATTCTAAGATGAAGAAGAAGAAAAAAAAAAGAGGATATAATATTAAGAGACTGACCCCTAGATGCATGAGTTATAGCTCACTACCCCAAATTGATGAAAAACATTTATGACAAGACTCATCAATGAGTCCCGGAAATAAAGAGAAAGGGGGAAAAAATAACAAAAACATTAGATTCAGGAACACTATATTTCAATATTATCATATGAATTAAATGTAATCCTTGAAGCGGCCAGTCCCTGGGGTCACATATTAGGCTTCCCCACATGCAGCCCCCACCTCCGCTTTTTTTTTTTTTATTTAATAGAGGTCATCCAGGCTGAAAAGCAAAACCCAAATGAAAAGCATCTTCAGTGTGCTTATAACATGAGCGGCAAGGGGTCAGGCAGTGCCTTGTATGGCCTCATAAAAAATACATAACCAGACAGCCTAATAGTATTTCTTTGCATTCATTTTTGGATGAAGAATGGGGGATGGGGGTTGGGGGCTGGGAAAGAGAAAGGGTTGGTGGCTATGATGGAGGAAAAAAATATATATATATCCATGTGTATATATATATATATATATATATATATATATATATATATATGTATCCAAGATAGCACAGAAATTCATGTCTGGAAAAAAAAGAGGATAGTTCATCTTTTTCTTTTGTGAAAACCTATTAAGTACAACTCTCAAATGTGATTGATTTACACTCCCTTATTGATTTACCCAATTCTAAAATGTGACTGATCTCAATTTCTGAAGACAGTACAAGGTGTGGGCATGCCTGTGTGGTTTCATATCCCTGGTCCGTGGGCTCCCAGTGTTATGTTTCTCAGTACAGTAAACATTGATTTACATATGGATTTATAAACTACATTTATTTGGGATGATTTCCGCAAATGGGACAAATAATTAAGGAGAGACCAAAAAAAAAAAAAACCCACAGATGCAGTTTCTGCCTGAAGGACAGGGAGCATGTAAGCAGACAGACTATCAGGCGAGAAGAATGGGCCACTAGGGAAAGGGAGAGAAGGGAAAGAGAGAGAAAAACACAACTAGACAACCAATAATAATAATAATAGTAATAAACAAACAACTATCAATGCTGAGGAAATGGGAGAAGCTCTGAAGATATTTCCCTCCTACCCCCTTACTTCTATCCTCCCAAATAGAGCCTAGAGTTGAGCACTCCTGCTGGGGTAGATGGAGGTAGAGGGGTGACCCCAGCTAAGCAGCCTGTTAGAACTAATCAGGTGTCCTCCCTGGGCTCTCTCCAGTCTGGAGATCATTCCCTTTGTTACGGCCCATCCTCAGCTTGAAATTTACAACTCCTTTGCATTATTAAAGAGACAGCTCGGGCACATCCTCTAAGGGGGTAGAGAAGATTTGGTGAAGATAAATAACTCGGCATTATTTTTATTTAAATGTTATGTTTGTACTCAGTAGTTCAGATATTAAAAATCTAGGATTTTTACAACACAGCCACGTGAATAATCTGCCATTGGCGACTCCCGCTGAGACAGTAAAGAGGCGAGGAAGGAAGCCGGGTTTTTATATTTTTTATATTCTCTTCTCTGTTCCCCAGCCCTCCTCGCTGCTGCTGCCTTGGAGGAGGAAGTGGGAGGTGTCAGAGAGGAAGAAAGATTATCCAAAGGTACTTGATTTGGGTAGTCAGTTTGGCGTGACATGGTGTTATTGGAGATGGGGGCCAGCTATGAAGTTTTTCATAAATAATATTCTCACTCTGTGACGGACTGGGTTTCCCACTTAGAACTTCAGGGCTCTCGATCCCAGGGAAGGAACACAAGCACTGAGGTCATTTGCATAGTATTCTCAAGGATGTCATTTGGTTGTTCCCATAATAATTTAGTTTGCTGGGAGAGTGTGATACTATCATCTTAAAGGGTTGAGTCTTAAAGGGATGTAGAAGACAGGTTGCCATTACCTTTCATCCAGAGCAGCTACCCCCAAAGGTAGGGTGGACATGCTTGCCTGCTGTTATAACCCAACAGCTAAAGTATTTCATTAAAACTTCAGGCAAAAGTCTTTACGACAACAAATGGCTCATTCCAAGACACCCTCACTGTGCCAGAACTTGATGAAAGGACAAAGATAAATTCTTCCAAATGATGATTGTGATAACAACTGATTACGTAGAGATTTAAACAAATGGTGGCTGGGCCCAGGGAGTATTTCACCAGCTGCAAACTTGGACACTGTGAAGGTAGGTGATTATCAATCCAATTTTTTTTAAATCCCATAACGCTTTAAGATGGGTTAAGAATATTTTTCTCCATATCTATTTGAAAGGACTGTGTACAGGTGCAGTATGAGTTCAGAATATTTTTCTCCATATCTATTTGAAAGGACTGTGTACAGGTGCAGTATGAGTTCAGCTAGAATGAATGTAGGCCACCAGGGTAAGTGGAAGAAAGAGTCACTGCAGAGGGGTTCTCCTTTATGATCTTCAGGCATTCACTGAAAAGTATCAGTGTCCTGGACTCAAGGGACATTCCTACTGGGTGAAGACACACAGTCTAACCCCAGTACATTTCTTAATACTTCCACATCTTCCTAATGCTCTTTCTTCCATATATTGGCCTTTCTTTGTCACTGTAGGCCAGTAACTAAACATACTGCTAAATAGGAGGCCTTCCACTCTTACTGTTATCAACAGATTGGTTCAAATTAACCTCCAGAAAGGGAACAATGTGGCCTTGAGCTAGATGATAACATACTTTGACGAATTTATCAACGGAGAGGAAAGACTACACATCAACAGATACTTGCTGAGCAAATGAGCAGTCAGAGATTAATAACCGAAGGAGTAAGGATCCTTTGGTTATGATCTTCAGGGAAAACAATAATGGCCAAACGCAACTTGGGAAGTAGACGGTGTCTGAATGAATTCTACCGACCAGCAGAGATCACACAGCCTCTGCCAGGCTCAATTTAATCTTCAATCTGAATTTGCAGGAATGATTCAAAGAAATTGTTTTATGTTGTTTTGGGGGTGAAGTCTGGATATGCTGAACATGAACTACCTTAGGGCACCCTCTAAATTCTTCCCTCATTTTGCAAGCTCAGTCACTGGCTTGCTTAAAAGGTTCATTACTTCAGGTTCAATGCCCTTTATTACAAAGTGGTTTCTGTGGAATAAGTATTTGCTGTAGTGGACTTAAATACAAATAATTGTAAGTAGAATATTAGTGTATCATTAAAGAAACACATTATGAGTCCTTGCCTTCAAAAAATTATCTAAGAAAGAACAAGATGGGCTTCCTTCTGCTTAGCAACAGCATTAGCACACAATGCATGCTGTTGACTGAATTCATGGGGCATGAGCTACCAGTTTCAAAAAACAGATACCTAAGAATGCTGTTGGGTTACATGAACTCAGGTGTCAAGGGGTTAGATGGCACCCTCAAAACATACACTGAGGTCGAGCACTTGGACACTGGCTCAGTCATTAGGCTAATGTGTGAACCTGAGAATGTTGGTCAGCATGTGTGGCCTCCAATGTCATCATAGACATATATAATGAATACATTCTGGGCTCTTGTCAATACCATGTATCCATTTCTTTGTAAAACAAGTAAGCAAAACAAGTCTTTTCTTTTCAAATGGAAAAGCTTGAAAGTCTCCTAGGATACAAGGAGAGAACATGGGGTCAGTAGAGATATGTGTTCTGATCCCAGACTCTCAGTCTCACCCACCCCTGACCCCAGACCCACACCCATCATGCAGGCTGGCTCACTCAAGGCGACCTTGTTCCTGGCTGTACACAGAATGATGCATCTCAGCACAGAACATGGGCAAGTCCCAAGCGATGCAAAGTGTGGGGAATCACACTGAAATGGGGCTACAAGAGCAGAATAAAAGCAGTAATAGCTGCACATCATATTTCCTTAATAAGTTCATAAGATAAATTCCTCTGCTCAAAAGTAGGAACATTCATCTAGTGCTTGAACAATGTTTAAATGAAATATATACACATAAACCCAATGATAACCAATTTGACTTTTGCACGGGGATTTTTACTTGTTTGAGGCAATATGATTTCTTTGGAGAAAGAAAACCCCAAACCTCTGATCTTGTCACCCAAAGCACAAATACAAAACTTATGAAAAAAATTAAATTAATTTTCATAGCATAAAATCTTAAGAATTTCAAGTATCACATTATGCAAGTAATTTCCCCCTTTTTATGCTAACCCACATTTTAATTCCAAAACTACTTGCAAAAATAATGTCATTTTCCAATTCAGTTTTTGACAGTTCATACTTTTTCCTTTCATAATTGCTTTTATGTGAATTTTTAAATTATTTATCACCAATTAAATAAAAAAGGCAAAACATATTTTCAAGTACTATCATTGACTATGTGAAAGTGTGTTATACAGTCCTTCATAATGTACTAATCTAAGGTAAAAGTTTTCTCTTAAAATTACCTCTTCCTGGGGCTGAGAAGGTGGCTCTGAGGTAGAGCGCTTTCCTTGCATGCATGAGGCCCTGGGTTCAATTCCTCAGCACCACATAAGCAGAAAAAAAAAGCCGGAAGTGGCACTGTGGCCCAAGTGGTAGAGTGCTAGCCTTGAGCTGAAGAGCTGAGGGACAGTGCCCAGGCCCAGAGTTCAGGTCCCACGACCGGACCCCGCAAAAAATTACCTCTTCATAATATATATAATATATAATGAACTGATTTAAAAATTCCTAAGAGTTGACAAGATTTTATCAATTACTATGAGAAGGTTCCATGGATTTAAAAAATGTTAAGAAATGCTGATCTCAGAGGCTGATCTCCAATCTAAAATTATGTATTTTAAATGAGATACAAATGATCCTTCTAAATTAGTGGAAAGTAAGTTTATAGACCTTCTCTCCTACCATAGTCTTCCAAATCATCTCAACTCAACCTATCAAGCCAAAAAATTTTTAAACACATGAAAATCTGGAAGGGTAAAAAAAATAGATAAATACATTTAAAATGTGAACTTATCTGCTATGTCTTATCTTTCCTCATTATCTATTATCTGGAATGGTGATCTACTTGATTCACTGTGAAATTTGGGTTTAAAACTTTGTAAGACATTAGCCTGGCACATATTTCTATATCTTGGTAATGAACTAGATTAAAAATGTGTCTATTTTTAACTAGAATCTTCAGTCACATCATTCAAGTCACTGAGAATCTCTCTCTCTCTCTCTCTCTCTCTGTCTGTCTGTCTCTCAATCTCTTTAAAGAGTCAGGCCAACAGAAGTATCAGGAAAAGAAACAAGATCTCAAGATGCCACTCAATGTCATGGTCAGAGAAGAAGGAAGTATTTGCACGCACTAAATCATGGGCAGGATGGTTATCTATCAAGAATTGAGATTCTGAATAGGATTATAACTGGTCCTGGACTTTAGTGGAGTGTAAACATTTGTTCATGTAGACATCATTTTGTAGAGCGGAAGTAGTAAATATTTAAGAATTTGCAAGATCATCCAATCTTTGTCTTAACTGCTCCATTGTCCTTCACAGTAAAAAGCAGAAAGAGGCAATTCCACCACCCAGAATGGCTGGCTTCCAATAAACCTCTATTCCTCAACTCAGAGGCGACAGGCAGAATTCAGCCAGCCACGGGCCAAGCTTCCATCCCATAGGAAATCTCCTTAACACGATTAAAACCTGGAAACAAATGGAGATGTCCAATGAAAGTGAAAGAATTGGAGGATCTTGGTGATCACAAATTCATTACGATATTTAATCCACTTGATTTCGATGGAGGGGTGCATTCAGCAGGTGAATACCATGTGTTTATATAAAGTATGCAGGCGTGTATTCAAATTGCAGTCAACTAAGTGACAATAGTTTCTCCCTTCACTACACTTTTGTTTTCTAGGTAGAGTTTCAGTTACTCACATCAAACCATAGACCAAAATAATTAACTAATTAATTAAAATGTAAAATTGCAGGAGTGATTCATGGGCTTTAAGTTGTCTGCTGTACTAAATGCTGTGGATGAAGTCATCAACCACCCTGATCCAGCAAACTCTGGATGTGAATCTTTCCTTGGTCGAGTGTATCCGTGTTGTGTGTTCTACCTGCCCGTTACTTAGCAACCACCCTGGCTATGGGTTATCAGATCTACTGCAGTGCCAACTACCATTACTGGGTCACCTCATACCAGGTCCCAGTGCCCACAACACTCACCTCACTTCATCTTACGTGGCCTTCCGCCATCGAACATCATAAGAAGTGTGAGTACCACACCGAAATTTAACTGAAAGACCTCGCATTGACACAGCTTGGGGGATCACAGATTGTCATCATTGGTCCATTCTAGGATTTACTATTGTTTGTCTCTGTTTATTTAAAAAAAACTTGCCAAGAATATTTTTTGTTATCATAAAGGTGATGAACAGAGGGGTTACAGTTACAGAAGGCTGGTAAAGAGTACATTTCTGTTTGGACAGTGTGTTTATCTCTTCGCATGCCAGTTACAAGTCAAGATTCAAACAGACACGTGTGCGAGAGAAACCTCTGTGTGCGGTAATCTCTGGGGCTTGAGGTGTCTGGAGGGAGTGTTAGGACAAATCTCCCACGAATGAGGAAGACTGCTGTATTTCCTTGTGGCTCACCGCCTCAGGGCACACATGTGGCAGTAGTCTCCAGACCTTGGCTTTTTTGTTTTTGTTTTTTAAGATTTTGGGATTGTAAGGGGCAGATAGCACTCACCTCCTGATCAGTCCTTCTAATGAGTTTGTTTTCAAAACAAATCAGTGCCACTGAGTAAAACTTTACTCCCAGAATGGAGTGTTCATGAGCAGCTCAGAAAACAACACAAATCTCAATAAGATGAAGTCATAGACTACCAACCACCATGCTGGGATAGGGGACTGCCATCCACTGAGCTTTCTTGTGCTGAGCTAAACAACTTGCGATGTTACCCCTGTCTGTCTGGATATGTTTGGGATAGTGAGTGAGTGTATTTTTACAATGGCTTCTCCTTGCATCTCTGCCTCTTGGTGCATTCATTTAAATAACATGTTTTCATGCCACACTGAAGCTTTACAACACTGGAAATTCCAAACATAAAACAATCATGTCATCAAGTGGAATTCTGATTTTTTGTGTGTCTGTTTGGGTGGTGGCAGAGTTTAAATTCAGGGCCTTGTGCCTGCTAAGCAGGTTCTCTGTCACCGAGCCTCATCCCTAACCCTGATTTGCTTTAGTTATTTTTTTTTTTTCAGATAGAGTCTTGTATTTTTTTCCTGGAGCCAGTCTCAGGATCTCAATTCTTCTACCTACTGAAATACATGGGATTACAGGGGTGAACCACCATGTCCAGTTTATGTCTTAAGAGGTGATTGTGTAACATTTTTTGCTCAGGTTGGCCTCAAACCATAATTCTCCCCATATCTACCTCCAGAGTAGCTGGGATTATACTTTGCTTCATCTTACCATGTGCAGTTCTTCACAATAGAAGAACAAAAGTCTCTTTTTGACAGTGATAGTTACCAATTGAGAAACAGTTTCACAGAATAAGATGTAGATTCTTAAGTTAGCTAATGAACAGAGTCCTTAATCTGATACCATGAAAATGATAGTGGGTAGATTATGAGGTTTTTTAATAGTTACATATCTAATGAGAAAAAAATACGAATCTAGGACTAATGACATATAAGGATAGGTGCTTGCCTGATGATTTCTTAGGGCGTCATAGGAGCTCTGGTTTCATGGAAGGCAGAGAGAATGATTAAACAAGGGTATAATGCACCCTCCCATGACACATGCTAAGCTCATAGGAAAAGCACCTTCATCCACCAGTTCCCTTGTAATGTTCCCACTTAAAATACCAAGACTGATATTTATGTTGAAGAACCTGCACAATTTATTTCCCAAAGATGGAGAGGATAATGCTGATGAGTTTTTCATTAAAACACACTTTTTCACTTCTCAACACTGTATTTTTTTTTAAGTTCTACTATTAAATGGATCAGCTCATCAAAATGATGGATCTGAGATTTGAAATTAATTCAGGATATAAAAGGAAAAAAAACAGGATAATGACAATTATTAAAAATGATAATCCCCTCAAGATCACAATCCAAAGAATCAATTTAACGAGTAAAAATATCAAATATAAAAATACCCTTTTCTCTGACGAAATCTACCACAAGCACTACAGTTTGAGCAAAACATTAAATGAATGTTGCTCACTGAAACTTGAATGTTTTCCTTTTAATAGTAAACTTATACAGAAATCTGGAAATCCAGTACTCTTTTACAGCTATATAAAAGCTATATGCGTAGGAAATTAGTACCTAATTTAATGTTTACCAAAAATCTAAGTAATATGCTACATAAAAGGGCTAAAAATAATTTCCTTCAATTCCAGGAGCTCAAGAGCATTTCCGACTTAAGAACCACCACCTTAACAAGAAGCAGATTCATTCTTTCAAAGAGTTGGGCCGGGTATAGTTCCTTCTTACTGAGAAGCCAGTGTTTCTTAACAAAGGCTAGAATGGAAGGAAACCCAGTTGAAGCCATGGTGCCTAGCTTGTTAAGTCACATTTAAGGTGAATTCTTCAGCTGCCTTGAAACATGTCCGACCCCTCCACTCCCCTTACATCCCTTCAACCCAGAATGGACCCCTTGTCTGCTTTAATGTCTCAGAATACCTAATGGTGACTCCACATTTCCAAAGGCTTACAGATTCTAGCCCTTCTTTCCAAGTATCTTGGAATATACTCCTCCTCTTCTTCCTAGTTTATTTATAATCTGCTATAATGAGGTTTCTCAAAAACAAAAAGGATGATGAAATTAGAAGCAGGTAAACGTAGTTCAAGGCAACTCAGCATTGCCAGACAGCAGTCAATTCTAGCTGAAAGATGAAGGATAGGAGGTGAATTACATTCATTCCTACACCAAGATGCACCAGCAACATCACTGAGGTATGATATGACAACTGGGAAAAACAATCAAAGGTTTTTGTTTTTAGTGGTATTTAGGGTCACTCCTCTTAAATAAATACAATAGGATAATTTTTAATTTTTTTAATATAAAAATTTGAGTTCAGGGCCCGTTCTTTTGTGTGTGGGTTATTATTTTTTTCTTTTTTGTTATTATATTGTTATCTTCCAGGAGTGATACAAAGGGGTTAGCATTTGATGTGCCATTTGATGAGTATAATGCATCTTGATAAATTATTTCCTCTTTCATCATTTTCCTCCTTTCCCTTCCAAACCTAACCCTCCCCTCAATCTTCCCAGTGTCATAGGCTATGCACTGAATATTATAACAGCATTCTTCTCTTGCTACCTTGTGTTGATTATGTTCAAGATAGGATCTTGCCTTATACTCAGATAAGCCTAAACTGTAATCTCCATATTTGTGCTTCATTTTGTCACTGGGAGGATACGTGTGCCCTGTCATGCCCAGCCATTGATTGAGATGAAGTTCTTCAAACTTTCATGCCTAAGCTGGCCTTGAACCATGAGCCCCTGATTTCTGCTTACTAAATAACCAGGATTGCATGGCTTGAGCCACCATACACGGCTACTTTTTAATCTTCATAATAATAGAAAGAATCCATGATCACTTAACTATACTAAGCAAGTAGTGAGCAGGATCTCACTTAATCCTCACAATAATTTTATGAGTTCAATCTATTTGTTTTCTCTGTATTAAATGGACAAACTAGAGTAAAGCGTATGTGGTTGTAAGCAAAAGTGACATATTTTCAGCCCCAAATAATTGAATGTCAGCAATTTGCAATAAATATTGCAATTAATGAGCAGTAAAAAGGACTCTAAGAACTGTTCATCTGAATACTTTCAATTTTAGCGCAAAAGAGTGTTGGCTCAGTTTCCCCATTTGTTGGTCATTGGTTTATTGACCAACCTCTCCTACCACTGACCATATATTTAGGGCTGTCTTCTTCTTTCTGCATATGTTCATGGACTAGAAAGTTTGTAAATATCTGCACATTATCACTCTTCTTTGCTCCATGTAGCCAGGAAAAGTTGCATGCCACGGCACCTCCTTTGGTCTCATTAACTCTTTGATTTGTACCCTTGGTGGGTACATACCTGTTTTCATTAGTGGGAAAATACAATCAACATTCAAAAGACAGTGCAAAGTGTGAAGTGGTCCTGTACTTGAACAGACATGGCCTATTCCTCCTGGTCTAATATCCTATATTATATCTTTTATAAATATAATAAAAAATCACTTGCAAAGAACCAAGGAAGCAAGTGCAAGAGGAACACTAGAAAATGTACTTTAAAAACATATGTAGGGCTGGGAAGGTGGCTCAGTGGTAGAATGCTTGCCTTGCATGCATGAGGCCCTGGGTTTGATTCCTCAGCACCACATAAGCAGAAAAAGCCGGAAGTGGTGCTGTGGTTCAAGTGGTAGAGCACTAGTCTTGAGCTGAAGAGCTGAGGGACAGCACCCAGGCCCAGAGTTCAGGCCCCACCACCACCAACAACAACAACAACATTAACAATAAAAATGTAGACAGCCTGGTAATCAACATCTGTAACAGAGAATGCTTCAGTGCCTTCATCAGTTTTCAACTCTTTAAGACAGATCATTGTCAGAAATCTTTTCTAAAAATTTTTTTTCTGGTATTTTGGCACAGCCATACTTAAAACTATCCCAGATAAAGGGGAAAAACGGTGGCTATGATTTCAAGACTCTCAGGAGAAGCGGCTCATGGTAGCCATCTACATAGACTCGCACGATTTTTATTATCAAATGTAACAATTCTACAAAAACTCAGTAGTACTGTAATATTATTGCCTATCTTAGTCTTCCAGAACTTTGAGAAGAGACCATATTAAGGCATCAAGTACAAATAAAAGAACTTTATTTATTTATTCCTGATGTTAAGTGCAAGTTCTCACAAATGTTAATGATTTTTAACTATTATCGAATTACCCTATATTCAGCCAACATCCTTTGGGTTGTACATCATATTAATTTCCTGCTCTTCTTAATAGATTAAGAGCTGACAATAAATGTGAATGGAAAGGCATGGTCTTCTAAAAACTTAAATTTGATGATAACCTGTAGAGTCCTCATAATTACAGTTAATTCACTTAATGTAATTAACTGAATACTGAAATAACTGCTTAGATAGTATATAAGGGGTGCTACCCAAGTAACATAGCTAATTAAAATGTCCTGACTCAGCCAGACACTGGTGGCTCATGCCTGTAATCCTAGCTACTCAGGAAGCTGAGCTCTGAAGATTGCGATTTGAAGCCAGAACACACAGGAAAGTCTGGAGACTATCTCCAATTAACCACCAAAAAGCCAGATGTAGAGCTCAAGTGGTAGAATGCTCACTTTGAGTGGAAAAAAAAAAAAACACTCAGAGACAGGGCTCAGGCCCTGAGTTCAAATCCCAGGACCAGCACAAAAAGGAAAAAAAATCCTGAGTCAAAATTACTTTTATAATCACTGATATAAAAAATTTTCAACAGAAAATCTACCAACTACCCCACAGGAAAGCAAATAAAGCTTGGATCTTCATACTGGATAAACTTTTATAAAAACCTAAGTTTCCACCTGACTGAGCCTAGTCAGTTCTAGGGTTTGAAAGTAAGGCTCAACTGTAGAACACTTCGCCAGAAAATGCAAGCGGTTGAGTCTGAGCTCCTGCACTGCAAAAGAAAGAGAAAGACGAAAAGAAAGATAAAATAAAATCAGTAAGTTCTGTCCCTACTCGAAACCTTCTAGCAGATGACATTACACTACAGTTTTACCAATCATTAAACTCCAAGAAATAATCCCAAGTAGATCATTGAGGGCAGGGGAGGGGAGGACCTGGAGGCCCCATGGTGGAAATATGCCAATTCTGACATGAAAAGCTCATTCACTACCACACAGCTTCGCACCCGGTACATTTCCTGGTCCTTCTGTCATGAGATTGATTTCCATTGATTGAAGTGACTTCATTCTAAAACGTCTCTGGAAATGGCCACTTCATTGGGTTTCAGCAGAGTCTCCTCAAAATGCAACACAAAATTATATAAAGATCCAGCTAAAGGGAATCAGATTTTCCCTTCTAAAAATGGAAAGTGCCTGATTTTTTTAAAAAATTGCTTGAAAAACAGATTAGTGATTCATTTTCCTGGGTCATCATATGTCATTTTGCAGAAGGACTCAACATTTTTGATAAAATATCAGCATTACTTGTTTTCTACCTAAACTTCCCTGACTATAAAATGTTTCTACCTTACCCCACCCCCAACCCCTAAGTGATATTCTCTCTCTCTCTCTCTCTCTCTCTCTCTCTCTCTCTCTCTGTGCACTGTGACACTGACAACATGAACCTGGTACCACTGCATTTAGGGCTCTCAGCACAGTGATGGTTACAAAGATATTGGAATCTCATCCTAAACTTGTTTCCTTCAACAACCATCACCTAGGAACTGAAGCACAATATGGAAAACATGGAAAGACATGGAGCTGAGCAGAAATGGAAGAGAGATTTCAATAACAACACAAAGGAGAAGGAAATCAGAGTAGAAGCTAGAGTTCAAGACTCTAAACAGAGACAAAACAGAGTTGGAGGGAACAAAAAACAGAGAGAGAACAGGGAGGAAGAGGAGGAACAAACTATAAGAAGGGGATAAAACTACAACAGACACAAAAGGTTGTGGTCATTTACAATGGCCCTCAGCTTCACAAAACTGGTTACCTATCTTCCTATGCCTCATTCAGTGTCAGGTTCTCTAGGTCTAGTGTCCTAATGGGAGAATTGAAGAGCCCCAGAGAGATTAAGATGGGAAAACTCTGTATGAGAATGTGTGTGTGTGTGTGTGTGTGTGTGTGTGTGTGTGTGTGTGTGTGTGCATTCATCAAATTATCATAGGAATCCATGACCCCAGCTAAATTAAGAATGCTAATCTGCTGTATGTCCAATTCCCTCAGGCAGGGGGTAAAATCACAGGTTATCGGTGGGCAATTTCCCCAGCTGTTTTCCTTGTGGGTCAAGAGAATTTATCTGAATTGGAGGTCACCAGCTGTAGGGACAGGGGGAGGGGGCACTCATAATCACTGATGAAAATTTCTCCCCCAATTACCCATGGTAAATGCATCATGCAAATGGATATATTCAGGGGCATTTGATAAAAATGTATTTCCATAGGGTTGGAGCAGAACATCTTAGGGTCAAGGAAAAAGACATCTGAAACTTTGTAATGCTCAAAAGGCAGGAAAGATAATAATAGAAAAGAATCAATGAAATCATAATTACTGAAAAAGGTAACAACTGAAAACACTGGGTATGAGTTCTCCATCTTAAAATGTGGAATCATTCAAATGCTTCTTCCTTGAGTAGCTACCCCAAAATATTAGGGGTGTGTAGTGAGTACATGCCTCTCTTTCAAAAGCTGAGGTTTCTTGTGATTAACTGATACTTCATCATCATATACTGATTTTTCAACAACGCATTCAAAGCATACACCACCCAGTGACATTGTCGCCATCTTAGTTTGTAGAAGGATGCTCAATGATGCTTGCTCCACGAGGAAATTGCCTGAAGATCCATTTCCCCCATCATGAACTGATTCATGATTTTGTTTTGCTTTTGCTTTTGCTTTTGTTTCGGTGTTGGTGAACTTAGTTCAGGGCCTCACAACCTCATGTCGATTTTTCACTCAAGGCCAGCACTCTGTAACTTGAGCTACACCTCCATCTCCAGTTTTTTGGAAATAAGAGTCTCATGGACTTTCCTGCCTGTGCTGGCTTAACTGGGATCCTCAGGTCTCTGCCTCCTGAATGGTTATAATTATAGACAGGAGTCACCAACACCCAGCTCATGACTGTTCTTATATCAGCCCAGGCAATAGTAGAGATGGTATGTGTTAACTTGTGTTCTAAGCTGCAATTGCTTCTCTAGTCAGTGGATCTGCCAGCAAACTAACATTCATCATCCAAAATTAACACACACATGTACACACATGCACACACCTACATACAGAGACACAGAAAACCTATATGATGGTTTTATGAACCAGATAGACACTGAAAAATGAAATCTTACTATAATTGAACTATGCTATAATTTTCAACTTTAGGCTGAGTCCTGAACCAATGCATGCTTTGTTTGGCTCGATTTAAAGCACAGAAGATCTCTTCGGGAGCACGTTTTGTATTATTCTATACCAACCTTCTGAAGGAACCCCACTGAACAGCAAGGGAGGTATACGTCAATGGTACAGATCCAGCAGCTGTTTCTTATGCCCAACTAAACTAGTTTTCAGCACCACTGGAGCCCTCTCAAAAGTGTGTGCACGTATTAAATGCCTAGACCTTTCGAAATGTTTGAACAAGAGATTAAGCCTTGTATTTCCCGCTCTCACAGATGTGAAATATTCATGTGAAGATTGAATGGGGATAAGATATCTGGGACTTCTCATCAGGAAAGATTTGATGACATCACAAAAGCTCTGCTAACCTGCAAGTGATTCCTTCGAGCCGAGAAGAATGAAACTTCACCAAGGCAGACAGAGATGGGAACCAGCAGGCTTCTGGCCACTCTAACAAACCTGAATTAACACGAAAACATTGCCATTCAGACTCCAAATTCTGCCGATTCCAGTTTTACTCTTGGATAGAGGTCGACTTAGAATCAAAACAGGAATGGCAGGGCTCAGTCCAAGGATGTGTTTTCATGCATTCTGATCATTAGATGCTAGTTTTATCTTCATATAGTTATTTCTGAGTCATGCCACAGTCTTATGTAGAGAATCTAGTTCCTTTTTTATTTATTTCTTTTGGGGGGGGGTCCAGTCGTGGGGCCTGAACTCTGGGCCTGGGCACTGTCTCTCAGCTCTTCAGCTCAAGACTAATGCTCTACCACTTGAGCCACAGTGCCACTTCCGGCTTTTTTCTTTTTGCTTATGTGGTGCTGAGGAATCGAACCCAGGGCCTCATGCATGCAAGGCAAGCGCTCTACCACTGAGCCACCTTCCCAGCCCTCTAGTTCCTTTTTTAAAGACTTAGATATTTTCAAACATCAGTTTGTATCTTATACTCAATTATCAGTATAATCAGTTTTACATTTTATACAAAAAAATTAGTTTCAAAATATATTCCAAGTGAGTTTGGATTTTTTTTCTTTTATTTTCAATATCCACAAGATTCATTAACTTACTCACTTGTGATGTTTCATGACCAGGCTAAGATCTTTTTTTTCTTTTTTTTTTTTTTTAATTACAATATTAAGATTTAAGGGGCTGGAGGTGTAGCTCAGTTGGTAAAGTATCAGCCAATAAGTGAAAGTATCAGGTACCAAGTTCAAGTCCTATTCTCTGACCAAAACAAAAGGAATTTTAGGATTTGAATTCAGGGCTTCTCACTTGCTAGGCAGGCTTTCTACCACTTGAGCCACATTCTCAGCCCTTTTTACTGGGTCATTTTTGAGATAGAGTCTGGCTTTTTGACTGGGCTAGGATTATAATCTTCCTATTTATACGTCCTACCTGAGTTGAGATGACAAGCATGTACTATAACACTTAGCTTTTGTTTGTCCTGGTGAGAAGAGGTCTCATAAACACGTTTTCTGAACTACACTGGAACCATAATCCTCTGAATCTCAGCTTTCCATGTGGCTAGGATAATAGGCTCACACCACCACACCCAGCCTCTGAGTTGGATTTTTGTAAATGTTTTGGCTGGACTGGCCTCAAACCACTCTCCTTCTGATCTTAGACTCTTGAATAGCTAGGATTGCAAGTGTGGCTAGAATAACCCCTTTTAACAGCAAGCATCAGTGTGCATGGTAAGAGTGAACCATCTTCAAAGAGGAAATCCTTTCACTCACCATGCCACATGTGAGAGATGAGCCCAACTGAAGATTAAAAAAAAAAAAAAAGTACTAAACCATTTTCATTCACACACGTGGAATGTAGGAGGTAAGGAGAGGGGGAAGAAAAACAAGAGGGCATGGAATAGAGAGGTAACTGGGGAATGTGCCCAAATGAGATTATCAGAAGGTAGTCAGAAATTCCTGTTAGCTAAGCAAAGGCCACCCAGATATGACACGTTACCACTGGCTTATTTGTATCACTGCAAAGAAAAGAAAGTTCCTCTAATGCATCTTTTATGAGTGGCTTGGAGGAAAATGGAGGCGCATGCTGGCTTTCGTGCCGAGGCTCTTGTAAAATGCAAAACCAAATTAAACCTAGGTAGGGTGTGGCTGAGGTAGAAACATGAATGGCATGTTTGGTTAGCACTTTGGATTTCCTACAGGACCTACTGTTTAACCATACATTTTAAAGGACAGAAGAACACAATCAGATGATGTTGTAGCGTTGAGAGTCAGTGTGGTATTCAACTACTCAGTTAATCTTATCCGAATCAACAACTTCTTCATTTCCTATGTGACACAGTGGAAAAGAAGTTGTGGAACCTGGTTTGTGTTCACTTTGCAGACAGAAGCCAATCATGGGAATGTCCTTCTTTTTTCATCTTTGTGCCAGTTCTGGGGCTTGAACTCAGGGCTTCATGTTCTTGCTTGTTGTTGGTACTGCTGTTGCTGGTGTTGTTTGCTCAAGGCTGGTGCTTTACCACTTGAGCCACCGCTCTACTTGTAGCTTTTTGACAGTTAACTGGAGCTAGGAATCTCAGGGGCTTTCCTGCCCAGGCTGGCTTTGAACCAGAATCCTCAGATCTCAGCCTACTGAATAGCTAGGATTATAGGTGTGAGCCACCAACGCTTGGCTTATCCTTGAACTAAGAAAAGTCCCAGTGATCATGTACAATGTGTCTTTTAACCAAGAGGGGCTCTCAGCTTGACCCAAAACCCAGGTCATTCCTGGTAGCTCCCAGGTCACAAAACCAAGGAACTATTGGAAACAACAGTAGTATCTGAGGACCAGCTTTGTATCCAAGATATATGCCCACCCCAGCCAGAGCAAAGCAAAACCCTAATCAATCTCTAGACAGAATTAGACCCTGGCTTATAGTTGAAAATGAGAAATAAATTTATTGTGCTTTCTGTCCCATGTATTCCCTAGTACTACTTATAATAATATGGAGATAAAGATTCATTGTGTGAGTAAAATTGGTTTTCCAACAAATTCCATTGCTCTTAAAATAAAAATAAGATTCCCAAGGTAAGAAAAAATATAATAATATATGTACAAAAGAAGACAACTAAAGGCGGGGGGGGGGGGAGAAAAACAAAGAGAAAAGAAAACAAATAGTAACCAGAGGGAAGCGAAACACATTACCTAGCTAAGAGAGTATGAGGGATTTTGGCTGCACAGTGACTTGCATCTGAAGAGATCAGAGAAAGAAAACCCCATCACCTGTGTGGATTTCTCCCCAGGCAACTTTCATGGGCATCCACAATACAAGCAGGTGGAAGTAGGAAATACTTGAAGGTACATGAGACCATCCTAAGAATAGTCCACTGAGTCAAGATGATGCATGCCTATGCAGGAGGCGAGATGGGAAGACCCTGGTTCAAACCCAACATAGGCAAACAGTTAACAAGTGTGATGGTGTACACCTGTAATCCCAGCTACACTGAAGGTAGAGAGGTAGGAGGCCCTCAATCCAAGACTGGCACTGGGTAAATGCACAAGACCCTATCAGAGAAATAAACTACTGCAAAAAGAGCTGGGAATGTGGCTTAAGTGGTAGAGCTTAGCACACCTGACTGAGGTCCTGGGTTCAAAATCATGACTTTCACATCTTTTGAATATCCAATCTATTTTAGGGTAAAGGAATAGAGTACAAAGATATGACCTGTGAACCCCAATAATTAATGAAGCAAAGGTGAATATGTGCCATTTGGGAGAGCAGTTAAGGGGACTTCCGCGCAGACAGCCCACCGGCAAGCTCACGGGCACCTCGTCTTTCCCAGTCACCTCCTCTGCCCTGCGTGTACCTGCTCAGAGAGATTGAGCACGCTTCTGCAGAGTGAGGAGTGCTCTTACACAGAGGCCCATGAGTTCACAGGAGAACATCACCCTCAAGAGATGTATGTGCATCTTCCTAGATTCTTAATGGCATCTCTGTTCTCCGGAAAAACGTGCAGAGAACCATGCTGGCCAGTGAGAAAAGTTCGTCTGTCATAGGATCCCAGGAACAGGAAGTGTCCACGTTAGACAGCCTGCAGACACAGAAGGTCCAGGAGTGGTTGTCTAGGGCTCAGAGGAGGCGTTGGAGGGATGTGGAGAGTGCAGAGTACCACTGATGGGCACTGGGTTCCTTTATGCTCAGTGATGAGGATAGTTTAAAATGCAATGATGACTCTGCATACACCAGAAACCACTGAATGGTAGACTTTACATGGGCAAATAGTGTTGTGTGTGAATTTTATCTCAATAAAGTGGTTATTCCCTGACTCACCAGAATTGCATACAATTTAGCCCCTCTAGGACAAAATAAAAAAAGTTAGCAAACTCTTGCCCATGACAAACTGAGAAAATGGCCCGGACAGTAAGAAGAAAGGCTCCCTTTCTTATTAAGGAAAACCGTAAGAGGAAGGAGACTTTGGGGGGTCTTTACTGGTGTTGGTTGAAATTTTTTTTGTTCATTCACACTGGACCCCAGTCACTGTATGTTGCATGAATCAAATATACCACCAAGTTACTTAAGACATGTGGACAAAATTTATCGGAGTTTGCCCTCTGGGATAAATGTAAGTAGAAGTAAATTGATGGAGATTAAAATTTAACTATACACATATATGCATATATAAACGTGTGTGTTTGTTTTTTGTGCCCATACTGGGGCCTAGACTAAGGACCTTATTCTCTTATTGGGGCGGGGGGCGGTCGCAGAGCTTGAACTCTGGGCTTAGGCACTGTCCCTGCTCTCTTCATCTCAAGGCAAGTGCTTTACCACTTGAGCTACAGTGCCACTTTCGGTTTTCTAGTGGTTTATTGGAGATAGAGCCTCATGGACTTTCCTGCCTGGGCTGGCTTTGAACCACGATCCTCAGATCTCAGCCTCTTGAGTAGCTAGGATTACAGGCGTGAGCCACCAGCGCCCGGCTAAGACTTTACACTCTTGCCTGGCTTTTTCACTCAAGGCTGGTGCTCTACCACTGGAGTCACACTTCTGCTGGCTAATTGGTGATTAAGAATCTCACAGATTTGTCTGCCTGGCTGATTGGCTTTGAACCTTAATCCTCAGATCTCAACCTCCTGAGTAGCTAGGATTACAAGCATGAGACACCAGCCCCTCGCTAAGGGTTTCTTTTTAATTAGGCATCACTGATGGAAAGATTATATTCCAGCGAAATAATCCTACAAAAATACTACAGGAAGCGCAAATACCACACCAAAACTCCTAGTTCGTCACATTCTAGCTTATGAGAGAGGAGCGTAGATAGCAGTAACATCATTGGATGGAATTTCCTGCCTCCTTTTGGAGGAAAGGCAGGACAACAGAACATTCCTTTACTCTGTTTTTCAATTTCATTCATTTATGTCAACACCTAGCCAGTGCAATTAACCTTCACATATCCACATGAATGCAAAAGCCATCAACGTTCAATGCCATACTACAGATATGTTTCATGTGTTCTCATTTCAAGATTCCTTCTAGTATAGGATTTGGACTTAAAATCTGTTCTCTAGATGTTGGGGAAATGGGAAAGTAGCTACAAGGAGAGAATCTGAAGTTAGAACTTTCTCAGCTTCTACCTCCTATAACCGAAGGAAGCCATGACTGACAGGGAACAGACGCAAAGATGTTTTCTTCGGGGCTGGGAAGGTGGCTCAGTGGTAGAGCGCTTGCCTTGCATGCTCGAGGCCCTGGGTTCGATTCCTCAGCCCCACATAAGCAAAAAGAAAAAAGCCGGAAGTGGCGCTGTGGCTCAAGTGGTAGAGTGCTAGCCTTGAGCTGAAGAGCTGAAGGACAGCGCCCAGGCCCAGAGTTCAGGCCCCACGACCGGACCAAAAAAAAAAAAAAAAAATGTTTTCTTCATCATTTTGGCTACATAAGAACAATTGAGATGACATGGTACATGTGTAAGCTTTATATGTACCAACATCATACTGGCTGGGCTCAGGTACTTGCTCAGAAATTGATCTTGAAATATTTCCCTTTAAATATAAAACCAAAACATGGAAAAAGCAACAACCAGGTTTCCCTGCCCCAGCGAGAACATGACACAGCCACAATTTACAATTTCCTTCCATCTCATTGTCTCCTCCTTCCGGCCTCTGCCTCTCACTGTTGGTGCCTTTCCATCCGCCCTTCATCTCCCATTGCTGGGTAACTCCCAGAAGTGCACTCCTTCATGCCGCACAGAAAATGCTGATGTGTGGAGGAATAAAAATAAAAAATAAAACAGAGGAAAGGAAAGAGGGAGCCGGTCATAATGAGGAAGACAGGAGGGTAGAGAAAAACTGAGAGAGACAGAGAATGTCAACGCCAAGTCTGGCATTTGCCTATTTAAATTCAATCCTGCAGCTCTGGCTGGGCTGAGCAATAGATGGTCTGTGTTATGAATTTCTGATCAGACAACAGATAGGTTTATGAGAAGGGGACGTAATCCCACTGACAAAGCCTTTCCTCCGAAGCCATGTAATAGCCCACTCTTGAGAGACAGCTCCCAGCTTTCCTTTTTGTATGTAGATACGTGTGAACAGACACATAATTTTTCCCTTTCTTGAAGAAAAAGAGTTAAAAACGATCATTTCTATGGTGAGGTAATAACTGACAGTGGCCTGCATCAGACACAGGAATGAATCTCAGCAAATCAGATACCTTCACCAAATAAATGACATTTTTTTCTTCTTTAAACCTAATTGGAATTCGTCTCCTTGCCCCATTTCTTTCTTTCTTTTTTGTCTACATGGGTGAGCTAAACAAAAGCACTGAAAACAAACCACAACACTGGTGAAACTCATTCCAATTTTTGTTTCACGCTTACTAGTTTGTTTGTAACTTTGAAAACCACCTATCTACCATGGATAACAGATTGCATGGATGGTATGTCAAGGAAGAAACTGAGTCTTCAAAGGGTTTTTCACCTTTCTGTACAGGAGGGAATAAAATGTGAGATTGCTTTGTGCAGTGGTCACAGGCAGCTAATTATTCTAGCTGTAGGTAAGCATTACACTAACCAAAAGATTTGCGGGTTCATTGAAACTTATGTCGCAGAGAGCAGGCATTAAGTTCCCCAGTCAGCACTGGGCAACTGTTCACAGTTGCTGTACCATAAAAAGTGAGAAGCCATAAATCTGGGATCAGAGGCTTCTGGTGTTGGGTATATAGCCTCCTTGAAACAGACAGACAGACAGACAGACAGACAGACAGACAGACACACACACACACACACACACACACACACACACACACACACACACACACGAGCTGTGTCAACTGCCACACCGAAGAGAAAGCATTTCAAATTCCAGAAATGCAACAGCTAGAACAACAGACGAGAAATGTTTAGGGATACAAACGGGTGACGTCACTTGAGCCATACAGCATCTTTTCCTCTTGCCTCTCTGAACAAGACATCTTTCCACATTCACAAGAACCTTCCTACCAACAAATGTATGGCAAGTTCCATTACTGATCAGCTCTGCGTATCACATAGCATGGACTCATTGCAAGCAGAACACAACATCTCCTTAAACCTAGAATCCTCGATCCCAGTATGTTTTGTTTTTGATGGGGATACTTCAAAGACCATGCCATCGTGACTTAGGTAGATCTTTCCTCTACCTGAAAATGCTCCACTTATAAAATGATGACCCACTCCAAGATCCAAATTGTTGATGCCTGTCACTACGGTATGCCGTTTGTAATGCCCCGTTCCTACTTACGTTGTCCATTCCCATCAGGGAAACTTCCCTCCTCTTTCCTCTGCGCTATAATAGATCCATTAAGCAAGTACGGATGCTGGGCAGGGGTGCAGCATAATCTTCGAGCGCAAATTATTTGACTGATTTAGATTCAATGCACTCAGGCATACCAGCTGCATTTCACCATCTTTTTCTTTAAATGGGGAACTTGCCCTCCAAGAATATTATGTAAATCTTTCTGTCACAGATTATTGCCTCTATACCTGACTCTCACCGTGTGTGTCTGCTCGTGGCATGAGCTTATTACACATACGCACAAAGTTCCCGATTTTTAACCTCTCTCCTTTCCCATTCTCCTCCTTCTCCCAATACTTGCGATGAGGAAAATTACCACAAACAGAACACTACTGGGTTTTTTCCCTCCAATGTATATCATTTGTGTTTGTGGCTTTCTCTTTTTTAAGTAGAAATTTTTGCTCCCCAAAGGAAAGCAAAAAATGTCTTCAGCGTCTAAATGGCGTTGTACTTGGGATTATAAATGTAGATGTGATCCTAGCAAGGCATTCTGGGACACCTGGGCTCACCAAAAGGCACATGATTTTTTTTTTTTTTTGAGGTTGGCAGTCACATGCTGGTGACAATTCAGGTCAGGAACACAGTCAGTGAAGCTACACTGCCGACAGCCATGAGATGTGCGGGCTGGAAGCTGATCACCCCATGAGTTTTTAGTACAGCACTGAGCCAAATCATGAAGCAGGATATATAAGGTTGGGTTAAGAACCAAAACACAATAGCTTAATAAATGGTCCAATAGCAAAGAAAAACACTGACGCTTGCCAGGGATGATGAGCACTTTGTAATGGAGGAGCCAACTCTACCACTTAGAAACTTCAGAGCTATTCAGAGGGTCTCGATGACTATCCTGTCTCTATCATAAGCACAAAGCTGAGGTCTTCACCATCACCTCCAATAGAGTAGATCTCAATATAGAAACCAATTAGTCCATTCCTCAGACCATTCTCCTTTACATGGGACATTCCACCTTCTCCTGTCCAGGAATGTTTTTTTCTTCTTCTCAATCTGATCTTGAACATCCTCCAAGCCAATGGATACTTCAATCAATGGACGATTCCCAGCAAGGTAAGTTCAAAGACTCAACAAGTCTTTTCCCACCTCTTTAACTACTGGGAATCAAACTGCTCACGTGCAAACAAACGCACTAGCCTCTGAAAAATATGACGGATCACACAAAAATAGTTCCCGTTCACCTCAGTATTTCTAGTCATTTCATTGGAGACCATAACAGATAAGGAGAACCATCCTGGTCCATCCATCCTCCATCAAACCAGCGCAGAACTCATGAGCTGTAAAGTTAATTCTTCAAAGAGGCGAGAAACATTTCCTGTTCTAAGTTATAGAGTGATTTGTTATGCACCAGACTCTGACCAATACATGCCATAACTAACCATGAACTGTGAGAGTTCTCCATTCCAAGGTTGTAAATGGATCACATCAGGCTCAATCAAACCAAGTTCCAATTTTTACTTCACAAGCCTGGATGCTCCCAGTGGTGCCTTTTCAAAGCCCTTCGACCCCAACAATATCTGAGAATATTCAACAGGAGAATCTCCTGTGTCTTCCTCACCAGGTAGCATCTGACAAGCTCCCAAAGCCACCTGGGTGAGTAGCACTATTGCCACTGTTCCTGGCGTCTAATATGCAAAAGCTAACTCTTGGGTCAAGAGGACAATCTCCAGATGCTCATGCAGTCAACCAACTTTGAGTATTCAAAAATGGGTTCTGGGAAAAAGTAGACTTTCCTTTCCCTGCCCTATGTTCTCCTTTTTCCTCTAGATACTAATAACAGATTCCCAGAGCTATGGAACCTCAGTCTCTCATGAAAACCTCACCCTTACTCTCTCACACCTCTCAATGCTTGTCAACCAGCTTCCTATACTAAATTCTTCTGCTTGAAAATCCTGGAGTGGTTCTTCTGCTTCTGACTCTAATGCATCCACACTGGGTGAAATAGAGCTGATCTGATAACAATAAGCCATAGAAGAATAGCGTGACACCCAAAAGAGGAGACACACATTGAACACAGGCAACTCGATAACTTTGTCAATAAGTACTCACCTGTCAAACTGCCACCACAGATCGTCGCCATCAACGTAACCCATCACATAAAAATTTCACCTATTCCTTCATAAATATTTAGGGACTCACAGGAAGTAGTAAAGGTAGTCCAAGGAGTCCCCAGCTATGATTTCCTTGGTGTCTCCGAATGGTTGTCTCGTGTCATTATAACACAATATCAAATCCAGGAGTCCGATATTGGAACAACATGTGTGAAAAACTCTCTCCATTTTTATCGTAAGTATTGCTATTGGGTAGTCTGATTCTCTGACTTTATTCCTGCTTTAAAAAAAATTCTGGAATTGTTTTAGCTGGTCTGGTTCCTTTGCCTTTTCAATTGCTTTTGAAGAGTTCTCTTCATCAAGAAAAACCTCATGACATTTTGACATGAATTGTGTTAAATATATCCCCCCCCACCCCATTGAAGCAAACTAACACCTTTACTGTGTCACATCTTTCAATCCATAAACATGGTATATCTCTCCATTTCTGTAGATCTTTGGTTCCCTTCAGCCGTGTTTCACAGACTTCAGCCTACGTCTGTATTTGGGGTCATTTATACCTAATACCATAATCTGTAATAGGCTATTTTTGCAAAGCTTTGTTTACAGAAATATATAGCAGAAAGCTCAGAGTTGCCAGAAAGATCCACTCATCTCACATTTTCTACAGTCTCCCCATATTAACTTACTATATTGACTCATACTTTGTTACCTTACTAAGTAAATTCCCCAGATGCTATTAGAGTTTGCTATTGTACATTGTGGTTTCAACTACTCCACTCATCATCAAAATATCATACTGACTAATTCAATGTTTTAAAATTTCTCTATTCCTCCTATTCACTCCTCTCTCCTTTCCTTCCACAACCCATAACCACCACTTGTTTTTTTTTTCTTGCCTTGTGGTCTTCCATTTGCAGAATGTCATGTAGTTGAAATAATGTCATATTTCATCTCTTCAGATTCATTGCTGTCACTTAGCAATATGCATTTAAGTTGCCTCTGTTTCTTCTCATCCATTTATAGTTTCTCTTTTATTACTTTATTATTGTTGAGTAAATGTCCCATTGTATGGATATACCTATTCATTCATTCACCTGTGAAATCTTCATTATTTCCAAGTCCAGGAAACGATAACTAAAGCTGCTATAAACATTTCAGTGCAGGTTTTGCATGAATGTAAAACACCAAATACTTTGGATAAATACCAGGCAGTGGGATTGCTTGATTACATGATAGGACTCATGTTTAGTTTTGTAAGGAACCCCCAAACTGTTTTCTGAATTGTCTGTCCCCTTTTGCATTCCCACCAGAAATGAACAGGAGTTCCAGTTGTCATACATTTTCATCAACATTTAGTGTTAACAATGTTTTAGACCTTAGTCATTCTAACACATGTGTAGCCATTACTGTTGTAATTTGTAATTCCTTAAGATGAAAGCATTATGTATGTGTGCGTGTGTGTGTGTTTGTGTGTGTGTGTGTGTGTGTGTGTGTTTCAAGTATGAGCCAACAGTATTCAGAATCCACTTTTTTTTCCATTCCCGGGGCTTGAACTCAGAGCCTGGGCACTGACTATGAACTTCTTTTGATCAAGGCTAGCACTCTACCACTTAAGCTACAGTACCACTTCTGCCTTTTTCTGTTTATGTGGTACTGAGGAATAAAACCCAGGGCTTCATGCATGCTAGGCAAATACTCTACCACTAAGCCATATGTCCCAGTCCCCATTTTTTTAAAATTAAGTCGCTATCATAATGTGGAGTTTTAAGATTTGTCCTTTATTTTGCATATCAGTCCATTATTGGACATGTTCTGCAAATATTTTCTCCAAATGTGTGGCTTGTTCTCTCATTTTCTTAAGGGCATTATATTTAAACATTGAGATTGTCACACATTCGTTGTTAGTACCTTAACATATAATTGGTTGTTGTCTGATATCCAGACATTTTGAATTCACCTGTTAAAAAGCTAAAAGGTTGAGACAATCTTCTCCTCTCTTTCTGACTTACATAAATATGTAGCTTTTATTTCTTTTTATTTAGCTCTATTTATCACAGAGCTTCTATCGAATAGCAGTGGTGAGCTTACTTGGTACTTGCTGGTAGAGGGAAAGTATCGAGCGTCTTACTACTAAGTGTGATGGCAACAGTAAATTTTCTGTAGATTTTTTTTTTTTATCAGATTGAAGGTGTTTCCCTCTATTCATAGTTATGTAAACATTTTGTATTATAAATGAGCATTAAATTTCTTTTTGTGTATGCCGGTCTGTCCTGAAGCCTGGGTATTGTCCCAGAGCTTTTTTGCTCAAGGTTAAGACTCTACCAGTTCCACTCCCAGGGTTTTGGGTGAACAATTGGAGATAAGAGTCTCACGAACTTTCTTACCCAATTGGCTTCAAACTACGATCCTCAGATCTCAGCCTTCCGAAAAACTAAGATTATAGGCAGTGCCCAGCTAACATCAACTTTTGCAAACTGCTTATTCCACATGGAAATAACCATATGAATTTTCATTAACCTTTTAGTATGGTACATTTTATTGGTTCTAACCATTAAACTGGTCTTGTCACTTTTGAATGGTTGTATGTATAATTCTTTTTATGTACTGCTGTATTCAGTTAATAATCTGTTAGGAAGGCTTCTATGTTCACGAAGGTGTTGGTCTATTTTCTTTTTTTCTGTCTTGTTTTGTGGTGGTACTATGTGGGGAGCTTGATTCTGAATAATACTGACTTTTCTGAATGCATAGGTAAGGTTAGTAAGTAGTCCTTTCAATTCTTTTTTCATATTTTATGTGCAGAGTTCTTTCTTTAAATATGTTGCAGAATTATGTAATGAAACTATCCAAAAGTGTAAATTTTTTCTGAGAGGACTTTAAATTATAAATTCAATTTCCTTGAAAATCAAAGAACTATTCAGTTTATCTTTTTCATAATGAATTTTAGCAGTTTGTTGCCAAATTCATGTGCATAAAGTTGTCTGCACTATTTTCTTACTATCTTTTCAATGTCTGTAAGATCTAGTACTATCCCTTGCTTTTTCTGATATTAGTAATTTGTGTATTCTCTCTTTCTTCCTTCATCAGTCATGCTAGAAGTCTGTCAATTTTATTGATTTTTTCCAATGTAGCAGCTTTTTGCTTTATTGATTTTTTCTCTACTTTAGTGTTTTTTTTATTTCATTGATTTCTGCTCATATCTTTATTATTTCCTTCCTTCTGCTTGCTTTGGGCTTATTTCTGTCTTACTTTTTCTAGGTTGTTGCTAAGGGAGCTCAGGTTCTTGAGTTGAATTTTTCCTCTTTTCCAATATAAGCACTTATTACTATAACTTTTCCTCTCAGAATTGCCTTAGCCTTGTGTCACAAGTTTTGGTATGCTGAACTTTTATTTAAGCACCAGGAAACATGGACAGTGGAAGGCACTGTGGTCAGTAGCCCATGAGAGGTCCTCACATGTAAGAGAAAACATTTGTGGATTACAGGGACAGTTGAGGTCTCCAAACCAACAACCACCAACCGCTTGACTTCCAGAGGTGTCTCACTGGCAAGGGCTGTTTGCTGCTTGGTGAAGCTTAAAGCCCAAATATTATAGATCATTTGATTTCCTGTAGCCTTATCCCTCACCCTCAGTCAGAGTCCCAAGTTCCCTCAGATCTCCCCATCTAGTATCCAACTCAGTGCTCTTTGCCTCCCCCTACTCCCTGAGGTACTCAGAAGCTACCTGTTGGCTTCCACATTTGCTGCATCTGAGTGTGCACAAATTTGGGGGCTCTTCTGGTGGAAAAGGGAGCCTGCCTAGCCCATAGCCTACAAAGCTTTAGGGGTCGGCAGTGGCTCCCGTTATTCAAAGAAGTCAGGCTTTTACAAAGTGAATGCAGCAGTGACGTTGGGAATGTCCCCCTTGATCAGCCTGTACCTCAAGACATGTACAGCACCTACCCACCATTACCCTGCAGTGGGAACAGCGAAGCACTGTGATACACCTCAGGTTCAATTTACTCCCCTCAGGTCTGGTAGCTTCCAACATTGCAGGACCCAGGAAGATGTCTCTCCAATAATTTGCCTCTTATTATGTTTAATATTGTTTTGACTTGATTATTAAAAGTACTTTTCATTATTCTTCCTCTTAATTTGAATCGCTTTTTAATCTATCTTTCTCTCTGATTGTTTTTGAATCTCTTGCTCTTCTGTGTTCTTCTTCCTCACACTGTCTTCTATATTCCCCTTCCTTGAACTTTGCTTCTTCTCCCTTCCCTTGCCCTTCTGTCTCCTATATTTCATTAATATTACCCTTACTTTTGTTCATTTAAATATCACAGCTTTTTCTGCATCATTTTTGCCCTTTCTGTCCTATTTATTGATGAGTTCAGTAGTTGAGCTTGATTGGTTTTTACAGTTTTGTTTTGTTTTGTTTTGTTTTGGTCAGTCGTGGGGCTTGAACTCTGGGCCTGGGCGCTGTCCCTCAGCTCTTCAGCTCAAGGCGAGTGCTCTACCACTTGAGCTACAGCGCCACTTCTGGTTTTCTGGTGGTTTATTGGAGATAGGAGTCTCACGGTCTCTCCTGCCCGGGCTGGCTTTGAACCAGGATCCTCAGATCTCAGCCTCCTGAGTAGCTAGGATTACAGGCGTGAGCCACCAGCGCCCGGCTGGTTTTTACAGTTTTTCTATATTGTGTTTCTTTTGGTGTTTTTGCTCTAACAACTTCCTCTCTAGGAAGTAACAAAGGTTGCATCCTCAAGAAAAAGCCACTCACTGAGAAGCCCCAAAACCAGAAGAGATATGCATCCCGACAGATATACAAACCACAATGTGAAAACTCAATAAAAATAAAGCTAACCAATTCCTCCAAAAGTTTGTAACTCCTCAATAAATGAACCCGAAGGTATTAAAAATGGTTGAAGAGCTTGCTTGCCAGTTTTTAACTGATAATGCATCCTTCTGCAGAAGTAAATTCTGCCTTGCTGAGACAATTCTTTATTTTTGTGCCTATTATGGATCCAGTGGTTCTTGGAGAACATATTTATTTATTTATTTTTCTGGTCCTGGGGCTTGAATTCTGGGCCTGAGCACTGTCCCTGAGCTTCTTTTACTCAAGAAGTGTAGATCCCTCATATTTCCTTCCTGTTGCCTACTGGATAATCCGCCTAGGGAAGAAGCTGAGGGAGGACCAGCATGTAGAACGATGGATTCCCCCCAGAGATGGCCACACCTTAATCCTGTGTTCCTGTGTGCTTATGCTAAGAAACATGTTCAGATGACATCAGCGCTTTGTACAAAGCCATCAGGTGCACTGGAAGAGGAGAGGTCTCTGTGAGTGGGAGATCATGGCTGGAAGAGCTGGGGTCTACCAGGATGCAGGTCTGCTGCCGTTGAGAGGATGTGCTGAGGACAGCAGAGCAGGCAGAAGAGGAAGGAACTGAAGGGGGGGGCAGACACTGTGTCCTGGGGCCCAACCAGACCTTCCTAAGTCTGGCTCCCACCCTGCCGGCCATTCTGTCTTTCACATGCTCACTCTGACTTGTTGCTGTTAAAATGGCTCTTTCAGGGCTGGGAATGTGGCTTAGTGATAAAGTGCTTGCGTAGCATGCATGAAAAAAAAAATGGTTGAAATGGCTAAGAATTTTTTTTAAAAATCTAGCTTGAAAAAATATTCATTCAAATATATGTATGAACCAATCTGATGATTCAAAGTGTCAAAGTGCCAAAGTGTTGAGTCCGTAAGCTTTATAGACTATGATAATGACAATGTGACTTGTGAAGGTTAAAATGTGTTTGTGACTTTAATTAACTATCCCACAATACTGTGAAATTTGTGAAATTTACATAATCTCTTAATCTCAATAAAGAAAAAATATTCATTTAAATATATGTATGAACTAATCTGACAATTCAAAATTCAGATGAGAAACTTGGTAATTTAGTAACTTAAATGAGAAATGTAGTAAAGAGACAGAGTCTGAAAAAAATGGAAACTTTAGTAATAAAACACTAAAAAAAGGTTTTAAACCCCATGAGAAATTCACAAATAAACTAGACCAGGCTGAAGAAAGGATATCAGGGATTTAAGGCAAGGTTTGGAAATCATAACATCTAGACATTTTTTTAAAAAGCCTAAAACAAGAATCATGATGACAACATGATCAAGGGACATGATTAAGAGACGAAACCTATTAATCTGTGGCACTGAAGAGGGAAACGTGATAAAGACTCACATCATAGAAAATCTATTCAATTGTTATAACAGAAAATTCCTCCAAACCACAGAAAGAAACAAAATGCAAGTACAAGGCAGAATGTAGAACCCCAAGTAGATATGACTAGAAAATAATTCCTTTACATTATAATTAAGACTCTCAGCATATTGAAAAGGGAATTCTGAAATATGCAAGAGAGATATGCCAACTTAATTGCAAAGGAAAATCTATTCCAAGAGAAAACCAAAAGACTAAGAGAGTGGGGTCTGATTTACTTTAAGCCCTAAAGGAAAATACATTCCAACCAAGACTACTGTATCATTTCAGTAATCATTTCAGGATAAACACTCTCCGTGAAAAACTTAAGCTGAAGAAATTCATGATCATGAATCTAGCATTGCCAAGGATACTTAAAAGAATACCATACAGAGAAAAAAATTATATACAGCCAGGCAGCTTGGGAAAGAAAAAGAAATCTCATTAGAGGAGATATACAAATGAGAATTACTAAAGGATCTAATATCAACTCAGCAAATCAGTTAACCTCTAACATGAATAAGGAAAAAGTTAATACATACCTCTCAATATAAACTAAATATAAATGGTCTTAAGTCTCTAATTAAAAGATAGACTGCCTGCATTCATTAAAAACAAGATCCAACTGCTACCTGACTGCAAGAAACTCATCTCAGTAGTCATGACAACACAAACTCAAAAGGATGCAAAATTATAGTCTAACCAAATAGAATCTGAAAGCAGGCAAGAGACCCCATATTCATATATTTACAAAGCAGATTTCATTATTATATATAATAATATAATAATGAGAAATAAACATTTGCCAAAGAATGCCATACCTATGATTTCATAAAACAAACATTACTGGCATAAAAAATAAAATATGTCCACATTTAATAATAATGGGTGCCTTCAGTACTTCACTCTCATCAATAGATAGATCATCTAGAGATTTTTTAAACTAACAAATAAATAGTTTAAGTGTACTATAAATCAAATGGATTTAAGACATTTGCAGAATTTCTACTGAACAGATGTAGAATGCCCATTAATCTTAACAGTCCTTAGAACAAGTCTTAACAAATGCAAAAAGTTAAAATAATTTCAAATTATATTAGAATACAACTAGAAATCAATAGCAAGGGAAACTACAGAAATGATGCAAACAGTTTCCTTTATTTGCAATATCTAGTATATGTCTGAGTCAATCAGAAAAGGTCAGATAAGGTGATGTTAGGGAAATGAACCCTAAGATATGTATTCAAATGTTTTTTTTCTTTCATGCGATTGTTTCTAACACATTTATAAGATTATTTCTTTGTTGCTTTGTATGTCCCTCCCCCACAGTATAACCCCTGCTTTCACTGTATTTGATGTCGGTATAATTTGTGGAGGGGAAGGGGAAAAACAAATCGTTTAAATAGGGATACAGGTGGACCCATTGCAACAATGAGATGTACAAGTTGTTATGTCGAAAAATGAACTTTACAACTTTGGTGCAGGGAGGGGGGGATAGCGGGGAGGTTTGGATGGGGGGGGTGGAGGGAGGCTGGGAATTGTAATTGTAACCCCTCTGTACAGTATTTTCACAATAAAAAAAATAAATAAGGTATATAAAAAAAAGAAATGATGCAAACACACTGAGACTAAACAACAGACTGAGGAATGAACAAGTGGCTCATTGAGGAAAACACAGGGAAATTATAAGGCTCTTTGCATCAAATAAAAATGGCTAATATAGCAAGGTGCCACTGGCACACACCTATAATCCTAGCTATTCAAGAGGCTGAGATCTGCGGACTGAGGTTCATAGCCAGCCCATGCAGGAAAGTCTGTGAGACTCTTTTTTTTTTGGGGGGGGGGGTCCGGTCGTGGGGCCTGAACTCTGAGCCTGGGCACTGTCCCTCAGCTCTTCAGCTCAAGGCTAGCACTCTACCACTTGAGCCACAGCGCCACTTCTGGCTTTTTTCTTTTTGCTTTTGTGGTGCTGAGAAATCGAACCCAGGGCCTCAGGCATGCAAGGCAAGCACTCTACCACTGAGCTACCTTCCCAGCCCCAATGAGACTCTTATCTAAGCACCAAGTCAAATGTGTTGCTGTAACTCAAGTGGTAGAGTAAGTACAAGCCTTGAGCAAATAAAGCTCAAGTACAGCACCCAGGCTCTCGGTCCGACCCTAGGCACACACACTCAAAAAATGGTCATAGAACTTACCAGAATCTTTGGGATACTTGGAAAGAAGTTCAAAGAGAGCAGTTTATATCTGTAAATATCTACATTTTTAAAAAATCACAGATACCCCAAATTAATGATACACATGAAAGTCTTAGAAAAATAAAAGCAAGTCAAACTCAAAATTAATTGATGGAAAGTAATTTAACAAACATGAAAGAAGAGATAAATGAAATAGAGACTAAAATAATATAAAATATCAATTGGATAGTTTGTTCTTTGAAAATATGAACAATACAAACCCTTAGCTAAACTAGACTACCAAATGAAAAGAGAGAAGATACATGTGTATATGTGTATGTGTGTATATTTCAACAGATATCTCTGAAATTAAGAGGATCCTTATGTGATACTGAGAACTTATATTTCAATAATTAGTAATGTTGATTGGTGCAAGCATTTTAGAAAAGGAAAACAATTTAATATTATCTAGTAAAGGCACTTGTAGTCTATGACTTCAAAATCCATTTCTAGATGTGCCCCCAGAGAACCCCTAGCAAATGTGACCAAAAGAGATGCACAAGAACATTTCTGTATAAATAACAAATAAAAGAAACACTCTACAGGCCTATTAACAAAAGAATGGACAAATTATGGTCTATGCATAGAACAAAATACAATAATTCTTTTGAATGAATTATTTGTTGCATGCAGGAACACCAGAAAAATCTCAAAAATATATTTTGGAACCAAAAACATGAAGCAGAACACCTGTGTCTATTTTTACTTATGTGACACACAAAGCAAAACAAAAAACAAAAAACCATTCCCTGTTTATAGATACAGTGCACATATTACATCAACATGTACGTAAAATGAAAGGAATAGTTAATAGATACTGGCTACTTCTGGTATATGTACACACACTTGTATGTATATGAATATATGTGCATATACTTAGTATTGAAGACTCTGTAACAGATGTCCACTGGGGTCGGAGAATTAATCACAAGTGGCTAAGGGGGAACTATTGAATTTTAAATCCAAGTGTGAAGGAGAAATAAGGAATACAGAGGATTCTAGAACTCTCAAAGTCATAAAAAGAAAAAGTTGTTTTTTATAAATTTCAAAGATAGCCTTTCGGATAGCCCTGAACTGTTTGTTTCAAGTGAGGGTTTTTTCACTTCTATTAGGAGATGTAGACTGCCTGCCTGCAGGAATAGGCCACGTCCAGCCATGCAGCCCATGTGGGGCCCATAAAATCATTTGGTACATGGTGGGACAGATATGTATGTTTCTTATTGGCTGCCCATAAACCCATCTGCCTGTATTCATCATTTTACATGGCCCTTGAATGATGCTATAAACAACCAAATGGCCCTTGGGCAGAAAAAAAAAATGTTCTCTTCCCTGCTGGAGGAACAAATCTTAAATGGAGGAGAAAAAAACAGACTGGAAAGACCAACTGAGTAAGATTTCCCAGGTTAAATTCATCAGCTGGAAGTTCAAGTTTCTTTCCAAATAGTGGATGGTATTTCACCATCATAAAACCTGAATTTACACACACACACACACACACACACACACACACACACACACACACACACACACAAACTCAACTTGCTCCTGCACCTATTTATCACTTACTACAGTCAATTATTTTCCCTACGATGAAGTTATCGAAGAGGAACGAAGGAAGAAAACCTAAGCTACCACCACTGAGTTTGATCCATTAATCACAAAAACATGAAAGTTACAGTATTCTAAGTTTTCTATTAGCCCGAATCTTACACTTTTGCTTCTTGTGTCATGTGACACGTGGCAAATATTGAAATTGTAATAATCAACCTCTGTTCTTCCACATAGCAGGTTTTCATATCACTCTGGAGGAAATAAATTGGCAGCTATTGGGCTCCCTAGCAATAGCAACCCTTCTACTTTTCTGTAGTTTCTGAAAATATTTATTCCCCTGGTTGAGTCCTACTCAACCTTTTCCATTTTTCTTGGGAAGAACCCATTATATAATAAAGCATTTGTTTTTCCCTTGGTGCTAGCCTCCCAAGAAATAGAGAAAACATCTAGAACATTTTTGAAATGATGGTAGAGCACATTTTTTAAAGAGAGAAAGGAAACACAGATTCTGAGAACAGTAGTCTGACCCCCAAAGAGGGAAAACACTTGTAATCAATTTTCTTTTCATTAATGCAATAAATGCTGTCTGCACTTTGTGTGCCTAAAGAGAACCATTCTGTGATAAAGGATGTCTCCCCAACCTTTCATATGGAGCCACAGCTTTCCAAAATTTAATATGCATGAAGAGTGCGCCTGAGCCCTCTTAAATCCAAGAACCAAACCCTGCCTGTGTAATAAATCTCACCAGTACTCCACTATTAGACAGGGGATTAAAACTAATCTAACAATCCCCAAACCAAGCACCGAGTGGATTAAAATGCAAAACGCACGGGAGTAGGAAGATGCTTAATGCTAAATAACAAACATTTCAATCATTGGAATCATTTTTATCTTCTTGTTTATGCTAAGTAGATACTATTAGACTTAATATCTGTATTAACACAAGTGGAAGAGAGAAACAGTATTATGAAGACCCAAGTACTTGGATGCCTTAGTGCATGTGGCCAAAAAAAAAAAAGCAAAAGCAAACACAAAATGAGCTCAGCTCAATAGAAGGACTGCCCCGTGATCTTTAGATTAATTGTTTACTCCTTTAAGGTCAACTCAATGATGCTTGACCTTCTTAATTTTCCTTTAAGCCAGCCAGAGCAGGATGCATTGGAAAGGTTGAATCGCTTGAGACAAAAGAAAGTTCCAGGGATCCAAGCCTCAAGAGGGAGCAGGCTTGGCTCAAGATGGGTAGTAACAGAAAGAGGTAATGCCCAAAGCGTGCCAAAGCGATTACCCCAGCACCCAACAGGATGGCGCCACGAGCAATGCACCCAGAAGGCGTCCCTGAGAGGCAGGAGCCTCTTAAACCTGGAGCTGATTGCAAATAGGGAACCGTGAACATCTGCAGGCCCTCATTAGCACTGTCAACACCGAAGAACACAAGACACACGCACATCTGGCATCTCCCAACGGCTGCGGAACACATTACGCACAAACTCCACGACTTCTCCCCAACTGCGCTCCTCGGAGCGGTGGGGAGGAATCCATAAAAAAAGTTTTACCTGAAAGACGGTTGTACCTTTCAACTCTGTCATCTTCCACAATTTTCCACTTCTGCATCCTGTTATACACCCTGTCTGGGACATCTGCATTTCAACTTGAATCGTTTCCCAGACCTTTCCCTGCCTCCCTCCTCTACAGAATAAAGTCTCCTTCAAGGCTCACTCACTGCCTGTCCCATGCTATGAGGTGGCCACCACGTCCTGCCCACACTGCCTGCTGAGAAATAATTGCAACAAATGGTTGTAGGGTTGAAATAAGAGCCTGGGCCTATGCCAGTATTTGTTCCCCTCCCCCTAAAAAAGACCCACAAAAATCTAAGTTTTTAAAAAAATGGACTATTGCAATCTAAGTGAGGTACAAAGGGGAAGGTGGATATTTAACACATGGAGAATGGTGTAGTCATCACAACTGGTTTTCAGCCCTCTAAGTATGGGAATTCATTTCCTTTTTCTCTCCACCAGCCCTCCCCAGTTCAAAGACATGAACACACCGCACAGAAGTAACAGGAGTTGTAAGTGCTGTGACATGGAAACAAGATCTCGTCCTTCAAACAGTACAATGCCCAAGTTTCAAGTCATCTCATGTTTGCAAGCCACGGAAAACAGCACCGTTGAGATTTGAACATGACTTTCTAAAAAAAAAAAAAAAAAGAGTATCTTTCCAGGTTTTAAATGGCCAAAGGATGACTAAATCTTGAAGAAGAAGAAGAAAAAAAACCAGTTGAACAATAAGTAAGGTGCTAGGAAATTCTCTCTGCATGGGTTTGTTGAAATGAAGTAAACTTTTAGTCATGAATATATTTAGTTTTTGTTAATAAAAAAAAGAAGTTATTGCAATGTTTCTAATTTTGGGTGGCATCGTCTGCATCAGCTACAGCCAACGGTCAAGGGACCTTCAAAAGTTACCCCGTCCTCATGGATCAACTCCTGAGCAAGAACCTGGGAGATCTCCCAAGTTCCCGGCTGTTGGCCAGGGCTGCTCTATAATACATTCATGCAGTGTTCACAGATCTACATTTGCTTAACATACAGGCAGGATTTTATTCTGAGATCCATCACCTGTCAGAAAGCTTCAGTATTCCAACATTTTTTTTTTACCTCTTTAGTGAAATCATGGCTTAAAAAAAAATTAAAAATGATTGGTTGTTTTGTTTGCTTGAACACATTTTTCTTAGGGAAACTTTGAAATTTAGTGACTCATAAAATGTAAATCATTGAATAAGATGTGGCAGAATAAGGGAAAACATATTCCAGGGCCAAATTTCTGTTGTTGTTTTTCTTTAAAAACAAACACACAAAAATCCCAATTGGCCTCACGGATTTAATAATCCGGCAGGCTAGTAAGAATGCAGGCCAGATGAATTTAGATTGAACAACCATAAGTGATCACACAGAGAACACAGTCTTCATCATTTTCTCATCTCTATCCTGCCTGAATGGGAGGGGCTGATTCTAGAGTAGGTGTAGAGTTAGCAGCGGAGAACAGAATTCCCCTCCATAACTCCCAAAACGCAAGCCTGTCACCACCAACTGTCAAGTTCTGTCTTCTTTCTCCCACTTTCTTCATTCTTGCTTTCAAAACCCTCATGTTGCTCCTGAGCCTTCTTGAGGTTCAAGCTAGCTGGCTCTCCAATGTCTGTAGACTTTCTCCACATTCCTTGGAGCCTGCTGTGAATTTTATTGAACACATACTGCTGAGGATCCCATGATAACAGATCTCGAAAATATTCACCAGGAACTCAGATGCCATTTCTCATCTTTATGCCGTGTGTGTGTGTGTGTGTGTGTGTGTGTGTGTGTGTGTGTGTGTGAGCGTGCATGCGCATGCACGCATGTGTGTGTGCGTGTGGTAGATACTGACTATAAGAAGATGCTATTCATCACCTAGAAGAAACACAGTATTTTATTTTCAGGATCCTCTGAAAAGCTGGCATGTTTTAATCTCCATTATTTTCAGGTCTTGTCATTCTGTCTGGATATATAGGTGTTAGTAGGGTGTTCTGCCAAAAAAAAAAATGATAGTGGGGTGATGATTTTAGAACAATGTGTGGGCATCCTTTATGGCAGCCTATTGTCCAAGGCTCTTGGAGCAAGGATGGCCAGGGCCTCGGCATACTGAGCTGAAATTCCAATTAGAAACGTGAATGGAAGACAATAGAAAGACTCAAAAACGGAGAGAAAGAACAGCTGATGGACTTTTGATCCGTGATCTGAAACCAGCTCTGTAATCCACGGCTCTTTGACATGGATTTTAATCAAATGTTCTCTGGACTCAGCCCTCATGCCTCTCAGAACTGAAAAATGGCGCTCCAGACATGGCTCACAATTCAGTCATCCCCCCTCCCCCCAGCCCCCGGAGAGGAGAGCTGTATAGAAAGAATTGAAATAAAACCCCCTGTCCTTCTCTTTCAAGATACCCAGAGAATGTGTCACAACTCAGCTCTGATCCTGCGTCCCCATGTCTTACTGTTCTTACTGGTGGAAGAGAATGGTTCCCCAGAATGAAATGTCTAACCTAAATCCTTCAGGCTGCAATTACCATCCGCTGCCTTGGTTCAAAAGGACGGAGCCTCTTTTTACACCTTGTTCCCCATTAGATAACTATTGTCTACTTCTGAGTAATCATATTTGGGAAGAGAGAAAGACATGAACTATTGCCACTGAGGGCAGTAGTGTCAATTTCCACACAGGTGTGTGTGTGTGTGTGTGTGTGTGAGAGAGAGAGAGAGAGAGAGAGAGAGAGAGAGAGAGAGAGAGAGAGAGAGAGAGGTTGTCAAATTGTGAGATCACTGGGAATCATAGCACATGGTAATGCCTGCCTGAGAGCAAATGGACAACCGAATTACCGAAGTGAGAAACAGTTGCATTAGACTGACACACACAAACACACACATGCCCCGGCACACGATTTATGGACTTTCATTGGACCGAAACTGGAATTTCTAAGTTCTTGATTGCCTTCGCATGGGAGTGCGGCTCGGTTTCTGGGCTTTGGCTCCGATTCCTCACGTGGGTGCTGTCTGAGGCCATCTCTCTAATCATTAGCCCCAGGAGGCCAGGGAGGTAGCAAACCCTCCTCCATAGCCAACCTGCCAATCCCGTTTCTTTGATGCCATATGGTCAGAACAACCAGTACATGCCTCCCCTTTTTCAACGGGCTGATCTGGAATAATTTAGCTATCGCGCTGATGAGATGACTGATAGCTTCACCTCCTGGAGTACTGTGACCCCCTTGCTCACTGGGCTCAGGCAAGCCCCACCTCTGAAGCTCCAACTACAGAACCCAGATGAGCCGCTTCCCTAGCACCATGGAGTATTAGAACTACAAGCCCAAGCCATGTGCCAGTGGCTCCTGCTGTAATCCTAGCTATGGAGGAGGCTGAGATCTAAGGATCACAGTTTGAAGCCAGCCCTGGCAAAAAAAAAAAAACCCTCTGTGGGATAAGTCTCCAATTAGCCACCAAAAAAGCTGGAAGTGGAGCTGGGGCTCATGTCAGAGCACCAGCTTTGAGGGAAAAAGGTAAGGGATAGCGCTCAGGTCCTGGGTTCAAGACCCAGTACCCGCATCAATAGAATGGGTTGTAAGTGAGTGGCTCTTACTTTGCTGAGAGCAGAGGAAGATGAATGGCACTGGGGCTTTTCTCCCCCTGCAGACATCATCCACACAGATACAGAGCTGCACAGAGCCGCTCTGCCTGTTGGCATATGCAGCGGCTGGCGGGGGGTTTTTTCTTTTTTGGATGAAGATCCAGGATTCCGTCTAGATAACACATCTGTCCTTCATCCACACCCCACTGCTGGCAGGATGGCTCCACAAAGCAGCTGAGCCCGGTCAGGCAACTGTGGCTGGAGAAACAACCAGCCCCAGCCCAGTGAAAACAGCTTTCCTGCTCCCTGTCTTGGCTGTCAAACACCAGCACAAACACTCCAGGGGTTAAGTCAGCCCAGCTGGAAGTCTGCTGCTGAGCCAGCCGCCATCCAGCCCAACAACTTGCAGACCAGTAGCTTCTTCTCTGGCTGGGACAAAAGGCCAGAGGCAAACTGGGGGCGGGGTTGGGGGGAAGGAGGGTGTTAAGATGGGGGGGGCTAAGAAGAGAGAGAGGGAGAAATACAGCTAAGAGCCATGGCCTGACTCTGGGGACTTTCCTTCCCCTCCCTTCCTTCCTTCCTTGTCTAATTCCTGTCCTCAGAAGGGACCAGAATAGAAGAAACACATGAGCTTTTCATATAACCATAAGGCTTTGGTGGCTGTCGAGCAAAACCTAGCCAGGCCCTCGAGGGGCGCCCTACAAGGCCTTTGCATTGCTCGGGGACAAGACAGGGCCCCCCAAAAGCCTAAAAGTCCAGAAATCAAAAGGGAGCTGGCTTACCCCTTCCAGTCATGACCTTCTTCGACCCCCCTCAAGGGATGTCTAGACACCAGACAAAAATGTCTGAAGTTAAAACAGAAACAGACTCAGTTCTTGACCTCCTTACTGCCAGTTCTTGTACGCCTAGGGCCCCGGCTGGAAAGCAACCCAGCATCTCTCCACCTGTTATCTGAGTGAGCGCATCGAACATGGAAGGTTGGACACACTGCCTGGGGAGTCTGTACACAAGATACTGTGCTTCTGTTATTTTTTAAAAATTTCCAGTGCTGGGCAATGAAGGCATTCCTAAATACAACTAAGGCAGGAAAAGACCTGAATAAGTTCTGAGCATGTGTGTATGCGTGTGCGCGCGCGTGCGCACACACACACACACACACACACACACACGCATGCACACACAGTGACCAGGTGATCAGAGGTTGCCCATCCTCTCCCTCCAAGGATCTCAGTTCAAGCCACGGGATAATCCTGCTAACCATCAGAATCACGGCCTTGGGAGCTCCCGACCCTCTTGATCTCTCCTACTTCATTCAGGCGCTTGACCCCTATCTCTTACACTTTCCCTCCTTCGTTCTGATTCTAAGATTAAAGAAGAGACAACTGCAGGATCTAGTGGCACATGACTGTAATCACAGCTATTGATGATTAAAGATAGGAGGTTCAAAACTCTAAGCCAACCTGGGCAAAAGTTAGTGAGATTTCTACCACACACACACATACAAAAGCTGTGGGAAGGGGTGACATTGTCCCTCAAAAAGTACTCTTATCTGACTTATATAACTGTTACCCCTCTGTACATCAAAATTTTTTTAAAAAGCGGATTAATTAAAGACAGTTACCATGTCATACAATGTATCTCCTAGACTCATTATTTTCTGTTTAACTATAAAATTTTATATCTTTCAGTCAGTATCTCCTGCCTATCTCCTCAGTCCCTGATAAAAATTTGTTGTTGTTTTTTAGGTTTCATATATAAATGAGATCATGAAGGTATTTGGTTTTCTGCATCTGGCTTTCGTTCACATAGCAAATTCCCTCTGTTTCATCCACATTGCCAGAAATCGTCAGATTCCCATCTTAATGGTAACTAGTATTCTGCTGATGGTATAGAAGAATATGCGATTGATTCCAAATACCACATTTTTAATCCATGTCCTGCTTGGACATAGGCACGCACTGGCCGCTGTGCATAATTCTGTAATGAGCAAAAGTCTCCACATACTGATTTTGTTTCCTGCGGATATATATCAGAGTTGGACTGCCAGGTCATATGATAAATTCTAGTTCTCCTTTTTTTGAGACCCTCCTTACTGATGTCCGTCATGGCTATCCTAACTTACATTCCCACCAAGAGTTCTGGTACATTTCTTTATGTGTTTTCCATCTCTAAAAGAGAATACAACGGCCTTCCTCCATCAGTCATGGTAGCTGGCCTGGATGGGAAGAGCAAGACTGGTACCAAGGCCTAGTGACAATCTTGACACTCCTTGAAAATTAAGCAACAAATGAAGATCAGATCCAGCGTTACTACTGACAGTGCTGAAAGCTCGTCTTCAAAGCAGCCCTTGGGAAGAGCAATCTAGTGTACAAAGGCGATCCAGGTAGGTTTGATGGCTCTGTGCTACCTTCATGGCAGGAATTTCTTACGATTCTTCCCATAGGACATACAGGAAGCTCCACCTTGCCTTCTTCCTGGGGGCAAAGACCTTTGCCCCAACTCCAGCCTCACACCCAGGGCTACTCCCTGCATTCCCAGGGACCTCAGAAATAGGGTCTGCTGTCCTACAACCACCAGGCCACATTCCCTCCCACTCCCCACAGCCCAGGGGCCTGGGATGGAGACAGGTTGAGGGACTCAGAAAGGTCAGCCACAAAACACCACAGGGAAGAGGCAGGGTTCGTGCACCTGGAAGCCTGAAGGACAAAGGCCTCGCGGCATCTTTTGCTCTGAAGACCACGGTGAAGCAGCCGGTATGCCGCCCTCACCAAGTGTGAACTCACATTGGTTTCCCCCTCCTGTCCCGGAGGCCAGAGGTCATGGGGTTGTTTCCCAGCAGAAAACAGCAAGAGTTTGAATCTCCAGTCATCTGTCTGCTAGCTGTCAGAACTTGAACTCTACCACCTTGTTGTACCAGTTTCCACCACAGAATAATTTTCTATTGCCATGTGGATGAGACACAAAAACATACAAATAGGTTAAGGTTCTAAACAGAAAGTCTAGAAATGTTAGGTGCCATGAATATTTTTAATTTTTTTTTAAATACGTTCTCCTCCTTCAAGTTGGTAGTAGTAGGAATTTGCAGACAGGGACTAAGAATACACACACACACACACACACACACACACACACACACACACACACACACACACACACACACAAAACGTTCAAGATACCACTCAAGGCATCTATTGGCTTCCTACATCGGGATCTATTCTACCCACCTTTAGCTTTTTCTGGACTAAAGACAAAAGGGGCTCTAATGCATTCCTGGCGGTTTTTCAAAGCATAGCAGAAATGAGTCGGGTTTATAAGATTAATTCTTTTCTCTCCAGGCAATGGGTCAAATCAGAACCTTCACTCCACCAACCCAGTGGATAATCTCCTCTTATTACTTTCAATCAAACTAAGTGTCTGCAATCTGTACAATGGCCACTAATTTAGTAGAAACAAATAATTTGCAGAGCCTGATTATAAAAGAAAAGATGAGCGAGACCGCAAGGACCAGACTGGATAAGCGGATGGGAAGTTTGCTCCGGTGTCCGTAGAAGGAAAGCTCTTGTGGCCCGTTTCTCCATTAGAGACTTAGCTGTTCCACTAAGCTAAAAATCAAAGAGAGAAAACAGACATTGTTCACCGATCAGCCCCCGATTTAAATAAAGGAAACAGCCTAGGAGTTAAATTTCATATCCTTTGTCACACTCATGCGAGTGATCCATCGCTCGTCCAAGTTTTCATATGAAAAGGTTTCATTGTGCAAAAAGAAAAAGAAACACAGAAACTTTAAAAGAGAGAGAGAGAGAGAGATTATAAAATTCAAGTTACACAACTGGACAGCATCACAAAGCTCTCTGGGTTGGTGTAAACCACTCTCTCCCCAGGCTGGATAACAGGGCACGGGGGTTTTGCTTGCTTTGATTGATTTCAGAATCTTACAGGAACCTATATAATCCCTAAGATGGCAAAGGAGAGGCCGGGGAAGAGATGGACAGTGACAAAAGAGCAGTAATGAGACAGAGGCTGTGTTTTGTCTGGCATTACATGCATCTCTCCCCCCACCCCTGCCCCCCCAAACTAATTTCATTTTGGCAAGTACTAACCACAACAAAGGTCAACATATACAAATGTCCTTTGGCTCTAGGGCTTCAAATATATGCACTGAGGCTGAGCAATGGCAAACACACACTATGAGCCGTGGTCATGACTGTGACCAGACAGATAACATAGCTGGAAAAATGCATACGTCCTTTCTTTTTTCTCTTCTCTCCTCTCTCTCTCTCTCTCTTGCTCTTTCTCCAAATCAGAGCAAGCCATTATTTATTCAAGTACTGAATATGGAAAAGGCCCTGACAAATTTACAGTGGGGTTTGGATGGATGAGGACGGCAGATGATGGATGAGGGAGACAGAGGATTCCCTTATTAGAGCATCAAATTCTGCTCTAAATATCAAATAGACGTCTCAGCCACAAACACCATCAGTATATTCTCAAAATCACCTACAGAAAAAACATTTCACATGCTTACTTTAATAGGAAAAGGCAGGCTTTTCGCCTAATAAATATTACTAATTTAGACCATGCTTTTAGGTATCTTTCCATCCCTGCATAACTGTGGACATCAAAGCATATGCCTATCAAACAGAAGCAAACCTGACAATTCACAAATAGACGCGAATGCCAGCAATCACTTGAGTAGCAATCTCAACCATGCCATTCTGTTCTAAAATTTTAGTAAATAATTTCAGCAGATATCATCTTCCCAGTGTGTTTCTGGTGTGTCTTTCTTGACAGGACAGTAGCTCTGTGGAGAAGGAAACTCACCATTTACTGCATGATTTAAAAAAAAAAAAAAATCTCTGCTCAGATTAAAAAAAAAAAAAAAATACAGGATGTTAGTAAAACTGCAGCGCCCACTAGTGGACACTCTAGAACTGCAACTGCTTCCCAATCTCCTGTGTTCGTTCAGTAGCAAGACCCAAGTGGAGTTAAGAAATAAAAACAGACAAGAATATAACTTAAAAGTTACCTGTTTTGAAAACCACTGATGTGATCACTTTCTGCCCAATAAAAGAAGTATCTATAGAGAGGCAAAGTTTATTCTACTGGATTCAGCTGGGTTGATTCCACAGAGAAATGTACTTAATAACAATAAGAGCATTTCTTATCCTGGACAGTTACAAATCTAACATGTGAAGCTGACACCAGTGGCTTACGCCTGTAATCCTAGTTACTCAGGAGGCTGAGATCTGAGGATCACCGTATGATACCAACCTGGGTGGGAAAGTCCAGGTGACTCTTACGTCTAATTAACCAGCAAAATGCTAGAAGTGGAGGTGTGGCCCAAGTGGTAAAGTGCCATCTTTGAACAAAAAAGCTAAGGGATGGTGCTCAAGACCTGGATGCACACACATGCATGCACGCACACATACAAATAACTGACATGTGAAAGTTTTCCTCAATAAAGAGAAATATCTCTTTATAATTCACACAATTCTACCTCCAATCAAGCATTAGCATGGGATCTTCTATTAGGACCAGATCTTTCTGCCCATGAGCAAGGACAACTCTGGAAATTTCCCTGAGCATTAGCACAATGCATCACATAATGCCAAAACAATCTGACTGCAACTTACCAGGCAACAATGTTGATGTATTGCAAGTGTTACTGATTCCTTTCTTTTTAAATGAAAAGCAAACTTCATTTTCCATTTTAATGCTTCTGATTAAGTACAATGACAAGTAAGTCCCAGAAAAGAATGTCTAGATTTCACAAATAAACCCAGTTATTACTTGAACATGGTATCTGGCCATTGATAGAGTTTAAGAAGTGCCTTTTGGGAAAGAATTGCATGTGATAATGCAGTTTTTAAAATTCCATTCATAAAACCAGACAACCCAAACACTCTTAATTTGGGTTAGGCCACAACATTTTTCAACATACTCATGTTAAATAAGCTTTTGGAAACCAAGGCTATGAAGAAACTGTTTTTAAGATTCTAGAAGAGTCTAGAACACAGACTAGAGATTTACTCCTCATGCCTGGGAACTGGAGATGCTAGTGTTCTCAGCCCATCCTGTGTGTTGACCATTTATTTGACCTGAGGAACATATTCCTGGACATGTGAAGCAAAGATTGATCATTGAAAAGCCCGGTGACCCCTGCCCCCCCCCCAGAGAACTGATGCCTTGGCTCCCTTTTCTACAACATGTCTTCTTGCAGTCTGGGTGTAATAGCCGATGCCTGTAATCCCAGCTACTCAAGAGAGAGGAAGACTGTGGTTCAAGGTTAACCTAGTCAAAAAGTCAGGCAGAACCTGTCCCCAAAATAGGCTGAGTGTAATGGTATGTGCTGTAATCCTAGCTAATTGAGAAGTGAAAGTCAGAGGACTGTGGCTCTAAGCCACTCTACACAAAAACATGAGCTCCTGTCTGAAAAAAAAAAAAAGAAAAACCTAAAATCAAAAATAATTGGAGGTATGGCTCAAGTGGTACAGTGTCTACCCAGCAAGAAGGAGATTTTAGGTTTAAAACCCCAATACCAGCTAGACACTGGTGGCTTTTCTCATACCTGTAATCCTAGCTACTCAGGAGGTTGCAATCTGAGGATCAAGGTTCAATGCCAGTCTAGGAAGACAAAAACCACAAGACTCTTAATCAAGCACCAAAAGCTGGAAGTGGAGATGTGGGCTCAAGTGATAGATCGCCAGCTTTGAATGCAAGCATAAGGCCTAAGTTCAAGGCCAATTACTGGCAAATAATAATTATAATAAGTGTTATTATTAATAATAAATATAAACTGTCACAAGATTTGACATGTAGGGGCCACTTTAGGGATCTTGCTTGCTAAACGGTATGTATGCCCCTCCTAGGACAGCTCAGTAATGAACCCAGCTGAAGAAATGCCATCATGCTAGTGAAGAAATGGAAGGAAAGGGGAGAAGGGCCTCCATGAACTTGTCAAGGTAAGACTGCCTTCTTGATCCTAGAACTTCCTCTCAGCCAATAACCTGCAGTGTGTTAATGGACATGTTCCTTATGCTCAGGGAAGATGATCAAGAGGAAAAACAGATGGAGACACACAGGATGATTTTAAGAATTAAGCCACATTATACAGATAGTGGTGTTAAGGGTCTATCTTTCTAAAGATCTATGCCCTTTCCCACACACTATACCTACAATGTACCACCAAGAGCCAGGGTTCGTGTCCACGTTCTCTGTGCTATGGTGGTAGTGACACTGGGTGACATTTAAGGCTGAGTCATGAAAAAGAATTACAGCCCTGTGTCGCTACCGCCTCGGCCGGTAATGACGACGCGACACCGGACTCTTCTCTCCGCAGTTTATTCAGGACCTTTTAGTAATCTTCTGACCCCCAACCCCGGGGAGAATTCCCCACAGCCTTAAATACCCGCTGGGTAGCCAACCCTGATACGCCACGTGGGAACCGCCAATAGGTTCAGGTGCACAGAAGCAAGCCAGATTCTTTGCCTTAGCCATATCAGGAGTTGTTTACCACGAGAGCACTCGCCATCGGGAAGGCGGAGGGCGGAAGCCAGCGCCATCTTCCAGGTGCGGCCTCTCGCAGCTCTCTACAGTTCCCCCTTTTTTGTTTAAAGAACACAGATGAGAACAGAGGTCTGATCCCTGTTGTGCAATTGCAAGGACTGCATACAAGCCTTCTCCCAGAGGGTACCTTCTCTAGGGATGACTCAGCCTGTCCATTGATTCGTTTTTCACAAGGACGGGAAAAGGCGAATCGAACCCGTGTGCAATCAAACATGCTCTCCTCGAGGGCAAAACTCATGCCTCTCGACTGCAGTACTTTGGCTTTGCAATCTGTGCTCATTGTTTTAGGGTGGCAAGCCACGCTTAGGGGGACTGACCTGCTCCAATGACTGTAAAGGCTTGGATAACCATGGCTGCACTGCGACGCTGAGAACCTCTAATTTGGCAAATGCACCACAGACATACCAAGGAGGCTAACACCAGGAGGCCTGTCAGGGCTCCCAAACCCGCCCCCTCCTTGAGATGATTCATAGCAGTGGAGATCCATGAAGATAACCCCTCCGCCAATCCGGCATCCACTCGGGTCGAGTTCACCACGACGATGGCAACCCTGAGCTGTTCCATCAGGCTGTCGAACTCCCCAGTTCAATTACCTAAAAGATAACTAGACAACTGTTTAGACAAATTTGCAGCGTTTTTTAAATAGGTTTTTTCCTGGGCCTGAACTCTGGGCCTGGGCGCTATCCCTCAGCTCTTCAGCTCAAGGCTAGCGCTCTACCACTTGAGCCACAACGTCACTTCCAGCTTTTTTCATTTCTTTTTGCTTATGTGGTGCTGAGGTATCGAACCCAGGGCCTCAGGCATGCAAAGCAAGCACTCTACCACTGAGCCACTTCCCAGCCCCTTTCTTCTGGGTTAATTGCACCACAGCAGCAGCTAATCCAGCATTAGTTAGTGGTCCGCCCAGCTCTCTGCAAACTTTCATCCATGCTTCTAGTCCCCTATTCTTATATGGGGTTATGGCGGCTCTGCATTCCTTAGTGCACTGCTCGTAAACAAGCCGTTTAATTAATGGCATGGCTGCATCTGGGTCACCAAAAATTCTGCCAGCAGCCTCGACCATACGGGCAACAAAGTCCGAAAACGGCTCCGTAGAGCCCTGCAGGATTTTGGTGAGATTGCCACTCACCTCGCCTTTATTTGGTAAGGCCTTCCATGCCTTTATGCCAATTTTATTGATTTGTTCATAAACTTGAACCGGGTAGCCTATCTGCTGATTGGCGAATCTCCCCTGTCCAAGCAGCATATCTCTATCCCAAGCTGGGTTTCCCCCAGCCTGATTGGCCGCAGCCTTTTCACTAGCAAATTCAATCAAAAAGGCCTTCCAATCTAAATACTGACCTGGGCTCAAACAAGCTCGTGCGAGCCCACTCCAATCACCGGGTGTCATGCAGTGTCTGTTTAGGGCCTCCACCTGGGCTACAGTAAAGGAGGCTGTGATTCCGTATGTCCGCACAGACTCAGCTAAAGATTTTATCACCTTAAAATCTAAGGGTTCATGATACCGCTGTCCCTGTGGATCCTGAAATATTGGACAGGCTAGATGTAACTCGGTTCTGACCGCTTTCCACACTCCTGGGCTGAAAGAACAGCCGGGGCTGCCACTTCCAGGGTCCTCCGCATAGAGCGGAGGGGCCGAAGGTGTGGGGCGGTGCACGGAGGGCGTGCATTCGTCTTTATCTGGGTCCTCTCTCTCCTTCCATTTCCTCCTCTTTCTTATCTTTGTTTTTTCTATTTGTTCTATGATTGATTGTAATTCCTCTGAGTCTGTAGACTCAGAGGTCTCTAGTTCGGCAAAATCAGGGCATGACCCCCCCCTGCTCTCCTCCTTTTCGCTGTCTGCCCTTTCTGATCTTTCTTCCTGCAGCATTTCTAAGGCGGCCTGACCATTCTCTACCGCCTCACTGCAACGCTGGTCCTCGAGACAGCCTCTTATCAGTTTCCATATTGGTCTCACTCCGCTCTTAAGCGTTCCTTGTTCAGAGGCAAAATCTAGGTCCCTCCCTAGTTTCTCCCAAGAGGCCACCGTGAGGCTTCCAGAGACAGCGAACCATGGGGCAACGGTGTCACATTCATTCAAAAATCTCTCTAAAGTACTCTTTTTTATTTTTAACTTTTTTGAGTGCAGTAGCTCATTGAGAGCCAAAAAAATTGGGTGCGAAAAAGAAGCGCCCATGTTTCAAACATTTAAAGCTGGTAAACAAGCTTTTACTTTCACTTTTGGCTACTCTACTGACTAGCCCCGGGTTCTCACTCTCTCTTTATCTACCGAGAAGAGCAAAAATCCCCCCGCTCTTGTGGCGGATTCCCCTTTTACTTGGGAACTTACTCCCCGCTCTTGTGGCGGATTCCCCTTTTACCTGGGAACTTACCGGTGCACCACCCTGACCACAGAGAGTTCTGAGTCCTCGTTGGGGTTATGGCTGAGTCCCCGTACGGGCCACCACGTGTCGCTACCGCCTCGACCAGCAAGGAAGACGCGACACCGGACTCTTCTCTCCGCAGTTTATTCAGGACCTTTTAGTAATCTTCTGACCCCCAACCCCGGGGAGAATTCCCCACAGCCTTAAATACCCGCTGGGTAGCCAACCCTGATACGCCACGTGGGAACCGCCAATAGGTTCAGGTGCACAGAAGCAAGCCAGATTCTTTGCCTTAGCCATATCAGGAGTTGTTTACCACGAGAGCACTCGCCATCGGGAAGGCGGAGGGCGGAAGCCAGCGCCATCTTCCAGGTGCGGCCTCTCGCAGCTCTCTACAGCCCTGCCTGACCTTCATTTGGGAATCTCCTCCTTGGGACATGGACGCCATGTTGTAAGGAAGCCAAAAAACACATGGAGAGAAAATAAGTCCGTTAGTGTTCTGCTTACAACCTGAGCTGAGGCCTAACCAAGGAATCTAGTCCTAGCCTAATGACCATCCCAACTGATGATTATTGGGCAGAAATGAGCTGTCCCCACACCTACCCAGAAGCCCAGCTCACATCCAGAAATTTCAATACCGTCTTCATGACTTTACCATATCTGACACCATTAATACAGATAATGCTACAAAGTACTTCTTAAAATAATTTGTCTTTTTTTCTGTCAGTTTGTAGGGCTTGTGGGGCTTGAACCCAGAGCCTAGGTGTTGTTCCTGAGCTCTTTTGCTCTGCCTCTTTGAGCCACAGCTCCAGATCCAGTTTTCTGGTGGTAAACTGGAGATAAAAGTCTCACAGACTTTCTTGACTGGGCTGGCTTTGAACCCCAATCCTTAGAACTCAGCCTCCCAAGTAGCAAGGATTATAGGTGTGAGCTACCAGCACCTTGCTACCTTGCTTTAAAAAAAAAACAAACTTGAATGACTTTATGAAAGCTAATGTTTAGGAGCAAGTTTTACCACCAATGATATTTTACGAATTAACATTGATTTAATTAAGTATTATAAACATATTTTATCATAGCCACAGTGTAGATTTTATGTTAATTGATTTGATGTTGAAATTCATTTGCTTTTAAACATGTCAATGTGGCAAACTAAATATGTAAGAGTTAAAAATGACAAATGCTGTTTGGATACCAGCAACTGAAAATCACTTTGACTCACCAGGTTGAGTTGGATCAGATGGCCTTGAAGGTAAGGACCAATCAGTCACCTCTGCAGTCTATGGACCACTTGCAGATGTAATTCCTCCTTCTCTGCCATTACCAAATAGAACTGCTTCTAACTAGGAAGGACACTGCCTTGGGGTAACAGTGCTGTCACAGAGTCCCCAAGGTTGCCAAGGAAGAATATGATTTGGGAGAAATCTCAAAACAAGAAATGAGTTAGAATGAGTAGCCACCTGCTCCCTAAGCAAGGAGCTAGTTCAGCAGTAGGAGGACTCAGACCTCTGTCCCCAAGAATTAGGGATTTTTAACATTCGTAGGACTGGCATTTTGGACCAGGTAGTTCTTCATTGGGAATGGATGCACGCTGTCTATTGAGCTGAGGATGCTTAACAGCATCCTGGGCTCTAACCGCTAGATGTAAGCTGTGCACTCTACCACCCCAACCCCATCTCAACTGGGGAAAACATCATGTCCCTGGGCTGTGAATCCCCAAATATTGCTTTTTTCTTGTTTTGTGCCAGTCCTAGGGCTTAAACTCGGGGCCTAAGCACTGCTCCTGAGCTTATTTTGCCACAGCTCCCCTTCTGGCTTTACCGTGGTGATAAGAGTACTTTCCTGCCCAGGCTGGCCTCGAATGACAATCCTCAGATCTCAGACTTCTGAGTCGTTAGGATCACACACATGAGCTATCAGCACCCACTCCTCAAAGACTTAAAACCCAGGTGAGAGGTATTTCTGGAGACCCACACGTGACTCTGTACTAATGAAGAGGAGGGAAAATTAGCGCTGATGAGTTCTTGCCAAATTCAACCCATTTTCTAAGTATATAGTAGATCGTGTTCAATCCATGCCTTGTGTTTTCCTGGCTTTTTCTTTTTTAACCACTATGGTTAATAAACAGGCAGGAAAAAAAATCCATTGTATGATAGGTAGATCTTTTCACCACTATGTACAACAGATGCAGCTGTATCATTTATGCTGACAGTGATGCACTGCTGACAGAAGAGGGCAAGACAAGGCGCGTGGCTCCAACACAGTCCTTATCTCCATTTGCCAAACCCTGCATCTGTGGTTTGATGGCGATGGTGGATGGGGGTCTCACGGCCATGATTAAATAATACTTCTTCAAAGGAGGTTGGAATAACCATGTCCCAAGGTGCAGGCACCTCCTTGAAACCGTGTATTCGAGGAGAAAATTGGAAATGACATGGAATAAGAAAAGATCATGCTTCTGAGCGTGCCTGGTGCAGAATGGACAAACACGGGGGATGAGACGCGCAGAGACCCCCGTGCTGTCATTGCAGGAGACTGAGGTAGCTGTGGTCCTGACAACAGCAGCGCCCATGACACTGGTAGAGTTCAGTACCAGAGACAAAGCACCTCACTTGTGTATCTCTGATGCTTTCTACGGTCCCATGGGTAAGTCCTACCTACAATCACCCCTTCTCTTTCCACAGATTAGAAAAACAAGGCTCAGCAACTCATCTCTGGTCCCGAGTCCTGTCAAGCCAGCATCTAGATCACCGGACACAGACCCCTGGCTGACACAAGCATTTTATCCCCTCTAAATGACCGCCTCTGGTCCTCAGGTCAAACCATCTAACCTCTAAATTTACACTAGGCATTTAAGACATCATCTACATGTGTGCATGTGTCTAGTTCCACACACGTACATGTGAATGTGTTCAGGTCTGTGGGCCGGGGGATCTCTGGGGCGGCTGGTCAACACTCCCGTGCAATGTCTTGCATGTCCGTAGCTGCCACACCGCCGTGTACACACATGGAAGGCAAAGCAAATGAGAATGGGTGGGTCAATAAAACTTTATTTACAAAACACAGGCAATGACTTCCATCTGGTCCATGGGCAAACAGTTTGCCAGACTCATCCTAGAGTGATAGCCTTCTACATGTGGCCACCAAAGAATAGAATCCTGAGCTGCAGCCCAGACGCAGCTGCGTCACAACCTGCTTGGGGGTGATGTGTGGACACACAAACCCCTGAGGAGCTCCATCCTAGACCCAGCTTCTCCCCAGTTCCCTGTACACGTTATCATTCCAGCTCCCCAAGACCATACACCTACTAATGGAAAAGAAGGCAAGCAATCCAAAGGAAAGGAAAATTAGCCACCTGTCCCCACTCACCAGGTCTATTGAGATGTCACAATATTGGCCTGTGATCACACAATTCTCCTAGCTAGAAGAAACCCTTCAGTTTTACTAAGAGGAAAAAAAAATTCTCAAAAATCAGAAGAAGAAAAAAAAAAAAGGAAAGAAAAAAAAAAACCACACCTTTGTTCCCAATGGAATCATGCTGATCTTGTAATCAACTTGTTGCTTGCACACACACACACACACACACACACACACACACACACACACACACACACACACACACACACACACACACACTCCAAGGGCATTTTTGAACTGTTGGATACCTAGTTTTAAGTTCGAAAATTCACTCGTGCTAAACCCGCTTTTATGTTATTGAGGGAAAATGAGCCCAGGGTCTTTGGCAATCAGAGGGCTGGGACAATGAGGGAATTTGTACAGAATCCACCAATACACACGCACCCACCGGCTGCTTCATGAATACGTGAATGCAACCTGTTTCATCTTTTCTTGTTTGAGAAGTAAAGGTATTCACATAAATCTGGATCTCCTTTTCTTTGGGGGGAATTAAGGCTGGCACCGTCGGTCCGGGCCTTTACCTAGAGCAGCATGGGGGACGAAAGGCCGACCCTTCACTGTCTCTTGACAAAAGATGGAATAGAAAAGAGAAGGGGAGTGGAGAGCAATGAAAACTCGGGCACATGCTGAATCGGAGCTGCCCAGGTCGCCATCCACCTGGGATAACGCCCCTCTCCAGCTGACAGGCCCCAGTGATCTGGTTTCAGTCGCCAGCACCCCAAACTTATTAACTGACTCTGATCTTCTCTCTGTCTAATGCCAGGAGCCTCCCCCACCCCACCTTGCAACATAAGACTTTAGTTTATAGACCCCCTTTGCTTCAGCTCACTTTTTATACCTTTCCTCTGATCCTACTCCACCAATGACCCATATGCCTCCGAGCTACAACCCTGCGAGTGGCGAGGGCAGGCCTCTGCTGAATGCCCGGCACAGCTGGGATGTTCTGGCTTGGCTGGAAAGCTGACTCAGTACCAGCACCGGGGCCCGGAGCACTGAGATGTGTCTACATATCAAACAGAGGCTGCTTTCCACCGTGTCCTTTTTTTCCTCCCAATACTTTGTATCTCATGGCCACCATGGTTATTTTGAAAGCCTATTTGAGAGCTGGGTGATGACATTTAAATAAAGTAATCTCAATGAGGAGTTAGGGATTCATAAAAAAAAAAAAAAATAGAATGTATTGCAGAGGGCCTACCAAAGCAGCGCAATTGTCATGACCAGGGTTCAGCTCGCACTGAACACGCCCAGGGCATTTTTTTTTCTTATTACTATTATTTGTTTAAGCGAATTATGCCTCGTGTCTACACTGATAGAGGTGAACTGGCTCTGATCTTGGCTATAATTGTGAGGTAGTTCATTAATCTCAGTAGTAGCAGACCCATTTGAATTCTAAAAGGCCTTTCAACTCTAAAATTCTACTCCAAGGGCTGTGGAGGTGTAGCTTAAGCAGGACAGCATTTACCTAGCAAACACACAAGATCCTGAGTTCAAATTCTACTACTACCAAAAAAAAATTATACATCCAAGTCTGTCTGAGTAAAAATACATTTCTTACAACCAGCTCTCCTTAAAAAATAATTATGTGTGTGTGCATGCCTGCATTTGTGTGTGTGTGTGTGTGTGTGTGTGTGTGTGTGCGTGTGTGTGTGTGTGTGTGTGTGTTGGTACTGGGGCTTGAGCTCAGGGTCTGGGCACTATTCCGTGTTTTTTTCACTCAAGGCTAACATTCTAGCACTTGAGCCACAGCTCTACTTCTGGCTTTTTGATACTTAACTGGAGATATGAATCTCAGAAACTTTCCTACCTCTACTGGTTTCCAGCTGTGATCTTCAGATCTCAGCCTCCTGAGAAGCTAGGATTACAGGCGTGAGCCCCTGGTGCCCGGCTCAATTGAAGCTTTATTTTTTAAGACAATAAATGTTAAACTGCATATGGAAGAAGATAGTCCATATAATGTTTAGGTAAAGGGAGCTAAGCCTTCTCAGATTTTTTTTCACGAAACTACTATCTTTAGATTTATTCCCAGTTTAAGCCACGCAACCTACATAATTTTAATAAGAATTTTTTAATAGATACTAATTTTTTCCCAAATGTATCGGAATGGGTATCCCTCTTAAGATTCAAGTCTCCTAGTGAAGTAAAAGATGCTCTCTCAAGAGTGGTGAGAGACAGCAACAATGACCCCAGCAGGCTGATTTTTCTCAAAGCAAGGCTTCAGAGCTGTCAGCATCCTTGGACAGCAGCCGCAACCCTCCTGAGGGTTGGAAGGTGTAAATAAATGCAGAATCATTATTCACTGCCACAGAGGACCAGGCGTGTCTTTACTTTGTCACAACTGCATAATCAAAATTGGTGTTAGGAAGAAAGAAAGAAGAGAGGCAGAGAGAGGAAGACACAGAGAGAGAGAGAGAGAGAGAGGTTGAGAGAGAGAAAGAGAGAGAGAGAGAAAGAACAAAGAAGGAAATGAAAGGGGAAAGGGAAAGGGAAAGAAAGGAGTAGAGGGAAGGAAGGAAGAGGGAGGAAAGGAAAGAAATTGAGGGGGAGAGAGAGAGAGAGTCTTAAAATCAGTCAATCAGTATTTGTAACAGAATACCTGTCGGCTACTAGCATTGGAGGAGAGTGAAGTAAGCAGAAAACTCTGAGCTTTGAGCTCTAATTCTATCTCCAGCTTTTTGGTGCTTACTTGAAGATGAGTATCATGGCTTTTTTGGCTTGAGCTGGCTTTCAACCACAATCCTCAGATCTCAGCCTCCTGAGTCACTAGAATTACAGCTGTGAGCCACCAAGGCCTGGCTGGTTGCCTCTTAACTGTCTCAGAATTCAATTGTGTTGGAGCATTTCAACAGAAGACAAGTGCATTATTTGATCTTTTAGTATTTCATAATGCCTGGTAACTCCTATTCATAACTTCTCTGTTTCCACAAGGTTTATGTTTGTAAATAAATTCAGTTCATAGTGACAAAATATAACTTTCATTTATTTCTAATAAATGATATAACAAATGGTGCTTCAGTAAACATTCTTGCATTGGAACCTCAAAAATACACCTGCAATAAATCACTATTTGTCTTTTGCCAGTTGGTGGAGATGCCAATACAAATAAAAGCTAATATTTGTTGAGTTCACGCTCTAAGTCTGCCTGGACCAGTACAGTCCATGTATATTTAAGTTTTACTTTTAATGAAAAGTGTTTTTTAATTACAGTGTCTCTATCACATGGCAACTGCTCAAAAGCCACATGTTCCTAGCAGTGATCATTATTTGATAAAGCAGATCTAGAACATACATGTTCCTAGTAGTGATCATTATTTGATAAAGCAGATCTGGAACATTCTTTAAATTTTATTTTCTTGTAAAGATGCTGTACAGAGAGGTTGCATTTACATGAGTAAGGTACATTTCTCATTGAACATTGTGACCCACTCCATTGCTGTTCTCTTACTACCTCTTCCCCACACACACACACACACACACACACACACACCACCTCCCCCACCAAGTTGTAAAGTTCATTTCTGACATAGTGTCCTATAATGGGTCATCTTTTGTGCTTCTTTCAGCATTTTGTTATTTCCTTTCCCTTCCCCCAATCAGATAAATGCATATACAAGATGGATGGTGCCAGGGATAAAGCAATGGAAAAGAAAAATGAAATAAAACAAGAAGAAAGAACTAAGATACAGTACATTGGTGATGAATCAGTTTCATCACTGGAGGTACCATTTTTCTGTGTGTGTGTGTGTGTGTGTGTGTGTGTGTGTGTGTGTGTGTCTGTGTCTGTGTCTGTGTCTGTGTCTGTGTGTGTATGTCAGTCATGGGCCTGAACGCTGTCCCTCAGCTCTTCCGCTCAAGGCTAGCGCTCTACCACTTGAGCCACAACACCACTTCCAGCTTTTTCTGCTTTTGTGGTGCTGAGGAATCGAACCCAGGGCCTCATGCATGCAAGGCAGGCGCTCTACCACTGAGCCACCTTCCCAGCCCCACCATTTTTATTTTCATTCTGTATATATGAATAAAATCAGGTGTGGTGACTTTGCCAAGGTGAGGGTGGAGTGGAGACACCCCATCCCCCCACCAGAATGCCTAGCCCTCCAAGAATAAAGAGATTTCATAGCCGTATCGCCTACGATGGTCACCCTACTCAAGTCCACTCCAAATCTCATGTGTGAAAAGCCTGGGCCTCAGCCTGTGGAGCTACTGGGAGGTGGTGGAACCTTGAAGAGGTGGGATTTACTACAAGGTCACAGGTCCCACTGTGGGGCGTGCCCTTGAAGAAGAGTCTGCAACCCTGGTCTCTTCCTCTCTGCCCTGTGGTAAACAGGAAGGTCTCCTGCCACAGGCCCAAGCAATGGGGCAAGTAGGTCATGGAGAAAAATCTTCCAAAATATAAACCTACTCTATTATTATAAAGCTAATACTGCCTGATTGTCTCGGGCATTTGTTACAATGACAGCACTGGGCCTATGACTGAGGAATTAAAGGTTTCATATGCTATTTGATCATTTAAATATTGATAGGCACATAGGAGCTGGAGGAAGCCATCTTGGAAAGCTCAGGTCCAGCCCCATGGTCCAGTTTTTAACTCCCACCTTGAGCCAAGCTTAGCCATCTTATGCCTCCGAATTAGAGCCTCAGAGGAAAGATGAGCCATGCCGAATGAAAGAATGCCAACAGAAGCTTGATGGACGGCTGAGCCTAAAGCCGAGCCTTCTCTTTCGTTTCAGTCCGTAAAGCAAGCTAGGCTGTGGGCTAAAATTTCCACTTAGCCTGGAATCTATTTTCCACTTTTCCTCGATATTCTGGAATTGCCTCTTTGCATGAGGGCCAATAAAAATGTACGTAGCATATGTTTTCCACAGGATGCAGTTTTTATAGAGCAACGAGACGAATTACAACTCTGGGTCAGGCCGCAGCTCTTGAGTGAGCTCCGAGAGGGCTGGGAGAACAGTGTGGCCCAAAGGCAGCTGCAGGGAAGGAGGTGAGCTGGACTAAACTCCACTTGAAAACTTCTTTGTAATGTCTTAAGGTATCCAGAGCCCCCTGTTAGGCTTCCTTGTGAATTGTTTTGATATCAGCTCTTTATCTGCTTGGCATTTTATGTGGTTCTATTAGAAAGTCTTACCATGGAACATTTAACCTGGAGAGGAAGCAGGCCTGGCTATTTCCATTTACACACAGAATTATTGCCCATTTCTACAGGCCTGAGAGTATTTCTTCTTCCATGTTTTATGACGGGATTGTGTTTTCCACTCTCCCTCCCCCCCCCCCCCGCCCCCACACACTGATAGCCTGTCTCTATTCACCAACTACCACCCTGGAAACCCGTATCAAACTCTAATGATGGCTTACACTCCTCAAGGCTGAAATAACAGAGCCTGAGCTAGAACAGAGAGGCACACGGCTCTGAAATGTCAAAGGAAATCTGCCCCAGTCCCTCCTGCTTGTTCTTGGAGCCTGGCCGTGGAATCCATCACAAAGAAGCCTCGTAGAAGTGAAAAATCACAGCTGTCATTTCTAATTTCAAGCATAATAGAGGTTTAAATAATCCAAGAATCCATTCCAGACGCTTGGCAGATTCCATGTGGCTACAGGGGACCCAATAGGCTGTGCTTTAGTGCTCTGGTGTGTAAACCGCATTCTAGTTGGGCTAGTTCTTTTTTTTTTAATTTGTCCAAGACCAGAACTCTGACATTTGCTTCTGCTCATTGTCTGGTGCTCTACCATTTGAGCCACACCTCCAACTCTGAGCCAGTTCTAAAACAGAGAAGTGAGAGAGAAGAGAGAGAGAGAGAGAGAGAGAGAGAGAGAGAGAGAGAGAGAGAGAGAGAGAGAGAGAGTGTGTGTATGCGGGTACCTAGGGCTTGAACTCGGAGCCTCACACACTTCCTTGTCTTTTTTACTCAAGGCTGATGCTCTACCACTTGAGTCACTTCTGGCTTTTGGCTGGTTTATTGGGGATAAGAGTCTCATGGACTTTTTTTTTAACCTGAGCTATCTTCAAACCACAATCCTCAAATCTCATCCTCCTCAGTAGCTTGGATTACAGGTGTAAGCCACTAGTGCTTAGAGCAACGTCTTTTACAAACATATCCGCTCTCCAAATCAAGAATACAAGAATACCCTCTAAAAACCAAGAGGAGTTAGATTCACTGACTCCTCTTAGACAGTGGATATCTGTTGGAAATAGCAGAACAACAACAATACACACACACATATAAAAAAAATTAGAAAGTCCACTCAAATCCTACTAGCCTATTACTTTTCAATAGATGCACATGCACACAAAGGGTTTTCTGAATGTAGGAAAACAAGTTTATAATTACATAATTATGCAGACACACCACAATTTTTCTTTTATGTTACCTTTATCTTTAAAAGGCAACAGACAGGGCTGTACTAAAAAGCAATAAAGCATGGGTAATTTAATACCAAATTACATCCATATTGAAAAGTTTACATGCATTTGAGAGCAGACAGAGGTCAGGTTTTCAACGGGACTGTCTTTAATTGTGGCCATCAGTTTTCGCAACCCCGATCTCTGGATCAAAGACAGATATAATGGGTTCCCTCAACGCTCAACAGGAAAAGCAGAGAGAAGCAATGGCTCAAGCTGGCACTCAAAGGTCATTAAAAAAAATTACCAGAAATGGAATGTGTCTCATTATAAAATTATATATACTATATAATATGATAAAAATACATTTTTAAATAAAATAATCGTTCGCCTGCACCCAGCTTACAATGAGCTACTTTGCGTGAAGATCTTGTTTGGATTTGTTGTTTAAACGGGGGAAGTGGACTTGGGGTGGAATCATTGCAGGTGCGACGCTTTCCCAGGTTTCTCTTTAACCACTGTGGGGCCTTTGCATCCACCTTTATGAATTGTTTTCAGATACTCTCAAATCACAACTTTCTTCTTCCTCTACCACAGTGCCTCTTTCCACACAGAAGACTATGTAAGCAAAAAAGAAAAAAGATTTTTTGCTTTTTCTTCTTTTTTTTCCCCTCCTTCGCTTCTTTTTCTCCTCTTCAATTAAATGGGGAGTAAATTATCAGCAAATCAGACAGAAACAAGTTTCTTGGAGCTGCAGATCTTTTCTACAAATGAAGCCATTTCGTCTCCATGGGCTCTGGGGTGGAAAGTGGGGAGCTGTGGTATGGGGGTGGGGAGATTTTAAATAGCCACGGGGGACCAGAACAGAGATGCTAGCTGGGAAAGCATGCCCCCAGCCCCCTGATTGCACACACAGACCACTCAAATCTGCACCAAGAGACTACTTGTGAGAATCCTTTTTTTTTTTTCTTCACTTAACAAGATACAAAATATAAAACACATTTGTCTCTTATTAAACCTCTCCAGTAAGTGGTTCCAGGTCCACCATTTTTAAAGGAAAAAGGGGAGCTGACGCCCTCCTGGGCATACAGCAGAGTGACTGGAGATGAGGTACAGGCTGTGAGCCTTTATTACTTTAATTTTTTCCTTTAAAAAAAAAAGCACAGAAGGAATAGCATTTTAAATCATTAGCATTTGCTTTAAGCAGTGATTTCTTCCAACCCTTAGAATCTCCACTCCCCAGCGGTCACTACCAACTACTCCCAGATCCTCCACAGGACCGCCCAGATGGGGATTTTCCCTCACTGCTCTGATCTGGGAACTTCAGGTTGTACGTGAAAGTAGCCTAGTCTGGGAGAAGAAAGCTCCTGTGTTTTAGGGTTCGTGAGGCTGAAAAACAAACGCTGATATTGCAGAAGTACTTCAGGAAGAGAAACTCCTCTTCAGGTAGAACTTGAAAGCGGTCTTCTGTTCAAACAACAAACAAAAAATTAATCAAATAAAATAACAAAAGAAAAAGGTAAAACCAGAGCTTGGCCCCCATTCAACTCCAGAATGCTTTGAGAGGCACTTTAAAGTGCAAAAAAAAAAAAAATCTCATTTTTTTAAGAAATAGAATGAAGTCTGCTACTTTCTTTGAGACATCTTGTAGCTTCTATCAAGCGGGCAGCAAAAGGTGAAAGCCAGGGAAAGAAACTCAGTTCTGTGGAAGTTCAAAATGGCAAAAGAACACATTAAGCCAGAAAGAAAAAGAAAGGGGAGGAGAGGAGAGGAGAGGAGAAATTTCTTTCAAAAGGAAGGAAAGGAGGAAGGAAAAAGGGAGGGAAGGAAATATAAAGAGAAAGAAGAAGAGGAGAGAATGAGAAAAAGGAAGGAAGGGCTGTAGGAAGGGAGGGAAGGAAAGAAAAAGAGAGAAGAGGGGAGAGAATGAGAGAAAGAAAGAAGAAAGAAAAAGATAGGAAGGGAGGAGGGAGGGAGAGGAGGGAAGTAAGTGATGGGAGGAAGAGAAATAAAAAGGGAAAGAGAAAGAGAGGAGGAAGGAAAGAAGGAAGGAAAGGAAAGAAGGGAGAGAGGGAGGGAAAGAGAAAGAGGAAGAGGAGAGGAGAGAAAGAAAAAAGATAGGAAGGAAGGAAGAATTGAGGGAAAGTAAAAGAGGAGAGGAGAGGAGAAGAAAGAAAGGAAAGAAAGAAAGAAAGAAAGAAAGAAAGAAAGAAAGAAAGAAAGAAAGAAAGAAAGAAAGAAAGAAAGAAAGAAAGAAAGAGAAAGAAAGAAAGAGAAAGAATGAAGGAAGGAAGGAAAGAAAGAAAGGAGAAAGAAAGAGGGGAAGGAAGGAAGGAAAAAGAATAAAGAAAAGATAAGGAAGGGAGGGAGGCAAAGAAAGAGAGAAGGAGAGAAAGAAAGAAAGAAAATGATAGAAAGGAAGGAGAGAGGGAGAAGAGAAAAATAAGTGAAGGGAGGAGGAGAAAGAAGAAAAAGAGAAAAGTAGAAAGCAAGCAGGAATGAAGAAAGGAGGGAGGGAAGGAGGGAGAGATGACAGAGGGAAAGAGGGAGGGAGAGAGGACAGAGGGAGAGAGGGAGGGAGGAGAAGGAGTGAGAAGGAGGGAAGTAAGTGACAGGAAGAAGGGAAGGAAGGAAGCAAGCAAGCAAGCAAGCAAGCAAGCCAGAAACGAAGGAAGGAAGGAAGGAAGGAAGGAAGGAAGGAAGGAAGGAAGGAAGGAAGGAAGGAAGGAAGGAAGGAAGGAAGGAAGGAAGGAAGGAAGGAAGGAAGGAAGGAAGGGAGGGAGGGAGGAAGGGAGGGAGGGAGGGAGGGAGGGAGGGAGGGAGGGAGGGAGGGAGGGAAATAAAAGTTAGGGAGAAATGGCAAAAATCTTCCTTCAGAGGTTGGTTTGTTGTCCATAGATTCAACTATATACAATCCATCACTGACAGATCATGCTTGCACCAGTGTTGTTTTCAGAAGCTGTAGAATGCAGGTACTAAAAGTGCCATGCACCTGTAGATCACACCGGGGATGTGTCCCTGCAACCATCCTTCCTAGTCATACAGAGGACCAACAAGCCAGGCAAGGACTCTACTCCAGGTAGGAGAGATGAGTGAGTGGTGATCACACGCAATAATCAAAGGTGGAGTGTACAAACACCTTGCTCAGTGCAGGATACAGAAGTAATGTGGCCTATTCCATGACACTCCACGGGCCTGCCTCCTGGACTCTGTTGCTCTGCTTCCACATTGAGTGATTGGGGTGGGGGGTGATGGATGGCTCTCCCCTGGCCAAGGCCTGCCCATCAGCATGAGAACTTGGTTACTGGGCACCCAGCACTAGCCAATAGACTGCTGCAGTGCCAGGGCCTGGAGGGAGGCAGACCTCCATCTTCCTCAAAGAGAATGAGGGTTATTCCTGGTGGAAGCCCAGTCTGAGCTAATAAAAAGCACCATGTGTGGATCCCAATACAAGACTTTGTGCCTGTGTGATATGTTAGAATAAGGAATTGTAATTACTGGTGAGAGCCCAAGAGGAAAAACATGGGTTAAACCCTGTTCACTGGAAATAAAGGAAATTTAAATATATATATATACATATATACACACACACACACACACACACACATATATATATATATATATATATATATATATATATATATATGTATAATAACTAGGGACAGTTCCAAGAGGAATCAGATTTTCAGAAGAAATTTTCAGGAGTTCCAAACAGTAACACAGAAAGCAGGTTTGTCATTTCCGTGTGATTACTGACCCGATAGGCCCAGGCCAACCTTTGTTTATTCATTCATAGTCAGAGCACAAAGAGGCCATGATGAACAGGAGAAAGACACAGCTTCCAGCTGAGATGCAGACAAAGTAAGGAGTTAAAAGTGAATGCATGAGCTTGGTGAGTCCACGGGAGGGCTGGGACACACTTGAGTGGCCTCTGGTCCTCACTTCTGTCAGGTTAACTGTCACCTTCAGTACAAATTCACATTTAGAATCTGCACCATGCCTGCAGCCTCATTATCATCATTATTATTATTATTAAAATTGTATAATAATTATAATAAACAATACTCAGTATGGATGTCTATGTCTTTACACTGTCAATCGCATTTAATTCTCAAGTAATCCTACTTAGTTTCATCTCTCAAAGAGAACAAAACTCTGCTTTCTAACTAAGACACCAAGTGGTAATTCTGGAGACAACTGCTAAATCTAAACTGACCCAAGTGTGTTCAACCCATCTTGGATCTTTAGCACAATTTTTTTTTTAAAGCCAAACGGATGGGAAGGGTTGGGAAGGGGAAACAAAGGAGGAGGCAAACAATGCTAGATGAGAAATGTACTCATTACCTTGCCCATGTAATTGTAACCACTCTGTACGATATTTTCACAATAAGAAAGGAAGGAAGGAAGGAAGGAAGGAAGGAAGGAAGGAAGGAAGGAAGGAAGGAAGGAAGAAAACCCATAAAACTGGGGAAGAATAAAAGTGTAAACGTTTTGATGTGGTTGAAAAAAAAAAAAAGCCAGACTAAATGCAATCCCAAACCTGTGAGGTATTCACAACACGTCTGGCTGGCTCCTTGAGTGCCATGTCCAATCTGCCACCAACCCCTTTCAATTCTACCTATAAAGCTAAGTTTTTGCCATTTCACAGAAAGGCTTGGAAACATCCAGTCCAAGTAAGGAGGGGGGGCACAATTCAAAGCCCAAGAGAGAAGAGAGAAAGAAAGAGAATAAATAAAAAAGTAAGTAAGTAATTAATGCAGAAACTAGGTGATATGAAGTAAGTGACAGAGATCATCAACTGAACCAAAGGCGTTCTCTGGTTGCTCCAAGGGGGAGGCAGATAGTGTAGCCACCTGGGACCCACCTGGCTTATCTGTGAGATCAGCTGGGGTACTGGGTCAGGCCTAAGGCCCTCACTCAAATGCCTGGTAGTCACCAGCACGGGCCTGCATTCTGCACCTGCACTTTTCTAGCCTCACTGTTGTCCCATTTTGCTGTCATATTATTGACCCATGCATGGACCACTCCACTCTAACGGACAGTACAGGGAAAGGGGAAGGGGTTTTATTTTGTTTTCATTTGCTGCAGAGTCTTAAAGGAAAGTACACAAGGGAACTCTTCACCGCCAAGTGAGGAAGAAAACCTGGGCTCAAACATGACATTTTGTTAAAGATCAAGACTGTAAGACTTATGTGATCTCCCTTTCAAAAGGCTCTACCTCTAAGAATCTTCATGAAGAGTAACACTGCCTGATGCGAATGTTTAGGCATGAGTCCTCTTCAATACCGAAGGAACCTGAAAGGCCTTTACAAGTAGAATTAGGCAGAACTACCAAGTCGTCCACAGAAAGCCTGGTATGAAAAGTTCATCAGGGGTATTCATTGGGCCTATCTATCCAATCCCAGGTCCAGTTGGATATTTGCAAGATGCTGAAAGCTATGTGTAGTAAAACATTAAAACTTTTATATCAGCTGGAAGGGGAGTTCACAGAGGACACAGCTTCTTCTCACTAAATACTTCTGAGCAGACAGAGTGCTCAATGTTGTTGAGGTGCAGTGATAAAGTCCAGGGAAACCGACCTGCAGAGTGTCATTTGGTGGACTTCACTAGTTCTGATATTCAACAAATGAGTCATCAGTCTCTACCTTTTGCATTGTGTACTAATTTCCTTAATAGTCAAAGATGTTGACAGGGGCTGGGAATGTGGCTTAGTGGTACAGCGCTTGCCTACCATGCATGAAGCCCTGGGTTTCAATTCCTTGGTACCACATAAATAGGAAACGCTGGAAATGGCATGGTGGCTCAAGTGGCAGAGTGCTAACCTTGAGCAAAAGAAGTTCAGGAACAATACCAAGCCCCAGATCTGGGGGGTTGGGGGTGAGGGGGGGATTTTTTTTCAAAGTTGTTGACATGGCTTAGATTTTTTACTCAAAGCTGGTGCTCTACCGCTTGAGCTCTACTTCCAGCTTTTTACTAGCTAATTAGAGAAAAGTGTCTCAGAGACTTTTCCATGATCCTCAGACCTCAGCCTCCTGGATAACTAGGATTATAAGTATGAGCTACCAATTTTTTCTTGCTTTTCTCCTTGCCACTGCTAGCCAATATTCACGTGCCGACCTTCACAAGGCACAGCTGTGACATTCTAGTCAGTAACAACACAAGTGTCTCTGGGACGTCCAATAAAAAGGAAATTCAGGCTCGATATTCTCCAAGTAAAACACTAGACAAATCCTTCCATCACCACCAATGATTTCCTCAGCCAAGAAAGAAGGATGATTTGATGTTAGGAATTTTTCCAAAAAAAAAAATTATTTTAATGGTTTAAAAAAAATAAAGTCTGCCACCAAAAAAAAAAAAAAAAAAAAAAAAAAGCACACCAAGCTCTTAGAAGAACCTAATTTGGAACATACATTTTCCTGGCAGATTTTACATCAGAAAGCTTTGAATTTAAATATGAAAAGCCAGGATTTGCTTTCTAGACAGAATGCAATTCTAAAATGTCATGCAAATTTCTTTTTGGAAGAACAAATGCAAACATTTTGAGAAGAGCTCTAAATATGCAAGGGGCTTTGGGGAAACCATGTGGAAAATACTATTTTGCCTGAGGCAATCTATCTCCCACTTTTGTTGAGGAAGAAAATAATAGCCAATATTCTGTACGACTGTTGACAGTATGAACGGTTTTTATCTGCATGGTTCTTGTGCAGTGCATCAGGCAATACTTTGTCAGCTTTTCTGGGAGTTCTGAAAAAAATCACAGGATCCACAAACTAGGCACTAGAGCATGTCTGTTTTTAATATATCCCCTGAAGCACCTAGCGTAGAACCGCACGGTCTATGGGCCAGGCACTCAAATGCTTCTTCACCAGCTACGGCATTCACCAGTGCCTCCTCCCACAATCTCCTGCCACAGCCCATAGCTCAGGAAAAGGGATCATTCTTTGCTTTCTTCCTTCCTGTAATAATTTGCTTCACACTTCACATAAACACACCAAGTTACAGATCACCAGGAATGCCCTCTCCTCATCTGATTCCACCTTTTTCTCATTCTTTAGCAGGTGCCTGTGTCATATTTGACATAGGCTTGCCAGACCCCCAGCTCAATGGAACTTGGGCAAGTGATAGAGAACAGGGTCACATAGCTATTCTGTCCAGTGTAGCAGCCACCGAGTGCCTGACAATGTGCCAGTATAAATTAAGGAAATGATTTATTGAAGTTTATCTAATTCTAACTTAAATTTCCACAACCATCTGCAACTATAGATTCAGATTAAGAATGAGCAGAAGTAGGCCAGGCACTAGTGGTTCAACCTTTGATCCTAGCTACTCAGGAGGCTGAGATGTAAGAATCCGTGTTCAAAGCCAGCCCAGCAGAGAAGTCAGTAAGCCTCTTATCTCCAATTAAACAACAAAATGCTGGAAGAGGAGGTGTGGCTCTAGTCATAGAGCACGAGCCTTGAGCAAAAAAGCCACATGAGAGCTCAAGGCCCTGACTTTAAGCCCCAGTATTGGCACACACTTGTGCACATGCTTGCACGCACACACACACAAACACACAACACCAAAGAAAGAAAAAGAAAATAAAAAGAGGGTAGTGTTGGGTGCCTGTAATCCTAGCTGCTACTGAGGAGGCTGAGATCTGAGGATCATGGTTCAAAGTCAGCCCAGGCAGGAATTCTGTGAGACTCTTGTCTCCAATTAGACATCAGAAAACCAGCAGTGTGCTGTGGCTCAAGTGGTAGAGTGCTTGCCTTGAGCTGAAGAGCTCAAGGACAGCACCCAGGCCCAGAGTTCAAGCTTCATAACCAACAACAACAAAAAAAAAAAGAAAGAAAAAAAGAAAGCACAGAATAGTAAAATAAAAATGACAAGATTATTGCCACCAATGTTACAAAAATTCTTTTAGACATTTGTAATAAAATACTACAAACAACTGTATACCAGCCAATTAGATAATTCAGATAAAATGGACAGAGACATAGAAAGGCATATTGCCCAACCTGACAGAATTAAGGCACGTAAAATCTGAATAGACCTAGAAAAGTAAAAATAGCAAATTAGTAATTGTTAATTTCCCACCAAAGAAAAATTCAGGCCCACATGATTTCACTGGTGAATTCTACCACTTACACAGTTAAAGCTAAGCATTGTAGGTTAAGCTTGTAATTCCAACAACTTGAGAGACAGATAGATGAGGATCAAAGTTCTTCAAGGCCAGCCCAGGCCAAAAACAAAACATTACTCAGACTCTATCTCAAAGTTATTCTGTGGGGGGATGTAGGTAGAAGGATTATGGTCCCAGGCTGGCCTGGGTAAAAATTGTTAGATGCTGTCAACAAAATAACTAAAGTAAATAGGGCTGGAGGTATGAATCCACTGGCAGAACACTTGCCTAGCAAGTTCAAACCGCCAAATAATTACTAAATTACTTCTTCACACTCTTATGCCCCCGTCCCCTCAAAAAAGAAAAAGAAAAAGGGAGCATATCTCCACTAATTCTCTGGGACTGGTATTTCCCTAACACCAAAGCCAGACAAAGGCATTATAAGAAAAAAATCCAAGAAAATATGGACTGATATCTCTGATAAATATAAACACAAACATCCCCAATGAAATAATATGAAATCAAACCTATCAATATATAAAAAGGAATATTAACCGTGACCAAGGGAGACTTACTCCAGAAACACAAGGTTTAACACCTAAAAACCAATTAATATGTCATACCACATTGTCAGAATAAAAGGTTAAAAAAAAAAACCAACCCCAAAACATATGATCATACCACAAAAACACTTGACAAAATCCATGACAAGATCATTTTAAAAAGTAGAAGTAGGGAGAGTTTACTCGGCCTGATTAAGGGCATCCATGACAATTCCACAGCAAACATTGTCTTAATGTTGAATGACAGAATGTTTTCCCCTTAAGGACAAGAATAAGATGAGGATGCCAGTTCTCATCATGTCTACTCAACATTGTATTGGAAACTCTAGCCATGGCAATAAAGCAAGAAAAAGTAAAAGTATGTGACTTGAAGAGCTCTATTCACAGATGATACAATCTTGACCATAAAACATCCTAAGAAATCCACTTAGAAAAAATTGCTATCGACTATGTTGGAAATGAACTTTACAACTTGGAGTGAGGGGAAGTTGAGGGGGAGGGAAAGTGGGAAAAAATGGAGGGGGTAACAATGTTTGACGAGAAATGTACTTATTACCTTACTTATGTAACTATAACCCGTCTGACATGACCCTTATAATAAATTTTTTTTTAAAAAAGGAAAAATTGCTATTGAGGGAGTTGGACTGTGTGAGTCAGTTGGTAGAGCACTAACCCAATGTGTGAACACAACCAGTACCAAGTTCAAGTCCCAGTCTTGGCCCTTAAAGAAACAAGAGAGGAGAAGAGGGGAGAAAAAAAGAAAAGAAAGAAAAGAAACATTGCTATCAAGTCAGCAAGATTGCAGGACACAAGATCAGCATAAGAAAATGAATTGTATTTCTGTACACTTGAACATTGTGAAAATACAATTAACAATTCCACTTGCAGCAGCATTTAAAAAAGAACAGAAATAAAATTAACAAAATAAATTCAAAACTCATAGACTGAAAGCTATTTTTAAAAAAATTACCAAAAGAAACTAAAAACATAAAAGAAAAATATTCCCATGTTGACATATTGGATTATATTGCTAAAACAGCATTAGTCAACAAATTAATCTATAGATTTAACACGATTACTATCAAAATCCCAACTGGCTTTTTGCAGAAATGGTCAAGTTGCTTCTAAAATTCTTTTGGAAAAGCAAAGGATTCAAACTAGGCCAAGAAGTCTTGAAAGAAAAAATAAGTCCAGAAACTTCCACTTTGATTTCAAAATGTACAACACTATAGTAATTTAATCAAGACAGCATGGTGCTGACATGAAGACAGAAATGTGCATCACTGGATGAAAATTCAAAGTATAGAAATAAGCTGAGCTCCAATATCTATGATCAACTCATTTTTAAAACAACTTAATGGAGGAAAAAAATGGTCCTTTCAACAAATGGTTCTGGTACAGCTGGATAGATACACACACCTCAGAAAACATAAGTGTAACCTCATGACCTTGCATTAAGCAGATTCGTTGACTACATCACAAAAATCAAAAGAAACAAAAATAAATAAACTGGATCACAATGAAACTGAAAACCTTTGTGCTACAAATGATACTATCTCCTATATAAAAGAATATTTTATCAAAGAAATTATCTGATAAGTCTTTTATCTAGAAAATACAAAGAACCATTACAACTCAATCATACAAAGACAACCCAAGTTTAAAATGGGAAAATGTCAGATCAGAAATAAACCTAGATACTCACCAATGGATGGGTAGAAAGGGAAAATACAGACTATATATATATAGTGAATTATTATTCAGCCATAAAAAGGAATTAAATACTGCCATTTGTGGCAAAATGGGATGGAACCAGAAGACATTATGCTAAATGGGGTAATCTAGACAGACTTACAAAAACCACATGTTCTCACTCATTATGACACAGCTTACAAAGTCAAATTCATCAAGAATGAGAATAGAACAATGGTTTCAAAGCTAGGCAGAGCAGGGGGAAGAGAGGATAGAAGGAGGCTAGATAGAGTTAGATAGTAAGAATTCTAGCACAAGTTTATAGCATCAGAGGATGACTTGAGTTCACAGTAATTTATTATATATTTCATTGAATCATAAAAGAAAGCAGTTTGGAGCTTCTCAATACCAGGACATGTATTGATAAGGAAAAGGAAGTAATTAAATTTGATTCTGTATACAGTGTATACAGAATGATGAAATCCTATCAACATGTGCCAGTTCTTTTTTAATAATAAATGTCTATTCAGATGATCTGAATAGACATTTCTCTATTGAAGACATACAAATCATCAATGAATCCATTAAATGATGCCACCATCACTAGTCACTAGGAAAAAGAAAATCAAAACAACCACAGAGATTTTCATGCCCACCATGGTACCTACTTTAAAAGACAGTAGTAAGGGCAAGCAAGCATGTTGAAACATTAGGACCTTCATACTTGGGGCGGGGGGAGTTAACTGTAGAAAACCATTCTGTAATTGACTCTCCAATTCTATTCTCGGATTCTCTTAACCTTGCCTTTTTGATGGTCTCAACACATCTTACCATCCCTTCCACATCCCAAGGAAGAGGAGAATACAGGTAAAAGAACAAGGTGAACAAACATCATTCTCTCATCAGGGAGATAGGAGCTTGGCCAGAAACTTCTGCTTGCTCAGTTGTGAGGATGTCTAAGTGTCCAGCTGCCCCTTGACAAAGGTGACCAATGGACAACAGGTGCATCCAGTATTGTTCTCTGGTAGAGCTCCTAGCCATGTTCAAATCCTGGTACTGCAGCCAAAAAGAAGGGAGGAGGAAGGGAGGGATGAAGGAGGAGAAGGTGAAGGAGGAGAAAGAGGAGGGGAAAAGAGGGAGGGCTGAGGGGAGGAGAAGCAGGAGCGGGAAAAGGAAGGAAGAGGAGGCGGAGGTGAAGGAAGGAGGAGGATTTTTTAAGCTGGAGTCCACAAAGAACACAGAGATCAACTTAAATGGTCATGAAACAAAATTATAGTCCATATGAAACACAGGGGCCTTTCTTTGGAGAGAGACAGTGTCTAGCTGTCATTCCCGTGAGTCCTCAAACAGCTAAGAGTCTCCGATGTAAAGATTTCTAAGCACTACTTCTTCCTAGGTTTTCCTCTCCTACACGTCTCCTGGCTCTCCATCCAGACTTGTCTCTTGATTCTTCCCCTGACCCTTCCTCCATGTGTCCTTCCGCATCTTACCAGGAGCAAGCCACTGATGCTGGTTGTTGGGCGCACACACACACACACACACGCCGTGCCCGCAGCACATGAGCTGTTGATGTTTCTCTCCTTCCCTGTGCACGAATCCACACACGTGTCTTCACCTCCCTGCCAAGATCATTCCAGCCTGGGCTACCGCAACCTATTCATGGCTCCCTTTCCCTTCCATGCCCAACTTTCTTCAGCCATTCTTCAGGTGAGCATCAGCCACAGTCTTTCTAAAACGCCAAGTAGATGTATCACTCCTTAGCTTGCAACCTTGGGGGTTGTTTTCTGTGACACTGAGAAAATGCCTCTCTCCCCTGCAGACTGGAAAACGCTCTCAGGGACAATGTCCACACGGGTCATTTCATGCTGTGGTTTGGGTGTCTGGTACATGATTCGGCATATTGATAGATACTCAGAACTCAATGGAGAGCTGGTATACAGCTACCTCGTTTTCTTTGCTGTGTGGTCCCCAGTTTTCAAGTGTGCCTGAACACTTGAAAGTTTTGAAGGGACCTGGTCATGTCTCATTCATTTCTCTAATTCCTTCCTCCTCTCTAACCTGTATTTTAGGGGCTTCTCTGAGAAAAATGGTCCAATCAGCTGCGCGCATGGGCCTGCCCATGTGAGCACTCAGGAATTCAGCCACTGTTGTGTGAATGTGACACTTCACCACTATCACCACCACCACAGTCCTGTGGTGGTACTCTGCCCTCAAAGATGCTGTTCACGGGAGGCAAGACCTGCAGAAAGTGATGGCTCCTCCCATCAGCAAGAAGGCATCATCCTGAGCCAACCAGCCTTGCCCACTAGTGAACCTGCCTTAGTGCTTGGATGTCCCAGCCTCCAGAACAGTGAGAAATAACTTGCTGTTACTTAAAAGCCAGTTACTGGTAGCTTGTTAAGACAACTCCCATGGACTTCAGACACCAGCTCATCACAAGTCAAAGAGGGATCTGAACATGGACTCTTAAAACATCAGCACCCAAATACCTACCCAACTCTGGCTCACAACTTAGCACTAAAATCAGGTGGGGAAGCACCAGTTAAACTTCAGTCCCCATGTTAAAGAAAACAAAACAAAAATAAGTTTCAATATCTTAGCCATAGGTGTCAGCAAAATGAGCTCCCTTCCCATAGCTTAGCACAATCCTTCCCCTCTCCACAGCTTAGCATGCTCCCTTCCTAGGCAACACTAGGCCCATTTAGCAAAGGCAGTAAATAATCAGCCTCCAACCCCCTTTGCCTTGGGATGGCACTTCTCTGGGGCAGCTACTACCATATAAGGCAACAAGAGCCCTGTAGAGTGACCTTCAGCTCTGGACAGTTGCAGGACCCCTTATCTACTATTTGGATAGCAGCCATAAATCCTAGTCCGCCATGATGAAGGCCCTGGCCCACACATCCACACCAGGGTCTCTGCCTTCTAGCCCCTTCCAGCCCCTCCTGGATCTCCTAGGTTATATAGGTCACCTCAGACAACAGCCGGCGCTTCTTCTCACTTCTCCCTTGTGAGAAGGGGTCTTGCTGGCCCTTTTCCCAGCAATAAACCTTTCTTTGTTCTCTGTACCTGGATGTCTGCATGGTTCTCTGGCAAAGTCTCATTCTACCCTATCAATAGGCACTTACACAATGAAAAACCTTGTTTCTAGTACCCTGGCTAAGCTGCATGGAGGGCCATGCATCTCCTCCATCTCTTGTTCTCCCATGCTGGAAAAAGAAAAGCACTAGGAATCCCAGGTACACAGCAATTTCCTGAGATGCTGGAAGGTCAGCAGCTTTTCTGAGTGCTAAGAGCAAACTCTAATTCAGCTGTACCAACAAGTTGCATCTGGAAGAGGCAGCTGAGAAACCAACTTGCCATCTCTATGTGGTCAGATGAGCAAAACACAAAGATCAAACCAGTCTGCTGAAATTATTACCACCTCCAGCCTCACCAGTAAGGCTGCCTCGGCCAGCACAGAGCATTAATCACCTTTTATATTACCATTAAAATTCCTAACTGCCCCCAGCCTGATTTCTTTTAAGCAAAGACACACACAGGCCTTACACATTTCATGGTTATTTCCAATAGTTATGCAGTCTTTTTTTTTTCTTTCTAGTGTCTCACTTTGGTACCCCCACCTCCCCTCCTTTTATTCAGTTCAAATGGACACAACCTGGTACCTATCACCTCGAGATGAATTAACCTTTCCAAATACTCTGACATCGCCTTCTTAGGAAAGTTCCCTGGAGCTCAGAAGCCTTTGGAGAAGAGAGACAGCTTGGCTTTGACTTTAATATACATTTTGAAATACCTTTTGCAGGACGGCTGGAAGTAAGGAACTAATAACAAAGCACTTCTAAAATTACCGGCAAATCTGAAGCAATCCACCCCTTGCGTGGCCTTTGAGAGTCTTTAACTCATCAATTAAGTGATCAAAGATCTTGTCCAAGATATGATTACATTTCTTTTGTTCTCTTTGCACAATCATATTAAAACTGAGAGCATTCTAAAAAGAAAATCAAACGTTTCCAGAGCAAAAAATAAAAAATAAAAACAGACACAATGATAAGAGTATCATTGTGTCTGTTTTTATTTTTTATTTTTTGTTCTGATTGGGTTCTGATTGGTCCTTAACCATCAGGGGTAAAAATTCCAGGACAAATGGAGGAGGAAAGAAGCCTCCACTACACCTTAAAGAGGGTCCTCTGCATGTGGGTTGAAGCCAGGCTCCCTGAGAACCAGGATGTGGGCTGGTGTGTACACACAGGCTCTGGCTACTTGCCAAAGCCAAACCCAAAACAAATAATTTCAGCAATTCAGAATGGAGATCTCTGAGTGGTTGTTGAGTACCACGGTCACACACAGAAAACTAGTCTTTTTTTCTGCCACTGAAAACCAAACAATATCAGGCCTCAAGAATTAGAAGGAAGTGTTTCTCAAATTACCACCATTTTTCGTAATTCTCATCCATCTAGAAGCCAGCCAGTTGTTACAGACCGCATTTTGTCTGCCCATCCTTGCATTTAAAGAGGGCTTAGTAAACAGTATCTACAGAAGGTCAGGTTATAAATATTTTGGGCGTATGGGCTCCAGCCAAACTCTTCTACAATCTCTCACTTTTTCTGGACTATGAAAGAAGCAAGGGGCAACATTCAAATGAGAGAGCAAGCATGACCAGATGTCAATAAAACTTTATTCACAAAAGTAGGCACTGGTCCAAACTGGGCCTAATAGAAAGTCATTTGCTGTCTTCTGCTCTACCACACAGTCATGACCAGAACCCACACTTGGCAACTTTTATGTACATCACCAAGTTTGGGTAGGCTAGCTGGCTGTTACACCCTCAGAACAGAAAAATAGAGTTGTCGTAAGAAGCAAGAGGGTGGGGGAGTCATTTCACCACCACAAGTGCAACTCCACATGATTTCCTCATCAAAAAGTTTATTTCCTCCCCCCCCAAAAAAATTAAATTTTTAGGCAGGGTTCGTTGTTTCTCTGTAGAGAACATTAGATTTCATGTTGCATCTCCATTATTTATTACCTGAATTTTGGCCTTAACAAATATGATTTTGTTTTTCTCCATCATCAATGGAGCATGCACATGTGGTTTTGATCGACAAAAAATGGTGATAAAATTCACTATATCCTCTAAAAAGTGATTGAAAAGTTTTCAGACTGTTGCGGAGAATGGAGGGTAGGAGGGGGACCAGAGGATTGAATTTCAACAAAAGACATGCCAGATTTTTCTTCCTGCTCTCATTATTCAACATTCTCCCCACGATTCAGTATCTAATTAGATACTGGAGCAATCCAGGAACCATGTGTTTCCCTTTAAACTTTTGGCAAGTCCCTCGGACTCCGGTTAACAGGGGGAACACTAGGTCACCCGAGGAACCAGCGCAGGGTGACATCACATGCTATGTCACAAATAGTGGGCCATGAATAAGTAAGTGCACAGGCTCTGCGGGATTTGAAACACTAACCATCACGGAGTGTTCCCTCTTTGTCGATTTCAAATCCACATTCGTTTCTATGTCTTCACAATCCTCTCTTTTTTGCTCATGAACTTTTTCCAGAAACAGGTGGTCCTTGCAACCCAGATTTTTTTTCCTGCCACCCAGAAAAATCACAATTCAATGTAAGAAAAAAATGCTTAGGAACCATATAATGGCTCTGTCCACGCTATCAAACTCTGTTGAAACAACCTTCTTGCTGATGTCAGGGCTGTAATGAAACTCGTTGAGATTACCATGACAAGGTACCATGCAACCTATTTGCCTTTGTCTACAAGTGGCCAAATAGGTCAAGGTAGAAGCAAGAATGGATCTGAGCTGCGTGCCATGTGCTTGCTTCCTTTGTGCGCAGATACACAATCGATTATCTTCAGATCTTCCTGATACAAGGAAATAAAGTAACTCATCAGTTAGAAGTAGGATATTATTTGTGATGGGGAATAAATATTCTGAAACTTTCCTCCCTACACCTACATTCCTTTCACGGGGCTATCTATACCCCAGCAAGGTTGTAGTGGTTCCAAATTGGGCTGCCATGTTTTCCTCTAAAACACAAAAAGCTCTTTCTCAATGGTCTCCTTCATGACAACAACTGTACAAGTATACAATATAATTGTTTTCCAGTGAATTTGCTAATAATCATGATCCCTTGGCCCAGTGATTCCTGATTTAAGATACACTTTGAAGAGTCATTCTTATCCATCTTAACTGAGGTGATAGACATCTAAGTGCCTGATTTAAGAATACATCACTCAATCAGGTACTGGTGTACCAATGTAACTCGGCACTCAGTAGGTCAGACCACTTCTGGATTACCTTGTGAGCTCCAGGCTAGACTGGCCCACTTAGGGAGAAACTATCTCTGAAAACAAGAAGTACAACACTTGAAAATACAGTCTGATCTGGCACTGGTGGTTCACACCTGTGATCCTTGACCCTTAGGCTGAGATCTGAGGAAAGAAGTTCAAAGCCAGCCCAGGCTGACAAATTCAAGGGAGTCTTACCTCCAATTAACCACCACACAAAAAAACCAGAAGGAGAGGGATGGCTCAAATAGTAGAGCACCAGTTCTGAGTGGAAAAAAAAAATTAACCTAGAGTACAAGGCCCTTATTTCAAGTCCCAGTACCAGCACCAAAAAAAAAAAGAGGAGGAGGTAGAGGAAAGAAGAGAAAATATAATATATGTGTATTTGTATTTCTATGTTTGTATACATTTCTATTTCTTTATTTGTACATATTGTGTTTCTACTCAGTCATGAACCCCATGGCTATGAATACTAGACTGTTGGCATGAAAACTTGACATAGCATAGTATATTCCTAATTTAATTCTTATTAACTCATTAAATATTCATCTGGACCAGGTGCCAGTGGCTCAGGCCTATAATCTTAGCTACTCAGGGGGCTGAGATCTGAGGAAATGGTTTGAAGCCAGCCTGGGAAGGAAAGTCTGTAAGACTTTTATCTCCAATAAACTACTCAAAATAAATGCCGGAAGTGGAGCCGTGGCTCAAAGTAGTAGAGCACTAGCCTTGAGAAAAAAAGCTCAGGGACAGTGCTGAGACTCTGAGTTCATGTCCAGGACTGACACTAAATAAATAAATAAATAAAATACTCATTTGGGAGCTGAAGGCAACAATGAATTGCATAATTTTCCATGGATTGTCACCTATATGTGTTTCGACATGCATGCACTCATATTAGACATCAGTCCTAACTCACCTATCGGGTAAGCCACCACACTTACCAGATTCACTGAGGAGTTTTAGGAAAGTGGCTAACACCACAGGGCCCTCATGCCAAAACGGCCAACGGTCCACTACTAGCTCTCCATTTCTTGTTTGCTTTTCAGTGATTTCTTTAGAAATCTGTTCTTTTTTTTCTCCTCTGTATTTTACACCATTTCATACCATCTCCAAGGCAGAAATGTGGAATTTGGGCATCTAAAAACAAGTTAATAACACTAAGTCAAGTGTCCTCATGCCAAAGGACCATGTTAGACTTAGAGAAGATATGAAAAGTTTCAATTATTTCTAACTCAAAACATGACCTCTAGGTCAAGTATTTAGCCAGAGCCTGAATCAAAAACAAAAACAATCTAAGCTGGTCAAAGGAGTCATAATCTCCATATCCTATTTTATAGGGGTGAAAGAGATGTTTGTAATGATTACTTTTGATAAAGTCCTTACAAAGGAAAGCCATTGAGTTCAAATGAATTCATACTGGTCCAGCCTCGTTTGCTTCTCTGCTCAGTCCTGTCAGTGAAACTATCAATCTATTATTTAAAATTTCCCTTTGCATGGAAGCTTCTCAACTGCTTTGAATTATTTTTATTAACTCTCCTTGAATCTTTTCCATCACCAAGCATGACAGATAAGAAAATCAAATTGAAGTTTACAATTGCTTTTGATACAGTTTAATGTAGGTAAGTTCTAGCTAATCCCCAATGAGTATGTACCCTACTTGGTTTGGCACCATTTGGTATGGTACCATTATGACTGGGGGGAAGGTAGGGAGAGGCTACTACTAGAAGGATGGACATCCAGCAGTGGCAGTTGGTGATGGCACTCGGGTTGATGTTTACAAGTTGAGGCCAGGACACCCGAGCTTATCTGTATGTAACACTGATATAACCCACTTCCGGTGGTGTTAATTCATCATGCAAATAGCCATTGGTCATGAAGCATCCACCCTCCCCTTAATCATTCATTCCCTCCCTTAAACATCCACTAGTTCATAGGAACCTCCTTTTGAGACCCTAGATATGACTTCAGAACTATCTTGTGAATCTTGAGCTAGCTCCCATTTTATATTAACTCCACCTGAAAATATATTGCAGCTTAATATACCCCTAAAATGCAGTATTCATTCATGGCCAGTGCAGTATGAATAGTTACACTTACTTTCTGTAATGGCCTTAAAACACAGCTAAGAGCTGCTTCTCAGTAGACTAATTACTTGACTAAGAGAATATGGCTTTGTAACCCCAAATTCCAAGGGCATCTGCTAAGCTTCTCCTAATGAGATTTTTACAGTTCTTCCTACAGCGTCATGATAAATCAAGACACTGGCTAACAGGCAAGAAGTCTACTCAGAGAAATGTCTGGTATATATGTCTTGCTAACATAGCCAAAGTGACCGTTACTTCACATTACCCAGATCATCTCAGAACAAAGTCATTAATGTTATGGCTTAGTTTGATACCTTTTGGGATCATGGAGTGATCAAGTTCTCTAGAGATTAAATCATGGCTCCAGGTCAGAGGCTTTACCTAACTCTGAAGCAAACTAGTAGGAGTATATTGCTATGCGGGCCAAGTATTAGCAAAAGCTGGTGACATTCAGTATTTATTGAGATGGAAAAAGCAAGACTTGCAAAATGCATACATAGTTAAGGCTATGTTCATTTACTTCAAGAAGAACATGATATCTGGAACCCTTAATTTAATGGAAGTCTCCACTATTAAGCTCACAATAAACGTACTGGCATTCTCCAAGACAATATCCACCCTAGAGAGTTATGTCAGGAAATTATAGAAATCAACAGTGCTTCTTTCAAGTGGTTATGGTGACATCATCTCTTGTTTCCACAGAGATGTGGAACAGCTTTCATCCAGTCTCTTGGTAAAATGAGAAGAAATCCAGAAGTTTCTATGCAGTCCACTCTAATAGCCATTATGGGTTTCCGTCATTGTTAATGATACATATTCCAACAATTCACTCATGCTTTCATTAAATAAATAAGGGATACACTTAGAGTCCCTTTGGGCCTAGCTATGAGGAAGATTTGAGTCAAACCTGCACTTACTTGAATTCTACAAAGCCTGTATCTAAACAGAAATACCTGTAATGTTCTGAGTCCCCAGAACTAAGAGTTAATGAGAGCTAATGTTTCTGAAAACTTTCTGGGAACTGTAGGTGTTACCCTGGTAAATAGTTGAGGCTCCTCTGGAAAGAACAAGAAAAGTAAAGACACTAATTGAGATATTGCTGTGGATTTATTTCTCAATGTTATTTGGCTTCTCTTCATTTAAAAAAATTATAGGAAACTCAGCCAGATGCAATGATGACTCAAGCCAATAATCCTACCTATTCAGGGGGTAGAGAGTGAGATAAAAGTTTGACTGTAGCCTGAGTAGGTAAAAACAAATGCTTGAGAGAGACTATCTTGAACATAAGCTCATGTAGAGTCTTATACAATATATATACTATATGGGGTTATATACATAGACAATGCCATATGGGGTTATATACATAGACAATGCCATGTCTTTTAAACATTCATAATAGAATTTTAAAGCATTTTTAAAGTGCCCTCTCTAGTTCCTTCTCCCTTCTGAGTTCCCTGGCTTCCCTCCCTTTCTGAATAAGGGCTTTGGGGTCGGTTGTAAGCTCTGTCCAAGCACATTCTAGACAATCAATTCCTTGCATCCACTCCCGTAAAATCTTCCCTCAAGACTTATGTGTCCTAAAAACATAAAATTTTAAACTAAAAAATCACACTTGAGATGGGAGTTAGTGGCTCATGCCTATAAATCCTAGCTACGCAGGAGCCCAAGATCTGAGGATCATCATTGGAAGCCAGCCTGGACAGGAAAGACCTTGAGATCCTTTATCTCCAATAAACTACCAAAACAAAAAATTTTAAAAAGCCAGAAGAAGAGCTATAGTTCAATGGTAGAGTGCTAGCCTTGAACACAAAAGCTCAGGAACAGTGCCCTGGCACTGAATTCAAGCCCCATGACTGGCAAAAAAAAACAAACAAACTACTTGATGCTGGTAAAATGTACGGGAAAGGCCATCTTAGATCTCATAAAGAATGAGCTGTCTGTACAGTATGTAAGGCAACATTTATTTCTACGCCCTTCTGTTTCTTCTGTGCTTACCTGTAGTTCCCAAAATTCTTAAATATTATTTTCTAATCAGAAAAAAATTCTATTGTGTAACATTTTAAGTAGCAAGCTTCTAGGCCAAACAAAGCTCATGTCTTTTCTTCTGGAGAAGGCCACCAAATGCCTATTTTTTTCCTCCCTGCCCCCCCCCACAATATTTGTATATTCCATTAGTGAGAGGTTACTGAGCACCTGCTTGTCTACATTGTATCCACAGTTTATGTTTTATCACTAGAGAAACCAGGATGAAGCCGGGCACCGGTGGCTCATGCCTGTAATCCTAGCTACTCAGAAGGCTGAGATCTGAGGATTGTGGTTCGAAGCCAGCCAGGGCAGGAAAGTCCGTGAAACTGTTATTTCTAATAAACCACTAGAAAACAGGAAGTGGAGCTGTAGCTCAAGTGGTAGAGCGCTAGCCTTGAGCTGAAGAGCTGAGGGACAGCGCTCAGGCCCAGACCAACAAAAAAAGAAAAAAAAAAACAAACCAGGATGTGAACTGGGCATCTCCAAGGGTAACTAGGTTACCCTTGACTTCATCACATCTTACCTCCTAACTGTGCTTGTATATACTCCAACTCCGCTGCTATACACATTACCAGGACAAGAGGCGGTCGATTGGTGTATGTGTATGGTGCAGATCTCCCAAGTATAAGAACTGAAGCACCACAAACCTATACATTTCGAAATCCCCAAAATCATTGTCAACAGCAGCAAATCCTAGTCAAGTATATCTAATAACAGATCTAGAGTTCCTAAGCCATTGTTCACAGATGGCTCAAAAGGTCAGTTGCAAGGTAAATACTGTTTTTTAAAGGAGGCTGACTGTACCCCTCGCTGTGGCTGTGCTACTTCAGGCGTCTAACAGTGATTCCCAGCGCTGACAAAACACCAAAGCCTTCAAGAACTCTATGGGACTCCTGCCTAGTTTGGGAGCCTCACTATTTTTTTTTTAATGAAATTGTCAAGTCTTCTATATTATTTTTGTGATTTGAGATTTTTTTTGTACAATCCCAAATTTAGCAATAATTTCAAGGAAGCATCCTGGCATGTGTTCTAGATGGTTCTGTACATTCAGCTGATAAATCACAAGATTTATTTCCTCCTTAGATTCAAATCATCATTACCTTCCTCTCTTGCCTTTTGGAAGAAAAAGAACTTTACCCTTCAGAGCGATTTATTCCTTTTCATGGGCATCCATTCAGCACAGAGCTATTGTTTCAGAGCAGGGAAAATATATTCCTTTTACAGGTTTATCCCTTCAACTGGAATTTGTTTAAGTAGGTTCCAGTGCACAAACACAAAAAGCCCTAATACATGCAGACTGGGTAGGCGTTGGGCCATCAGATGTCACCACTGATGGGCGATGGCACTTATATAGATTTACACAACAAAAACTACATTAAAAATGTTAAGGTGGCAAGACAAAAGACACAAAGGGCTAGAAATTCACAGCTCGGGATTTAAACATACTATATCTAAGAGGAACGGAGTGCATTAGGGTAATGGGAAGGTGACAGGGCCCCTATTATACCTACAGTACCAGACACTTAATCCCTAACTGAATTTCCTGGTTAGTGCTTGCTTTGTCTCATTCTTGGGGGCTTATGTTTTTTAATGACATTATTGTTGTGTAAATGCTCTTGTTTTATAAAGTAATTTCGGGTTGATTATCATCTGTTTATGCAATTAGTGTAATTACATCTAATTACAGAGTAGAAACAACCTATGTAATTAGTTTATTAGAGGTATAACTGTGATATGGAGAATGATTTTTTTAATCCTTATGAAACTTTGTTAACAAATATTCCATGAATGTGAAAGCAAAATATTTAGATGCCAGTTCTCTTGACATATATATATATATATATATATATATATATATATGTATATATATCCACATTTTTTGTATGCTCAGTAAATAATTAGATTTACTGCCTGTCAAATTTAGTGCTAAAAAAAATCATAGTGCCATATTAGAGGGAATTCCTATATGAAAATCGTGCTTGGGAAAATTAGAAACACTCTCTGGTGTTTTCTTTAAGGTTTGTTTTTGGAAATCTCCCTTCAATTAAGATTTCTTACCTACAGAGCGTCACCCACAGGTGAATTTTGACAGTGAAGTTATAAGCCCTGCAAAGAGATTTATATATAGCTCCATGACATACAATACCCGCTTGTGCCCCATGGCCCCTTTTACCCTTGTGTTTGATTTCTCCATTTGATTCTGAACTAAAAAGGAACTAGAAGATGAACTAAAAATGTGTTGACTTCAAATAAAATGGACATAGATCATGAAGCATCAAGTTAATGCATGATTCCAAAATCAACCAAGGGAGTGATAAAGGAGAGGCTGGATAATAGTTGCTGAAAGCAAACAATACCAAACTCGAAGGCAAGAAATACCTATTCATATAGTCTATCCCCATTGACTTCCTTATTAAATTTGTTTCTGTGTAACTGGTCACTTAGGAAAATATTATTCAACCATTCCTTTCCTCTCCAAAATATTGTAACTTAAAAAAAAAGCAATATAAATAAACTGGATGCAGAGATTTACCGCTCTTGAATTATGCGGTACATGTGGCTAAAATCCATCAAATATCCTCAATTATTGCTTACTGCTGAGGCAAGGATTAGAAGGTCTAATTTACACCATTGGAAATTTAAGCAATAATATCAGAAAAGCAACACTTTAAATATTAGCAGCACATTACCTTAAAAACACTACGCTTTTCCTTTTGGATGCCTAGCGACACTGAACTGTGAATTCCATCTTACTCTATGGCAAAAAGATTCCCAGGGTTCGGTCTACAAACAAACTTAGAGCAAAATGAATCCAGCCTTCACTGACTAGAGCACAGTGTCATGTGTAACTTTAGTCTTTTAAGGAAGATAGCTATTTAAAATCACCCTAAGCAAGTGTTTTAATAACATACTTTTTAATTAATGGAAAATTATTTTCTTAAGTATTCAAGGTCAAATTTGTCTTTATTTGAAATCCACAGGAGCTATCCTTGCTCTAAAAAAGAAGGGAGGCAAATATTTTCATTTGTTTCTTGGTTTCTCTGTCAAAAAGAGAATAATGGGGAAGTGAAAGTGGGAAAGGAAAAATGGTAAGGAGATGATTACGATCAAGAAGTATTGTTCACATACATGAACCCTCCCCTACAACTAACTGATGTGTACTTACAAAAAATCCATTCATTCTTTGAGTGTGTTTCTATGGTCCTTTAAACATTAAGATTATATATATCATATGACAGAAAAAACTGGCATCTCATGAACTATATATAAATAAGAAAAAACAAGTTTAAAAAGTTCTTGGGCCTTAGAGAGCTTTGGGTTCCTGTTTGTTTCAGGTTGTAACTGCTTTACTTTAACCATGGAGAGTGATTCAAGTTAATAAATTATTTGAAAGTTACAAAGTATGCAGATTTTAGCAGATTTGGATGAAGGTTTTCTGTATTTTAGAAGCCTTATCTATTTATGTGGCTAACTATAACTGATAAACTTTTTATAGTTGCTACCTGCCTTCTTAGACTCTTAATAATATCCAGTAATTCATTTATCCTGGTTTTAAAAATCATATTAATTTTAAAAATAAACTAAAAATGTTTTAAAGAAGGAAAATCTATCTAGAAAACTCAGCATTGTCACACATAAATCACAACACATTCCTGTAATGTGTGTCTGCAAGTGTAGACCCTGATGAAAGCAAAGCAGTCATTGTCTCCTTTCATTTCCCCTTGGGACCATGTATATTTTGCCTAAAGTATTTGCCCAATGATCACAGAATGAAATGGTGGATGAATGAGAATATCAAAATATCACAACTAATTTCCTTTTCCCAGAAACATGCCAATTGAAGGTATTCTTTCTTCCTCCTTTCTTCCCTTCCTACTCCTCTTTTTTTTGAAGAACTAAGTTGGCATTAAAAAAAAAAAAACCCGAGGTAGTATTTTTTTCTTTTTCTCTGCCGGTCATGGGGCCTGAACTCTGGGCCTGGGCACTGTCCCTCAGCTCTTCAGCTCAAGGCTAGCACTCTACCACTTGAATCACAGTGCCACTTACAGCTTTTTCTGTTTATGTGGTACTGAGGAATCGAACCCAGGGCCTCATGCATGCAAGGCAAACACTCTATCACTGAGCTACCTTCCCAGGCCCGAGGTAGTATTTTTGTAAGTCAAATACCCAGACTTTCCTCTTCTCAAATCTATTGAATCGTGTGGTAGAAAGCAATATTCTCACCATGTGTCTGACACAAAACAATCACCAAGAGAAGTTAGTCTGTGAAGGTTCAGAAAGATAGTGAAGGGGGAGAAGGAAGGAAGGAAGGAAGAAAGAAAGGAAGAAAGGAAGGAAGGGAGGAAGGGAGGAAGGGAGGGAGGGAGGGAAGGAGGGAGGGAGGGAGGAAGGGAGGAAGGAAGGGAGGAAGGGAGGGAGGGAGGGAGGGAGGGAGGGAGGGAGGGAGGGAGGGAGGGAGGGACAAATGACAGACAGACAGTCCCATCTGGTCCTAGCAGTATCTAGCAGTAAGAGGTGGTGTTCAGTAATTATGTCTTTCCTCCTCTCCCCTCTGGCTTCACAACAGCAGGCATAGCTCAGGCTGAGAAAGAGGCTATCTGAAGGAAGACCAGGACATCCAAAGGAGCCCCCTCAGTACATTGTCCAGCCCCGCTCAGGTGCAGTGCTGTCACTGACCCTAGGAATGCTGACCGGGCAGACTGTCGAGGGAGGTGACGCATCTCCAGCTACCATCCCAAGGAGACAGCAGTACAAGTAAACTGAGGAAGGCAGAAGGAACGTGGTCATGGCTCAGCTCCACCCAAACATACTCATTTTTACTTTGCTGCTGTATCCATCAACATTTGAAGATGTATTAAACCGTCAGCTCGCAGCGAGCATTCATCTGTAAAAGCTGATAGAAACCAAATGAAGAACAAAGATTTCTTTTCCATCTGGATGTCAGAATCTGAGGCTAGAGTCTACCGAGTAAAGAATGGGTGGCGCAGGACCTCATCTCTCTTCCTCGCCCAGGGAGTGGACACTCCACATCCCCACGCAGGCCTGGTACACAAGGCTAACTGCCACCCTACTGTGGCAGTTAAGGGAGTCTGGGAAGGCACACTCTTCAGACGACAGGAACACAGTCTCAAAGCTCGTTGGCTTGCTTCAGCTGTGCCCAGCTTCTAAGGACGTTGGGTTGTTCTACCTTAAAATTTGTAAAAAGACCTAAGCCAAATGGGATGGACTTCACAGATAGTACTGGCAGCAAACAACAAAAAAAGACAAGCACCATGAGTTCCAACAACAACAATAAAAATCTTGTATAACATCCAAAACAGTGACAGGGTAAGAAGAACTAATAATGGCTGGATCACATCATGTCGTTGTATGTGCACCAAATGAAGACGGGGTTGCTTATCTTTACCCTTGAATTTCTATTCATAAGTAGGAAAACAGAAACCTTCTGGAAAGTTTGTAAGCCTCTGTTTCTGAAAGTAACCTATCTTTGGCTCTATTCTGACATTACTTTTTTTTTTTTTGGTAAATCCACCAAAAGAAGACAGCAAGGTATTGCACTTTGAAAGTGTCTTTCTGTATTTTCTCCCATAAACCAAGAGCTTAAAAATTGCAGATTAAAAATGGAAACATTTCTCTGGCTTTATCCTAATGTGGCATTTACAGATTGGCTCATGGCGTGCGTGCGAGTACACTCACCAGCCTGGCATTCATTCTAGGCGCAGTGTAAAGCCTAGAAAGGCATTTTATTCTTTCCAGGTGTGCCTGACTGGGTTATTTATGGTCTGACTTCCTTTCATAGTGTGAGAAACCTTAGCCTTCTGCCAGCTGCAAAGGATTGTTAAGAAGAAGCATTTTTAAGTTAAAAAATATAGAGCAACACTTCTTTTTCTCTCCCTCTCCCCTGCCCCCAGCCACCCACCACCCTTCATGGGCCTTCTTGGATTGGTTAGTCCGTGACATGTCTAAATAGGCATTTAACTGTACTCACCATCAAAGAAGGTGCCCCATGCAGGCAATAGTATATTAACTTAATGAATTCCAGAAAGGTTACAAAAGAGGGTACCAGGCTGTTAACGCTGGCCTGCGTTATCCTTCCTGAGAGCACACGTCACATGCAGTAGAAAAACTCACACACATGCATGTATGTATGCACACACACACACACACACACACACACACACACACACACACACACACACACACACACACACACACACACACACACACACACACACACACACACACACACACACACACACACACACACACACACACACACACTCTTCTCCTGTTCTTTGTTTCTAGAAAGTTGGGAGAAGCAGAGCTTCACCGTGAAGTCCAGCCGAAAGGCTCCCAATTTGCAGAGGCCATGTGATAGGTACCCAGTCACAGAAACAAACTGTCTACGCTTTCTTATTCATGACTGAACAACAGAATGTCCCTGGCAATATTGCTTTATCAGGCTATCTAAGTTCATTCCATGGAAGATTACTGTTGGCTTCTGTGAACATCGCATCCTACCCCCAAGGAAGTAGAAAGAAAAACTTGAAAACAAAATTTCAATACCTTAAAACAAAATGAGACACGGGCTGTACAGAAAATGATCCCAGAATACCCCGGCTCCTGTGGAGACCAGCAGATTTCTCAAGACCCTCACACAACGTGACAGGACACACCAGGAATGCTGCATGCCTGTAATCCAGGCACTCGGAAGGCTGAGGAAGTGGGATCTCAAGTCCAAGGTCAAAAGCTGAGGTGTGGTAGAGTGCCCGCCATGAGTGGAAAGAGTCAGGTTTAAAGCCAACATGGTCAACCTAGAGCAAAACTTTGCTCAAAAAAAAAGATAAAAAGATAGATAGGTAGATAATTTGAATATAGCCTATGCACATATTCTCCCCATATGCTTTATTTATTTTGGTGCTAGAGATTAAACCTAAGTTCTTGCACATACTAAGCACATGATCTACCAATGACTGAGCTTTATCTTCATATGCATGCCATATAGTTTATATCACATATTAACTATAATACTTAATGTGTGTAAATCATTGTCTCACTACACCTTTGAGGGGATTATGACAGAGATGCAGTTTCCCTCCCCCAATATTTTCAGTCTACATTTAGTTGAACTTACGGACACAGAAGCCATGGCCATTGGTGCCAACTATATATCCCAATTTAAACTATGTTTTTATATATACACAGCTACATAATTTACCCTGAAATAACTGGTTCAACTCTCAAATATATGTACATATACATATATATATATATATATATATATGGCACTCAGTAATGGACACCTTTCATGATTCTAAAATATCCAGCATTTTCTTTAAAAAAACAAAAAATCCTTTGACAGACTTTTTGTAAATGAAGTAAACAGGTGAATGACAGCCAAGACTCAGCCTGACTATCGGCTGTATACAAAGGTTGACAGGACTGGAAAATGTTAAAGGAAAAAAAATTATTAAATCCAAACAACAATGAACAATGGGTCCTGGGAAAATTGATGTACTTCACTAATAAGATCGCAGGAAGCAACACTTCTTGGAAAACAAAATTCACATGTATTCATTAGGTGTGGCTTTAAAAAAAAAGAAAAAGAAAAAAAAACCCTGCCACTTAATTTAGAGATCCACGGGAATCCATGGCATTTCAAAACTTGAGTGAAGCCTTTTGGAGAAAAAAAAAATGAAAAAAAAAATCTCATCACAGCTCCTTTCAATCTCAGAGGAAGCTGGCGTCGCGCGATGGAGTTGTTAAGCAGCCAGGCCAGGCCAGAATTCATCACAGCACTGCCCCAGGGAGGCTTCGAGCTGCCTGACCCAGGAGCTCAGAATGGGGCTGGAACAAAAGGCGAGCATCCATTTCATAAAGAACCCCAGGAAGTATCAAGCATCAGCGGGAGGATGGCGGGTGTGGAGGTGGAAGGTGGAAGACGGTGGGAGTGAGGATGCACTGGCTCAGGAAGGCAGGGAGCCCCAGCGGAGGGAGGGAGGGGGGGGCGTGAGGGGGCCAGAAGGGAGAGGAAGGAGGGGAGGGGCAGAGAAGGAGGCTGTACCAAGGCAGGTTTATGGGCAGAAGTCACATACACACACAATTGCTAGGCAATGGTCAGTTTCCTAGGCAGTAACTGTGGGGTAGCTAACTGCTAAGCAGTGGAAAGATTATGAGGAAGACATATATTAACACAGAGAAAGCGAGGGGAAAGGGAACTGGAGAGGAGAGAAGCCAGAGGGAGAAAGGAGATAAAGCAGCACAGGGAGGAAGGGAAGGAGAAAAGAAAGAAGAGGGAGGAAGGAAAAGTGGGAGGGAGACGGAAGGAAGGGGGTAAGGAAGGAAAAGAGAGGGAAAGAGGAAGAGGAGGAGGAGGAAGGGAAATAAGAAAGAGAGGTGGAGGGAGGGAGGAAAAGCTAGAGGGAGAGGAAAGAAGGGACAAAAAGGGAGGGGACAAGGGAAAGGGTAATGAGAGAGGGAAGAAGGAAAGGAATCAAGGAGGGAGGGAAGAAAAGAGACAAGAGGAAAGAATGGGAAGGAAAAGGGAGAAAGGAAAAGAAGGCAAAAGGCATGAAAGTAGAAGGCAGACAGTTGAACAGAAGTTTTATGGACACCAATGACCAGGACTGTTATGGGACAGTACAGTCTGCTCTTTTTACTTCTTTCATTTATGTATATATTTATTTTTATTTTATTTGTGGTCGGTCGTGGGGCCTGAACTCTGGGCCTGGGCACTGTCCTTCAGCTCTTCAGCTCAAGGCTTACGCTCTACCACTTGAGCCGCAGCGCCATTTCCGGCTTTTTCTGCTTATGTGGTGCTGAGGAATCGAACCCAGGGCCTCATGCATGCAAGGCAAGCGCTCTACCACTGAGCCACCTTCCCAGTCCTCTTCATTTATTTTTTGTGTATGCAGTACCAAGGAATCGAACCCACGGCCTCATGTACACTAGGCAAGGACTCTACCACTAAGCCACGTTCCCAGCCTGGCACAGTCTATTCTAGGCCAGCTAATAGCATGCGACCTCTTTTTCAGGTGGGATGTCAAAAGGTGTTCCCAATGGTTAAAAAGCATCGAACTCTTCTGTCACTTATGTTATTAATCCCACAGGCGTTTAACATTACTCGCCTAGGGTGTGAACAGCAGGAACAATGCCATCAAGGCTGGTGTCCAGGAAGCCCAGAGGCTTCATGTAAAATGAGGCTTAAGAGGAGAGATGATAGATTTTTCCAACAACCTTCCGTTAAGGAAAAGCCTTGCACAGACCACAGTGATCGTACTATGATACGCCACCCCCTGTCCCAGAAGTCTCTCCAGAATTATTTGTCACCTGGATAAAACAAATCTCAACATCCAAAGTAAGGCAGAATTCACCTGCATTTAAATAGTTCTGGGTTTTTAACCCTTCCTTTCTGCCCCTCTTGTGAATCTGCAGTGCTTCTTGCATGAACTACGATGTTGCAAACACCACGAGAGCACTTAGCATAGCAGGGAAGCTCTTGTTTGAGATCATTTTGTTAATTATCCACCCCCATCTATGTACACTCACAATGTACACTCACATCGCCATGGGGCCTGAACTCCCTTGGGGTAGGCTACAATCACCTTCCGGGGCCTCTTCAATCTCAGCAGGACAAATTGGGGACAGGTTTTGTTTTTGTTTGTTTGGGTTTGTTTTTTGTTTTTGTTTTGAGTCCAAACACCAGACTGAAAAGGTCATGCGATTTCATTCCGTTGGACTTCTAGAACTGGCCTGCATTTTATATGTCTATTCACACGTAAGACTTGCAAGTGAAAGCTCATCAGTCGGCTGTGCGTCACTTTGATGGTGGAGCATATAGCAAGGTAGTAAGATGGATTCCACGGTGGGAATTAGCAGGTCCACAAGTTGAAAATAATGTCTTGACATTGAGAAATTTTTTTTTTTTTGGTCGGTAGTGGGGCTTGAACTCAGGGCCTGGATGCTGTCCCGGAACCTCTTTGTGTTCACAGCTAGCACTCTACCACTTGAGCCACAGTGCCACTTCTGGCTTTTTTGAGTTGTTTATTGGAGATAAGAGTCTCATGGGGACTTTTCTGTCCAGGCTGGCTTCGAACCACAATCCTCAGATCTCAGCCTCCTGAGTAGCTAGGATTACAGGCGTGAGCCACATCGGTGCCCGGCTAATGAGAAATCTTAAATGGTAAAGTTTTGTTAAAACATAAAGAATATAGAATTTGAACTGGGGGGACTGAAAAGAATCTCACCTGATAAAGGATCACCTGCACTTGACAGTAGCATAAAAAAATAATTTAAATAAATAAAAACAAGCAAAGAAGTGTATGTGTGTGTTCCTTGAATCCAGGGCCTCAAAGATGTTAAGCAAGCATTTTACCACTGAGGCTACACTCCTAATTACATTTTTTCTCCTTAATGCTATACAAACTACACTAGGGACTCATTAATTATTTCATGGTTGTCTCCGTGCTGGGTTTTTAGAAGTGATGTTAAATTCAGATGTGACTTGTAAGGGAAAAAAGGAAGCGCGCTTTCTATCTGGCAATTTGAAAACATTTCAGAGAACTTTTTATGTGAAACCTAGCCCAACCTATTTTTCCAGCATGTACCCAGATATACCTCTACTTTTAGGAGTTTGTCCTTAATGATATAACTCCCTCCAGGGAATGGTTGCTTAGTCTAACTTATGTTAGTTAACCACTACCTCACCCAACAAATATCTCTAACTACATTGCCTCCTATGCCCCAGGATCTAAGGACATTCAGTGCCAGGGCCCCCAGAGGAGGGCAAAACCCGAGGATACTCAGGTCCTTTATACACACAGTATATCACGTGTCCATAACCTATGCATGGAAACTTCAACAAGACATCTCTCCATTACTTATGATACCTAATATATATAAACGCTAGTAAATGTCATACAACTTTGTTTAGGGAATGATGATGAGGAAAGTGTGTGCACATGTGCAGCACTGAGGTTTTTATTTATTTTTCTTTTCTCAATATATTTGGCCCAAGGTTGGTCGAGTTCATAGATGTATAACCCATGAATAGGGAAGGCCAGGTGCTCTGGTCCACACACTGTTTGAACTCACATTGACTGCTAGGGATCTTGGAGTTCACCAGGTCCTAATTATCATAGGTTTCTATTTTCTTAAACCTTGTGGGCCCCGCTCCCCCCGCCCCCCCCCCCCGGCCCCGACTCCTGACACATTTTTAGCCTCAGACTCTGAGACAACAAAAAATGAGGCTAGGTTTTTAGAAGGATCCATTTCCCCGGTGTCACATCAAACAGGAGACAAGACAGGAATCTGAACCAAGCTCCCACTCCGAATCTTCAGCGTTTTGGTTAGGATGATACAAAGGAATCTAAACCAGGTTGTTCAAATAAATACAGCAAGCACTACCTAACATGGGATGTGAAGTATATTTCAGGGCACAAGATACTCAAAGCATGTTGCATTCATGTTCACACTGAATACTAGCACACCACTGGAAACAACAGTCTTCCCAGTAAATCCGGAAATCGAGGGAAAGGTTAAATGGCAAGTGGTCTTTGGCTAATTTGGGGGATGGGGGCAGGGGAGGGGAGGGGGAGGTGATCTTGACCTTCTCTTTGCCTGGGAGATTTTGTCCATTATTTTCACAAAGATGAAACAAGCCTCTCAAATTCGAGCACTGTCTTAAGCAAGCCTTGCTACGTGAAGACTTACGGCCCTGCCCCTTTTTCTGGGGGTGGCTGCCCACGCCCAGGCAGCGTCTCACTGTATGAACGACCGGTCCTGACAAACAGTGTGGATGGCACAGGACCAGGCAGTAAGTCCTAATACCTGAAGCCACCTGCAGGTCATGCCAGCCATCTAGAAATACAAATGGCAGGGTTGCATAGCTGTATGCCCACTTACGTGTCATTCTTCAATAGGCTGATTGATCAAATGCTCCCATTCACCTGCAATGGGACGCGTATATTTCAACTGTATGGAGGGAGGAGGATATTTACATCTTATTCTTCTGAGTGCTGGGTGCTTGGACCAGCCAGCACAGTAATGAAGAAAACACAGGTTTCCCAGGGACTCAGAAAAAAAAAAAAGAAAGAAAAGAAAAAGAAAGGTGGCACTGGTGGCTCACGCCTGTAATCCTAACTACTCAGAAGGTTGAGATATGAGGATCTCAGTTTGAAGAAAAAGGAACGAAGGAAGGGAAGGAGGGAGGGAGGGAGGAAGGAAGGAAGGAAGGAAAGAAGGAAGGAAGGAAGAAAGGAAGGAAGGAAAGAAGGAAGGAAGGAAGGAAGGAAGGTAAAAAGGAAGGGAGGAAGGGAGGGAGGGAGGGAGGGAGGGAGGGAGGGAGGGAAGAGCTCACCAAAAGGCCTGTATCTCCATCACTAGTATCACAAGGCAAAGGTTTAGTACTTGGATGGCTCTTGCAGGAGTCACGATTCCCTAAGATTCCCTAATAAACAAAGCAGGAATCCTCGGGGACTTTCAGAAACCTCCCAGCAGGGAAAATACCAGCCACACCTCAGGACAGAATTCCCAAAGCTAACTGGAGTTTTTCCACTGTGGTTATTGGGTGTCCTCAGCCCTTGATTTTCACCAGGGAATCAGAAAGACAACTTGGGCTCTATAAAATACCTTGCCGCTCATTTTCCATTGTTCAACGGCTCCAGAGGTTGCCAAAGTCTGCGAGGACACAAAAAGAAAAGAAAAGAGGAAAAGGAACTGGGGAGAGAAAAAAAAGCAAAGCTCCCCTCAGTTCCCCGCTGCAGATGTGGAAGGCTGGGCCTTGAGTCCTGCAGGAGTCGCCCATCCTCAGAAACCATCCCCCTTTTGTTACATGTGCTGGGCCTCCTGGAAAGGTCTGAATTAGACAGAGGGGGGAAGCAGGCAGAGGGGGGAAGGAAGGAAGGCTGGAGCAAGAATATATTTTCTATGTCTGGGTAAGGGAAGGGGATTCTAGGTAATTGCCTGGTTTTTTTTCATTGTTCTCAGCTGCCATGCCGAGATTCATAGAAGGGCTGAAAAGATCTCGTATTTTTTTTTCCTTCTTTCCCCTCTAATTCTTCACTCTCCATACACCCCCTCCGAGTCACCCCTCCCCCTTAATCCTTTTCCCTCCCCTCGCTCATAGTGCTTATTCCATCCTAGGAGGGAGAGAGAGAGAGAGAGAGAGAGAGAGATGGGGGGAGTAATTTGTCTGTTTTATTTATGATGCAATGAAGGTATGCCGCTCTCGTCAGGATAGCCTGACACTGGTCAAACCATCTGACATCTGAGAGGAACTGCCTTCATACTCCAATGAGTGTATGGTTTAACCATTTGTCTGCCGCAGTTCACCTTGCGGTTTGGGTGGAGATTCACAGCACTCTATTTCTTTCATTTTGTTGCATCCCCATTGAAATGGGAACGTGAAGTGTTTTCAGGAGTCTTTTGCCTTCCATTTGTACCCTGAAACGTGCAGACAATGTACCAGGCATTGCTTGGCAAAATTCAAAATTATCTTTATGTCCTGGTGGCAGACAGATATCCGAGAATGGTCTCAGAATTCTACTAAATTCAGAAACCTAGAGAAAGAAGGAAATCACATTGCAAATCTCAAACCAAAAGATGACACTATATGATCAGATACAGAGAAGTGGGAGGAGCTTAAATGAAATTAAAAGTGCTACCCTTCTTCAAAATTTAAAACAACAACAACAGAAAAAAAAAATCAAAGCCCAGGTTCAAGAGCTCCCAGAGTCATCTGTTATATGAGCTCGGTGAAACCTTTGGAGCATACGAAGATTTTGATCCTAGGAAGGACTAGGGTTGGAGATCGGTGGTAGGCCAGCTTCTAAATTTTCATCAGTATTGTAAATGGGAACATGGGGAAAGAATCTGACAGACACAAATAGAATGGCTAACGCAGGCATGCCGTTCACTGAATCCACTCCTTCTCTAGTCCTCTCAGACTGCCTTCACCTGGCCCAATTATGGGCCTTCCAAATGTCCACTCACCTCGGCACACCCTCAAGTGTATTCTCCCCAGGATGCTCTACAAGAAATCCCCCAACTCCAGAAGTTCTGCCTTATATTCTCTCATATTCTCTCTCTCTCTCATATTCTCTCTCTCTGCCCCTTGTTGCTTTGCAATTTAACCCACCTTTTCCGACATAAAAGGTACACATTGGGTGTTAGCAATTATATGTTTGATTTTCTCATTGACAAAAAAAACTCCACATTAGGCCCTAGACAGACAATCAGTTCTTGTCCTCCAAAGGCCTGTGGGGCAAGATTTTGAAGAGAGCCAATGCGATTTCTGCTGACTGGAAGTATTTTTACTCTAAATAGACTACAAAAGAAAAGAAAAATATTAAGTAAATAAACAAAACAACTCCCCTCACAACAAGGTTCAGAAATGTAATGCACACAGCATGAGACAGCAGCAAAGACCCAGCAAATAGTGTGATGATTTATCCTGACCACCTTGTATTTATACATATGTATGTATATGTATGTATGTATATTTTTTAAATCTGCATTTGCTTTTCATATGGAAATGACAGTGATGGAGAGAAAGTGAGTAGGATTTCCAAAGCATTCCTTCAGCATAAGACCAAATGTAAACATTATAAACTCAAGGCAATTGAAGAATCCAACAGCAACATAGATACACAAACCAGAGTTCCCATTGTGAGTTGTTTGTTTTTGTTTTTGCTTTTGCACTGGGCTATGGAAGGTGGTGGGGAAAAAAAAAAACCAATACAACTTTGATTTGAGACAGAGGCGAGCCCACAGCTAAATGCTACTGCTTTCCCAATCAAATGTGAAAGTTGGTTATGCTGAAATTTGCCTGGGAGGAGTGGGGAAAAAATACTTAGTATTTGTTTTTACAATTTAAAGATATACTTAAAATTCTACCAGAAAGTCAAGGTGTGAAGGTCACTAGATAGCACACTCACACAATCACATTCACACACACACTCTCTCTCTCTCACACATACATACACACACACACACACACACACACACACACACACACACACACACACACACACACAGAAGTCAGAATGTCGTATAAAATTTTTGAGCCATGCAAAAGTCGCCCAAGTCTATTCTCTGTACAAAGTACTGGGAAGAACAAAGGAAATCCTCTCTGGGTTTTGTACACCATAAAAAAATAATGCATTTTGGCAAGGGAATTAATTTACAATAAATTCAATCAGGTATTCCTCACTAGCCATAGAAGAAACTATCGATACCTTTGTAGCATGCGGCCTCACAGATTCTACAGATGACTGTATATACTGACACACACCCTCTCAGAAGGGAAAAAAGAGTGTTAATGCACCAATATCATCAGTTGTCTTGCTAGTGATGGCCCAAACTGCATACAAATTTCACAAGTTGACAGGCCTTAACGTTTATTGAAAAATAACTATGTGATCCAACTTTATACCTCTTTTATATATCAGTTGTCCTATTTAGCTTCTAATATTTAAGTTTTAAGCACTATTTAAATCAGAAGGCCACAACATAAATATTTGTAATCTTCATTTAGATTCAAGGGTATAAAGCTATGCCTGCTAGTAGGGACAGGACAGGGGAAAATATCCTTCCAAATGTAAGCTAGTTCGATCTATGCTAGTAACTTATAGTTGTTCTATAGTTCTGGAAAAGAAGAATTAATTAGATGATTCTCCAATGTCATAGAATAGGCCACTGAATCATTATAAACTTGGTAAAATAAAGTTCTTCCCCCCTCAAAGGTAAGCTACATTGAGCTAAAAACATTGTATTCCTTTCTAGTTCTGGTTCTGAACTTCATGCTGGCCTCGGTAACTAGAACAGAGTAATGTCACACTACTACATGACCCTAATAAATTTAAAACTGTTGACCCCCAACCACTATGATTGCATGTACCACATCAACGTAATATCCAATGGGTCACTAGACTAAAACAAAGTTGCTAATGCAAATATTCATAGCAGCAAAAAAAAAACCACATCTGGACCCTAGCATATGCTCTCCTCCATCTCTCTATTCTTCATATTTTGAGATGTTTGTGATTTACATTTTCCAAAGAGTTTCAGATGGGGCAAACAAGATAGATCCCGGCACTCTGTATAACCTGATTAAGGTCCAGTCAGGACCAGATGAGCTCATTCACACTCACTTCCCTCGCCTCCCCCAGCCAGTCATTATCCTGCCCTGTCGCTGCTCCTGCTCCACCTGACTCCACCAGAAATTCACGACAAACTTGCAGGATTTGGAGCTGCCTCCAAAAACTACGAGGTTCGAAAAAGAAAATTAAAATAAAAAAGATTATTAAACCACTTCCAGTGCTTCCCCTTCCTGGAGAGACAATAAATCCTGGACTCACATTATCTTGCTATAGAACAACCGCACATTAATAAAAACAGGGAATGAGAAACAAATAAATAAATGGCACTTTGCAAAATCTTCTTCACACCAAAAGGAGGGAGGGGGAGAGAGGCGGGAGTCACGTTTTCAAGCTGCTTTAGCAGAGGAACTGGGGAAAGGCTTGCAAGTAAATAGGCAGGCAGGCAGGCAGAAGAGAAATTCTCAAAGGTATTCCCAAACTTGCATTCACAATGTGAAAATCAGTGTGAGCTGCAGATTCTTGGGCTATTCCCAAGCTGCGTGTTTCTGACTGCTTCCACCCGCATGTTAGTGACTGTGTATTTAATGAGTGCTTTACATGTCTTTCAATGAACAAAAGTCATGTAATGATGAATTTCTACATGAAGAATACGGTTGCTTTTACCCATGGAAAGCAGTGATCATGAAATGATCATCTATGGTTTGGCCTTAATATCTCTAAACAGTTTTCTCCATGCAAGAAAGAAGGAAAAAAGGAAGGAGAAAGAAAAGAAAAGAAAGAAAGAAAGAAAGAAAGAAAGAAAGAAAGAAAGAAAGAAAGAAAGAAAGAAAGAAAGAAAGAAAGAAAGGAAGAAAGGAAGGAAGGAAGGAAGGAAGGAAGGAAGGAAGGAAGGAAGGAAGGAAGGAAGGAAGGAAGGAAGGAAGGAAGGAAGGAAGAGAGAAAAGGAGAAGGGAAGGAAGGAAGGAAAAAAGGAAGGAAGGAAAGAAGGAAGGGAGGGAGGGAAGGAGGGAGGGAGGGAGGGAGGGAGGGAGAGAGGGAAAGAAAAAAGCAGATGGAACTATTTGGGAATTGTACTGTGGCATTTTTCTCTGCGCCTCTGTTACTCACAATTCAGCACCCCAGCTCAGGTTCCGATTCTCCCCTGGACTGACTGGCCTCTATTTAAACCATTCCTCTCCCAGCCACAGACATGTATCAAATGGGAGAGAAATATGACCAAAAGAAACACCTATTTTCTCACACATTTCAGATTAAGTATCTCCAGCTACTGATAGAAAACCTCTTCAAACTGAAATTAATTTCTCTATTTTAAAACATGTATATAGCAGGTGGTATGTTTTACTCTGGCTGCATTGGTGGTGCAGACTCTTTATATAAATATATTTTTAATTTACAATGCAGCCTGATGTTTCTCTTATTTTCCTGATTACCATTTCCTTCACCATTTGGGACCTTATTTGTTATCTCTCTTGCTCAACCCTTATTCAAAAATGCCTTCATTCTGAAAGAAAAAGAAAAAGAAAAAAAAAAAAACCCCACTGGTCAGAAGGACAACGTACAGCTGGAGGACAGGAAAATAAACCAGAACTGTACATAATCTATAATTTTCTAATGTAGTAGAGGCTTCTTTCTCATCACCTCATCCAAAGGAAAAACCGAATTATTTACATCCACAGCTTAAAAAATAATTATACATTTTTGTTCTCTCCTCTGAACTGCTGCAGGCACTGGGTTTGTTCTGTGGAGGCAGACTGCTCCCTACAGGCTAAAACTAGCATCTTAACAACTATCCTTCAGGCAATGAGTAAAGCTGTTAAAAATATAAATAAATAGTTCCTTAAATGGCTTTGCTCATAAGCAATTAAACCGCGTTTATTCCTAACCTAACGTGTGCTGTTTTTTTTTAATGTTGACTAATAGGTCTAATAACACACAACTAAGAGAGAGACAATACTTGCTGTTATTGTTGTTGCTCTATTGCAAGCGGCAAGGTGATGTTGAACTGAACACACAATGGCTACAGTCTTATTTCTTCCCCCAATTAGAGTAGCCTCAAAAACAAACAAACAAACAAACAAAAATCTAGAAGCCATTCAAATATCCTTTGAACTGTATGGAGCAAAGTATTACATTTTGCGCAAGATCTCTTGAGATTTTCTGGTCTGGGCCTAGGGTGGAGATTAAATTCAGTTAGGGCATCTTTACATGCCTGGAAAATTGCCTCATGGTTCTTATTTCCATTTGAATATTTTAGAAAGTGAGATGAGTTTGTATTGATTTCACTTTAATGCAGATAGCTCTAAAAGTTCTAACCAAGAAAGCGGAGGGAGCGGTGTATGCCTGGTCCTAAGGCTTGAACTTAGGGCCTAGACACTATCCCTTAGCTTTTTTTTTTTCCTTTTTTGCCGAGACTAGCGCTCTATCTCTTGAGCCACAGCTACACTTCCAGCTTTTTGGTGTTAAATTGTAGATAAGAGTCACAAACTTTTCTATCTGGGCTGGATTCGAACCATAATCCTCGGATCTCAGCCTCCTGAGTAGCTAGGATTATAGGCGTGAGCCACCCATACAAAGGAAATTGTGATGATCAAGTCCTGACTTCCTACCCATAACTGTGCTGGAACTGTGGGATGGATGAGCTAGTAAATTAATTTTATCAGGGCTTGTGTTCTCTCTACCTGTCTTGGATGAAATATCCTAAAACCTGCTCCAGCAATTAAAAGAGAAGATTCTATTTCCTTTTTGGTCTCAGAGAAGATTCTGTAAATAGAACAAGTGTCTAAAGATGTCACAGGTTAGTGGCATTTTTCAGCTCCTCACAAAAATCTTCAGGGGGCAATTCCTTATGCTCAAGAGACATTTCTGACTTGGGTTCCTCCAATGTGGCTCTTCCAAGACCCAGAAGAGGCAACTTCCTCCAGTCTCTTCACTGGGACCAGCAGGGGGCTGATGAAGTACTATTTTTTTTTTAACACCAGTCTTATAAATTGCTCTCCCCATTAATTGTAGCCATGGAAACAATACATTTGGCTGGTAAGGAATTCCTGAATAAAATTTAATAGGATTCTCAAGTCATTCGCAGGCTGGGAGGAGACGGTAGGGTGGGACACAGTAATAATCTAGGTTTTAGCCCAGGGTTGGATGCGTTTCTTCTCCTCAAAACCTGTATTGAACTGACACCCCTGATTCAACTGAAGATTTTTTTTAAATGTTCTTTCACCCTCTGAGAAGGAATTTTAAAGGAAAGGGCAAACAGAAATTATATAGTAATTCTGGGAAGAAAAGGGGTAAGAAAATCATAATATTTCCCAGGCAAGAACACTCATCAGGACTTAGCATTGAGACCATCTTTCCTACCGCAGTCTTGGTACTGTAAGCCCGTTTACTCTGGAGAGCCAGATCTTCCATAACATTAACCAACCTGCCACTTCTATCTACCTTGCTACACCCCGAGTGGACACTCACAGTCACACACAAATCTTGTCTCTGGATTTTTGTTTTGTTGTTCTTTTTTAATTCTTACCTCACTCTCAGTGCTTTAAAAATCTTTGGGTGGGAGTTTCGGTTTTCTTTTCTTTTTCCCCTTAGCAGGGAAAGTGTCTATATTATAGCATATTAAGCCAGGCCTGCATATACTCATATTTAATTTGGAAAATGTGTGAGTAAATGCTGCTTGTTATAAGATTAGTTAACAGCTTCAAGTCTACCACTGTGAAAAGCTGATTTGGTTGGGTTTTTTTTTAATTTTACTGCCATTTCTTTACATTAAAAAATCCATTTAAACCCCTTGGATGTTGCTCTTAGAATTAAAATGATATGATCTAGATGAAGAAAGATGTGGCTTTAAATCAAATAGTAATGCATGAATTTCAAATTATCTATGATTTTTTTTCTGAAGCTCCAAATCATTCCTGCCTCTGGGTAAATAACTTTAAATACATAAAAATTCCGTTTCAACATTTCCTCTAATACAAATTATCCTTTCCCTGAAATGAAATAAAGTTTCCTACTCTATAAAGACTCTCTGCCTGGGTTTTCTTCAAAACGCTTTGTTAGCCTCTAATTCTAGTACTCAGGAGGCTGAGACTTGAGGATTACCCTTCACAGCCAGCCCCAACAGGAAAGTCAATGAGACTCCTATTACCAATTACCAACCAAAAAGCTGAACATGCACACCCAGGAAATCTTAACATACTTGAAGCTTTCAATAGACTAGGTATGAAGCCAGATTAAATTGCCTTTTTTGGGGGGGGGGGTGCTTTAAGAAATGGAAAATACAACTCAAGCCTTGTGGATTTTTATATTTTACTACACTGGTACTGAATTGAACTCAGAGTTTGAGCAAGGTCCTTTAGCATTCTCGCTCAAGGCTAGCGCTCTACCACTTGAGCCGCAGCTCTACTTCCAGCTTTTTGCTGGTTCGTTGGAAATAAAGAATCTCATGGACTTTCCTGCCCAGGCTGGCTTTGAACCTTGATCCTCAGACCTCAGCCTTCTGAATAGCTAGGATTACAGGTATGAGCCACCGGACTTAATCTTTAACACACCATGGGGTAGGATGGAGGCCAGGTTCCTCATTTCCCTCTTCTTGACTTTGTGGCCTCTCATGTGATGATGTCATCCAAAGGCTGTTGACAATAAGACTGCAGATGCTCCAACTACAACCAGACCCAGCAGGGGCCGGTGAAGGTAGGCCTTACCATCCCCATGCCCCCAACACACACCCAACACTGAAAACATCTTTCCAAGAAAGTCCCCAGGATAATCTTCCTCCAGCCAAAATGACATCAACATCTAAATTAGTCATTAGCAATGAAGAGAGGGAGGGGCACTCTGTGATGGATGAACTGGATCCCTGCAGCCAGGGCTGGGCTGGGCGGCCTGTGAGTCACAGGGCCATGTCTGAGGCCACTGGGAACCGACCCCCTCGTGTTTTCTGTGGAGAAATGACTGTTAGGGCGTAGCTGCAGGAAGGAAGGAAGAGAGCAGTTTTGGTGGCAGTGTTGTTTCTGGCGGTTGACATGGTGACAGGCCATTTGGAAGTGTAGTAAAGGAGCAATTCGTACATGCAAGGAAATGCTGAGATAATTATTCTCAGGAAATTATTAACTATTCCTTCACGAGTTCATTTTGTTGCTTTTAGTACATTTGTTTAAATAGCCATGTGTACATTTATGAAAATAGCACAATGAAACACCCTCATATTGTAAATGTGTGCTAGTTCAAAAACAAAATTTTTTATTATCTTTAAGTAATATAATTTTACTGTTATTATTAAGGTGTTGTACAGAGGCAAAAATAAAAGTTTTAAAAGGCACAGCTTGTTTCATGGTACTATATGAAGCAGAATCGGCCATGACAATTGTGGTAACTTAACTTCCTACCCTGTAAGATATGTAGGCACAAGACAAAATTCTCTTAGCCATCAACAAACTCCAAAGCCATGCTCATCAAAATTTATGGGAAAAGTGGCCCCAAAGCTGTCATGCATTTCTCATAGAGTATAGCACGCAACTCTCCCGTAAGGATGCTTCAGCCCCAGTATAGAACCCACAGATACGCAGCTACTACTGAGCGGCCCAAATGAGGACACAAATAATTCAAAGAAAACTAAACCAATGAGCGCTGGTAAATGCTACAAAAGACCATGCCCAACTAACTCTAGATAAGAAAACAATCCTGAAAGAATCTTAACTCTGACAGTGATAATGACAGAGAATGAAGTACTATACACATAGGAAGTCTCCAGAACTGAAGAATGATGTAAATCCTCAGATGGAAAGAACTCATCAACTCCTATAGGGAGAGAAAGCCACAACAAAACCATAAAAGGCAGTCTACAGAACCCAAGAAAACAAGACAAAAATTATGAAAGTGGAGAAAAGAGGAAATACCTTCAAGCAATAACAATCAGACCAAACAAGAGTCTTACCCTCAGCCACAGTGGGTACACAAAACTTCAAAATGCCAAGGAGAAAAAAAATGTCCCATTTCATTGCCTTACTCATGTAACTGTAACCCCTCTGTACAGCATCATTACAATAAAATAATTTTTTAAATGCCCCAGAATTCCATACAAAGCTAAACAATTACTCAGGAGTTTCAACAAAAGAAGATTTTCAAAATCTATAATGATTATGAGTCTGCTAAGCACAGACATCTTCTGAAAAAACTATGAAAGGGTATAAACAGTCAGAAGGAAATGATTCCCACAGGAAGTAAAGTGTTGCCAGAAACAATAGGAAGCAATGAACCGATGGAATTGTTGGTAAAGCAAAACCCAGTAATAAATAATTTTGAAGTTTTAAAAATTATTTTTATAGAGTTCTCTACAATAACTTGAAACATATCCCAGAATTCTTGTTTTATTTAACAGATAGAATTTTCATCCATTTTCATTCTCAGGAAGATCTGAAGTATTTCTGTCACTTACTAAGGGTTATTGAAAAAAACTGATACAAAATACAAATTTCAAACAGAGCAGAATACAGAAAATACCCAAGAAATCAAACTACTAAAGATTGAGGAGGAAAGAAAATACATGGTGAAAAGAAAACAGGTAGTACAAAAAATTTTAAGCATCAATTACTACAATAAATACAAATGATTTAAAATTTCTTTAAAAGACAGTGACTCAAATGAATCAGAAGTAAAAATAGCTATGTGTTTTTTCCTCCCAGAAAACTGACCTCAGGGAGAAACTCTGACAGTTTGAGAATAAGGTAATAAGGGAAGAGATGCTGCACAAATACTAATTTATGAAAAGGAGATGCTGACAGATGAATAATTTACTAGGAAATAGTGATTATCTCTGTCTATTATAAATGATTTTTCTATTTTTGTTTATACCTTTCTGGGTTTGTTTTTCAGAGCTACACAAAAACACATTATTGCAAATAGAAAAAGTCATGGCTTCTTCATTATTAAGGACTTCATTAGTGTATGTAGCTTAAAATAACCAGCATTTCAAGTTATGTGAACCCCTACATTAGGAACTTGTATTAAGTCATTTAATACTCATGGCATCTTAACAAAAGAGCACTCTGCTTTACCTTATAGATGAGGAAACAGAGACATAGAGAGACATAAATGGAATAATTTACATAAAGCAAAAGAGCTAGCAGGGGATAAACTAAGTAAGCTATAATACCAGTTGTCAGTCTCAGACATGACAGACAAATACACAGGAAACATAGGAAAAACAACTCCGATGATACAAAGACTACCCTTGTCAATATTGACAATTATCTCTCAATTAAAAAAACTCAATGAGGAAAGATGTTTACCATTTGCTATTAATAGTACAACTCACAGGCAGGCAGGGAGACTTTTTTTTCCTATAATTTGATTCCTAAGTTTATTCAGTCATCATCATATAACGGGGACATACTTGAAGAGGTGTATTATCAGATGATTCTGTCACTCTCTGAGCATCCTTGAGTGTACTTACATCAGCACCTAGACTTGCTGATGTATTGTGCTGATTGGCCACAAAATTGTATCATGTGTTGTATTGAATACTGTCTATAATTGTAACCCACTGTAAGTATATAAGACATAGAAAAAGTACAGTAAAAATATGTGGTATAAAAGACTTTTTTTAAAAGACACTTATACAGTGCAGGCACCACGAATGGAACTCACAGGACTGGACACCATGTGAGTCAGTAGGTGGGGGGATGGGTGGTGAAGGACCTGGCTCTGACTGAGCCCTAATCCTCAATTCACCAACGCTGCACTCCAGTGACACCAAGCCTTCCTTCCTTCACCAATATGTGAATCTTAGTGTAATTTTAGCTTAGTGTGATTTTTGTAACCATATAAAATGTTTTAAAAATCATAATTTTTTTACTCTTTTATAGTAACAGAACACACACACACACACACACACACACACACACACACACACACACACACACACACACATTGTAGGAGCTTTTCAGTTCCCTCATGATCTCATGAAAAGGCAGGTGTAGTGTATGTGGTCTGTCATTGACAGACATGTTATTGTACTTTTGACGGTACTCAGAACGGTAAAACCAAAGTACCCATGGTTCTACCAATATATGACAAAGTACCATTTCTATATAGCCGATACCATCCTATTTTGCAGTTGAATCGTTTATGGGTAGTTTTGGCAAGAAAGAAATAAAAGTTTGAAAATTTAATCCATCTTTAACAGTAAAAACTTAGGTGATGTTTCCATTCGTGATCTGCCTGCAAAATACATGGCAAGAACTATATGCTGTGGGGACCTACTTGTCTTTCTCAGATTCTATTCCTTTTTCATTTTGAGCAACTATAGGGTTGCAAATGAACTTGAAGATAACATGTGGTATATTTTGAAATAATTTTCACAACTACAAAAGTAGGGGGAAAAACACCCGACATTATTAGAAATTACCTTTTACCTGTATTTATAGTAGCCCCAAAAGTCATCATTTATAAGTAATGGATGCATTTCTAACCAAATGGATATTGAAAGGAAAAAAAAGGTGCATTTGCTAGCTTTATCAGAAAAGGGTCTTGCAAATAGCATGTAGACAATTACATTTCTGAGAACATTCAATAGGCCACCTCTCCTGGCTAAATTATAGTAATGTGCATTTTGGCAAATCATATCATTTTACTAAGTCATTTTAAATGTACACCGTGCATTTCTTCTCTTACCTCTCAAAATAATTCTCTAGAATGCTTCAACATTAAAGGAAAACGCAGATATACCCCCAGATACCTCACCACAGCCCAGCTTTCTCTGCAGGAAGCCGCTGCACCTTTCTTATTTTCCTAGAAGATACCACCACAAAAAGGGGAAAAAAAGTAAATAAAACCCTTCTTTTTCTTCTGCTTCCCTGGCAGTACACTAAGCATGTTGGAATAGATGACATATTTGCTAGAGGCTGTATTTAATGAAATAAAAACAAGGGCAAATGACTGACACCTCTCCTTTCATTGTCACAGGCTACATAGAAATTGTTGCTTCCACACTGACGAGTGAGGTTTATCATTTCCAAAAGCTAGCGTCCTTCTGTACAATTGCATCCATTACCTAATACTGTTCATATTCGTTCGTGGTTATCACATTATAATGTATGAAAAACTGATTTTGAGAAATGGGAGTGAGAGCATTCAAATACATAGTTATAATAAATGGGCATGGAGCGCTGGAATATAAAACTAATGATTCCAGTTGTCTACTCTTGATGCTATTGAAGAGTATTATCTGATGCATAATTAACAAGGTTTTGAAAGAGTGGGTATAAAACATGATAGTGTTTCTTGTCAACTTATATTGGGAATTCTACTGCAACCAATACAAACAACCTGTAAGTATGCTTTCTATCTAATCTGGAAAATTGACAAATACTGTACTCTATTGGGGCACCTTTGTTTTCTCAGATTTATTTTCATTTATGTATGCTGTCTCCTCCCTCTCTCTCTTGCAAAAGAGAATTCTTCTCAAGGCCATTATATATGTATTCATGTTTATATATATATATATATGTACTTACTATATATGTGTGTATATATGTGTGTGTGTATATATATATATATATACTGGGCCAATTATGTTTCACAAGTGGCAGTGTTTTATAAACCTTAAAATTGCCAAAAATTAAATTGCTGGCATAACCATATAAATCTCATGTGTAATCTCAGAACACCATCAGTGTCTAACTCATTGGAAACTGTCTTCCCCATGTGTGCCTTTGGATTAGGAGAATACCAGTTGGTAGAAACATTACAAACTACACCAAGACCGTGAATAATAAATAAGTTGGATCAGGAAACCTTGTCAGTAAGCTCACTTTTGTGCACAAAAGTGGCCACCCAAATGCAATCATATCTACTCAGGAGGTAGAGGTAGGAGCATTATAGTTTGAAGTTAGTGCAAGAGTATATGAAAAACAAACTAAAAGCAAAAGGACTGGGGGCGGGTGGCTCAATGGAAGACCACTTTCTTGAAGCCCGCAGTTAAATCCCAAATACCACCCCAAAAATATTAGCAGTGAAAACGGTGTATAATGTTAGGTTGGAAGCAGAAAGCAAATCACTTGAGTGGGGTCAAACTACCAGATTCTTGAGCCTGAGAAAAAAATTCCAACACGTTCAGCATTCACCAAGTGTATCAGGCACCATTTGGGCTCTGGTCTCAAACATTTGAATGGGATTGCTCAGGAACATTAAACTTGTCCTGTAGTTGTGCATAGCAGATGTTTAAAACAAAAACATGTCCCAAATCTAGAGTCCAGGATGACTCTAAGGCTGTTACACACCAAAATAATGAAGCTAAGCTTTTAATTAGAAGAGATGAATAATTTATAAAAGTAGAAATAAACTGCATGAGATCCAAAGATTATATCCTATCCCTTTAAAAAAGAAAAAGTAAATTGAGTACCATTCTTTAGTAACCTAATAGGATGACATAAACTTTCTCAAACGTACTGAATGTAGGACAGTTTTTGGCACATACCAGGCACTGAGCAAAGAATTGAGTTTGTTAGCAATTGTTTTTTTGGTGCCAGTCCTGGGGCTTGATCTCAGAGCCCGGGCATTATCCCTGAGACTTTTTTGCTCAAGGCTATCACTCTACCGCTTGAGCCACAGCTCTACTTCTGGCTTTTTTTGAGAGGTGGCTAATGGGACATGAGAGTGTTACCGACTTTCCTCCCCAGGCTGGCTTCCAACTGGAGCCTCAGATCTCGGCCTCCTGAGCAGCTAGGACCCCAGGCAGGAACCACTGATGCTTGGCTTTAGCAACTTATCAAAATGAAACCAAAGCATGTCTGCATAGATAACTAGTGGCTATCGAAGATTAATCGGGCACAGTTTTGCTGCCAACTGTTAGGGCAAGATCAACACTTAGCATAACATGTGGGACTCCCAAGTGTTATGAGAGCAAGAAGGTCCTCAGCAATGATGAGGACCCCTGGTCTTGCCATGACACGGAAAGGCGTGTCTTCTGCTTCAGTGGGGAAATATCTGTTCTGCAATTACCTATGACTCTCCTAGAACCATCGGTGTACAGACTATTTTCATTCTCCTTTCTTTGAGAATGTGGCTCTTGAAAGTTTTGAAAAGCAAAAGCACATCCTAAGAGGTACACAGAAGGCCAGACCACACCTAAACTCCGCTTTTACCACACATCCATCAGTCAAGGGATGGCCCATGTGTGCCTTCTGCCATCTGTTCCCCACCATCACTGTTTACTTTTCCATTTTAGGAAGCCACACATAAATCCAAGCACTGGTGGCCCATATCTGCAATCTACTCGGGAGACTGAGATCAGAGGACCATGGTTGCAGACAGTCTGAGCAGGAAAACCTGTGAGACTCTTATCTCCAATTAACCACCAGGAAAAGCCAGAAGTGGAGCTGTGACTTGAGAGGTAGAGCTCCAGCCTTAAGGAAAAAAAACTAAGGGACAGCACCCATATGCTGAGTTGAGGCCAGTACAGGCACAAGCCCAGGCACAGGCACGCACACATGCACACGCGCACACACACACACACACACACACAAATGGAAGCCACACAAAAATTCCAGCCACTGACCACATAAAAATATGAGTTATTTGCTGGGGCCTTGGTAATATTGAAGGGGAAAAGCCCAAGATTCCTGTCTAGAGAAATCTTGGGGGGGAGAAAAGTCTGACTCTTACAGTTACCTTCAAGGTAAAATTAATTATTAATTGGCAAAGCCTGGACACAGAATGGTTGCTATCAATATTTTAATACTTTCAGTGCTAATTTCATTCTCTCCATCACCATTCGTCTATTGAAGGGGCAAGAAAGATCTGTTTACTTTCAGGAAAGCTTGCTGCAGTGAACACCTTAAGAAGGTTTCCAATATTTTGAAATGCTTTGAAATCCTTCCTCTTCCTTAATTTCTAATGTTAAGCAAACTGACGGGGGGAAAGATTCATGTTTCATACCCACGAATGAGCAATTCCACCATTCTTAGCAATCTTGTGAAAGATTAGATGGCTAACTTCTGAACAGCATTAATTTTTTAATTCCCACCCACTGGGGCCACGATGCGCACTGCATTCAGATGTGTGCTGATGCGCACAACTTGACCCCTATGAAAACAGAAGGTGAATTTATCGATGACCTAAATTCAATCTACTTTATCTCCAGAGGCAGGTCGCCAACCTAACTCATCTCTGGGTTGTTTGTTGCAAAAAACAAAAACAAAAAAAAAAAAGACATAGTTCCTTTCAAGTTTTATCCGAATGGCTTAAAAGAAGCTGTAACATAGTAAGACTTGGATGTGTGAAGGAGTGAGGGGGAATGACTGAAGGGGCGTCACTCATCAAGATTCATTGTATTCATATAGTACTTTGTCAGTGGCGACTCCTTGGTACAACTACTTAGAGATGAAAAATAAAATCTAAAAGAAGAATTGAGTGTATCACAAATGAGGCATTAACAATTAAGGATTTGGTAGGGCATGGTGGTACATACCTGTAATCTCAGCATTTGGGAGGCCTGGGCAGGAAGATTCAAGAGTTTGAGGCCAGACTGGGCTATATAGCAAAACTCTGACTTAGGGGTGGGAAGAAGAAATAGAAAAGCAAGCAAGCAAAGCAAGAAGCAAAGAAAGAAGAGAGAGATAAAGAGAAAGAAAGAAAGGAGGGAGAGAGGGAGGGTTGGAGGGAAGGAAGGAGAGAGAAAAAAAAAGTGCTTTGGCTTTTTAGGGGCCACTGACCCAGACAGGGGGAAAAAAAAGATGCTGATGAGGAATTTCTTCAGAACCTGGAAATGACAACCCAAGAAAGTCTCAGATATGAGGGCAACCTGTAACTTGCCTCAGGGATAGAGTCACAAGCCTTAACCACAGGTCCTAAGCCTCCGGGGCAGACAAGGGGAGCATAGGTAAAGGTTCAGAATCGCTCAGGGCGCATAAATCCTCCCAGGACTGCTGTGGGGACAGTATTCACTAGAAAGGAATCCTGTTGTGGTTTTGAAAGATTGAAAGCCTTCTGATTGCCATTCTTGAAGCCATTTGTGAATGTGGGGGATGGGAGGTGAAGCCCTGTCTCCCCTGGCCCTAGCCCTCAACCCCCCCTACACTTTATTCTGACTACCTACACCTGTTACCCATATACCCTCCCAGCCTCTGAGCCTGTGGACAATTTCAGTCACTCCTCAGAGGACAAACTGACTTCCTGAACTGCACATGAGTACTGAAATGTGCACCTGCTCGAGTTCCTTCTAGAAAACAGTGCAGTGCTTGCTTAGAACCAGCACGCATCCTCCTGAACGCTGTACATCATGGCTGGGGAACATAAATTCCTATTACATTATTACACTGTATTGTTCAGGGGAGAGTGACAAGAAAAAAATATATCTATAGTGTTCAGTACAGATGCACTTTTTTCTCCCAAATATTTTTGATCTACAGTGGCCTGGAGTTACAGATGTAGGAACAGGGTAAAGAGGGCCAGCCCACTGGCCTCCATTCCTACCTGCAATGCTGCCCATCTCCACCCCCCTCCTGCAGGCCTGTGATCCACCCCAGTACTGGGCTTCTGTGGGATGCAGGGAGGGGGGAGGGGGAGGCAATGTCCTCACTGACCACGGCCAGGAACCTTGGCCCATTCACTTAAGAGTTACCTTTATTTTTTTCTCCCCTACAGATGCTGAGTGATCATCGAGTATTAGTGACTTTGTCTCCTTCAAGAATTTGCAAACTTGTGCTCCTACTCCCCACCCCAGACTCCTCCAACAGGCTTCCTGGATGGAAGCCACAAGGGTGCTGCTCAAATCTTACTAGCGGATAGATCACTGTCCCACTAGAGCTCCATTAGGGATTCCCATCCTTCGTGCTGGATTGACCCCCACTTTTCTGCTTCAGTCTCATCTCTCACAACATCCAGAGAGCCCAACAATTCCTATCACCCTCAGATGCAAAGAGACCTGTGTCCTTTTCCACCAAAAGCCTTCTGTGCTTGGTCTGAGCTTACCTTTGGCAATGAAGCTCCTCCCAGGGCATGCCGTGCCAGATAAATACACAGCTTCTACCCTGCTCTGCCACTGGCCTGAACTAATCCAAACCAGCCCAGAATCTTTTCAGCAGAGGCAAATTTCTCTTCTTTTCTTTTTGCCAGTCCTGAGGTTCAAACTCTGGGCCTGGGCTTCTTTTTGCTTGAGGATAGTGTTCAACCACTTGAACCACAGCACCACTTCCAGCTTTTTCTGTGATTAATTAGTGACAGAGTCTCACAGGCTTTCCTGCCGGGGCTGGCTTTAAACCACAATCCTCAGATCTCAGCCTCCTGAGTAGCTAGGATTACAGGTGTGAATCACCTGCTCCAGGCTTGGAGGCAAAATGTCTACAGTCAGGATGTTCCTCCATAAAAGTCCTAATGGACATTTGTTGAGAACATACTATGTTCCTGTGGCTATTGTAAACATTCGCTAATACCAACTTAGGTAGTCCTAGAGGGAACCTTGTGAGTTGTGATAGTTATGATTCCCAGTTTATAGACAAGGACATAAAATAAACAGGACACAGCCAATGAGTAGAGGAAGCAGGATTCCAATCATAAATTTGCAGAGTTGACTTGCTAAACTTAAACTTCACTATGATTCCCCTGATAGTCAGGGACAACAACGTCTGAATTCATGACACATAATGACCAATGCATGTCAGCCAATAGTAAAAAGATCTTCCCAGGTATGGTTTGAGGACAGCCATGATGATCAGATGTTGAGTAGCCAATCGCTACAAGGGGTTAGGTCTGCAAGGCAAAACTCCATCTTCCTAGCTCCCTGCATAATTCACCGGGGAAAATTTCCCGTATTATATTAACATCCTACTTTGAGGAACAATAAAGTAGAAATATCACACTGTAGAATTATTCTCCTGCCAAAACTAAAACTACATAATTAATGTGACAGAAAAATGTGGGTTCCCGATGCTTTGAAAATCTAAACTGTATGTCATTTTGCCATTTATAGTTTATTAACAAAATTAGGTCCAGCTTTTTTATATTAACTGCTGTACATTCTTCTGATGTTAAATCAATACCATTTCCATTTTTCATGGAACAGAAATTTAGAAAATTAAATACATCAGACAAGTGGTCAGAATGGGACCATAAAATGAAATCTGAAAGATTAAAATAATGACTATTATTTATCACACATATTTGCATCCCTAAATAGTAAAAAGTCCTAATTGCTTGCCTTAGGTTCCTATAAGTATAAAAGTAAAATATGGATTAACAAATTAGCCTTTCTGTCTTCCAGAAGGGAAAAAATTTCCTGGGCACAGACTATGTGGTCAATAAATACTTCACTGATTGATTCCTGTAATAAGCTTGTTTAGTTGCTGGACATCAGATACCTAGTATTTTAAGCAGGGGCCAAGGGAAGGGTAGAAACTAGTTTTAATTGCTTATAATGAACAATATTTAAAACCATTTGAGAGAGGCAAAAAGGAAAGCATTGCAGAAGTTAACTGAAGAACCAATGAGCAGTAGTAATGTAGAGCAAAATACTTTTACTGTAGCCTTTGGTACTGCAGTTAACCCATTCATGTATGTTTATTGAGCACATACTGGGTGCTGGCCATGGTACTAGTTTCTTGACAAAAGCCAGTGAGTGGACAGGGGTAGTTTACTTCCATCTCATCACAGCCGGCCAACAACATGAGGTTTAACTGTGACGTCTCTGGACTTTGTCTCCCCATTTTTTCCTATCTTCACTCTCAAATGCTACCCCCCCCCAGGCTCCCCCCCTGTCTGCCCTGGTTAGCTTGCACCTTCCCTAGGATGAATTTCTGCTCCAAGAAATCTGTCTCTCTTGTTCCAGAGTTAAATTTCAGCTTCTTGGAGTCTCAAATTCTTAGCTGGGAAGAGCCAGTAGGCTCATTTGTTTAGGGCATGGATGATACATGAGTCATTTCTAGTTGTTTTTTTTTTTTTTTTCCTAATGGTGTTTACTAAAAGGAATGACTCACTGAAAAATTTCAGGTAATAGCAGCATATAATGGGGGGGAGTGGGAACATTTAGGATCATTTCTGGGCTATACGTAAGTCTGATCTAGACTGGCATCATCTTCAGGAAGAAGCCACAACCCCGAGTGTTCAGTACAACCAATAACCCCACGCGTAGTTCATAAAGCAGTGAAATCCCTAGCAAAGAGCAGGGAATTTGGAGAGGATCCGCCACTCCTACCATTGTCGCCAGTAACAAAGTCAGCCCTCGGCAACACCTCCTTCCCCTCACTGGAGAGACCATCCAGGCATGTGCCTGACTTTCCTTGGTCCAAATATCCCACGAATCTATCTCCATTTCCATCAGGGCCTTCTGATTAGACTTTGACCAGTCAGCGAAATACTGAATGCCCTCACCTGAAAGCTTTCTCTAATTAGAGCGGGGATCTTCTTCTATTCTGTTGAAAACTAATGATAATAAAGTGAGTCTGATATTTTACTATGTTAGGGATCAAACGCGGGGCCTTGCACTTGCTAAGCAAATGCTCTACCACTGAGCTCCATCTCCAGCCCAAGTTTCCATTCTTTAAGTGGATCTGGTGCCATGACTTCATGGGGCAGGTAACAAATATAACAAGTTTGAAATGTATCCGCCACAAAGAGGAAGGCCTCTTTCCCCTTCCCTCCCCACTGGCTTTCCATGACTGCTCCCAACCTAGCCAACTACCAGAAACACATTACTAGCAAGTCCAGCATTTTTTTTTCCTTCTGGAAAATCGAGTGAGGGCAAAGTAAAAGAGCAAGCACATGATCTCCGCAGGTGAGCCATGGTGACTAGCTCCACTTCAGCCTCTCTAAGATCCCCCCGCCGCCCCCACGCTAGATTTTCTTCCTACTAATAAGTGTTTATCTGAACAAATTCATGCTTTGTTAATACATTTTTATTTTTTTAAAAAAAAATTTAAAAGCTCTTAAAATTCAATTGCAACAAAACATTTCATCTAGAGCTCACGGTAACTTGCCACCTCCACGCCGCTTCAGAATTTCTGAGAACTCCCCCGTGTGTGCCAAACTGACAGGAGAGAGAGAAAAAAAATCTGTTCCCAAGCTACTTTTAGCCGAGTAAATACTTGGAAATTCACTGGGTAGCTAAGAGGTGTGCCATTATGGTCTTTTCAAAGACACGCTATAAACTTCCTGCATTGAGCAAAATAGATAAGGCCTTTTTTTTTTTCTTTTTCCAGAAGTCATTGAAAAAAAATTGAAGCAAAAACAGAAAAACCACTGGCTCTCACCACATACCCTCAATAATCTCTGTCCGTCAAATCACCCCTCCCTATTTTCCTTGCCACCCCTAGCTGGCTGCGTGTGTACTCTGCTAGCTGTGGGCTTGGGGCTGGACACTGTCTGGGGCACTTTGGGGAACATATGCTGGCATACAGCAGGCACTCAATGCTTGTTCTAGGAACCAATGCTTCCTTCAAGGTGATAGAGAATGTGAAATCAGGTAAGATGGAAAGAAATTACCGCAACCACTGGGGTTGCTTGGCCCTAGAGATCCTTTTCTGATGAGACCCACTTCCTGCTCAGGTGTGTTGGTAGAGCTGGAATCTGATGTTGAGTCCCGCTGGCAGGCATGATGTTAGGAATAGGTACAGAGGGTCTCAGGGCCTGGGAGCCGGGCCCCAGAGGAGACCCATTAATTACTTGGAATCTCACTTCTCAGACTATTGATAGACACTGTGTGTGTGTCACCTGATGGATAAGCTTTGGAATCCTGAAAAGCCAGCAAGGCTGCTGGACCCCCACACGAGGCAAACCTCCGTCTACCATGTGTGAACTTAGACCAGGATGCGTTTACATCTGTTTTAAATAAGAGGAGGAGGAAGAAGAATGAGGAATGAGAGGATGAAGCTGGAGGAAGATGGAGAAAGTGGTGAAGGGAGGAGGAGAAGGATGATCGGGAGGCAGAAGGGCCTCGCAACTGCTCTGAGGGAATGTGGGCCGTATTTGATTTGTTTTGTCACGTTCTCCCAACTGCCACTGACAATGAGTTGTCCTTGCTTTGCTAAAATGACAAAGCCAAAGAAAATGGCCAGAGTGTGAGCTCAGACAAAGATTAAGAACAGAGCAGAAGGCTTTGAACTGATGGCTTTAGAGGAATATGGAAGACTCAGTCTTAAGGAGCAGATGATGAGTGGAAAGAGGCAATGATGGCCAGGTAAGCCCATCGGGTTTCACAACAACCCCAGCAATTAGGTCCCGTTACTGTTACTCCTGATAGACAGGCCACAGGGAGGTAAGCTAAATGTTCCATGACAAATAGTATAGGCAAAAAAAATTAGGATGACTGGCAAGGATGAGGAAAAGTACATGACCAGTGGGGTGTGAACACACATCACACCTTGGCATTATTGAGCTAAGTGGGAAAAAAAAAAACATATCCCACAAGTCAGAAATTCTGCTAGGCACATACTCAGAAAAGGCTATGATGGCTCATGCCTGTAATCCCAACTATGCATGAGGTAAATATCAAAAGGCCAGCCCAAGTGAAATCAAGACCCAATCTGAAGAGTAAACTAAAGTGGCTGAGAACTTGCCCTGCAAGCATTGTGTTTAAACTACAATACTATAAAAAAAAAATAGGCTTATACATGCACCTGAATGCTCCTTGTGGTTAAGTTTGGGTCTATCAAGATGAAAAGGCCACCATCATTCCTAAACAGAGACCATTCATACCCTGTGGCCATGAAAAGGAGCAAAGAGCAATCATATGCAACATCCATTTTACAAGTATAATCTCCCATGGGGAGAAGAAGTTAACAGGGGAGCACCTAAATTCCTTTCAAGATCAGCATTTAAAGGAGAACTTGGGAGACACATGTATGTGACCCGCTGTTCTATGGGATGGTGATTAAACACTTTGTTTTGAGTGACCTCATCGTGATGAAAAAAGAAAAGCCCAAATCAGGATAATAATGACTTCTGGCTCAGAAGAAAGGCAAATGAATCCCAAAGGAAATTTCTAATAAGTTCTGCTTTGTTGAGACAGAAAAAATTTCAAGATCATTATTTTTTCCCCCACAGGATGGGCATGTTTCAAACCAAAGGTCGCAGAGGTCACCCTGGGCGCATGCAGGTCAAAGTTTTCCTGGCTGAGCAGACAGGAAGGCCAAGGTTCAGGACAAAGCTGGTGGCTTTGAACTGATGGCTATAGAAGAAAACTGAAGGCCCAAATAAAGAGCAGATGCTGAGTGGGAAGAGGAGATGATGGCACTGCCATGGTCAGGTAAGATCACCTGGTTCTCACCACAACCCCAGCAATTAGGTCCTGATACGATTCATTGGCTTCCCAAGAAACGCATGCTCTCGCATCAGGAGCTCGCCCCTTGCAGTACAGGACTGAGAGAGAGAGAAACCAATGGCCTGTGGTGATCCCGGCAAGCGAGGGAGGCAAGATTCCTCATGACTTCCCAAGAGTCTCATCCATTTTACACTCCTGGGATTTGCACTTTCTAGGCAGGTGCTCTACCACTTGAACAATACCCTTCCACACTCTTTTACGCTTTAATGTGTTTTTTTCTTGATTCCTTTTCTCTTAGGCAGACTGATATCATGATGCCTCCCCCCACTTTGAGGCTGGCCTCCCAGTGGGACCCTCCTGATTGCTTCCTCCCAAGGAACTGGTATTGCAGGTAGGAGTCACTGTACCCAGCTAGGATTCTCATCATCCTTGGGACTGTTGACAGCAATCATGGTTATGCAGCAAGTCAAACCCAGCTGCCATCCACGGCTGGGGAAGGGGAGAGAGAAATACACAGGCAGAGGCGATAGGGTCACAGGTGAGGGCAACTGACCAGGATTACTGCACCCATGTAATCCTGGCTTTAGGAGCACAGCTAAGTATACCTCATTGGTGTCCTTTGCGCTTTGTTTGGACAACCCTAAAACTAGATCCCAACTCTCGTCCTTTCATGCACAATTAAATATTTATTTTCTTTGGAGAGTATCAGAATCCCATCTTGGTATCAACTATCTAATAGAAATGACATTTTCTGGGATGGTTCTGGAAATATTGAAATGAATCAAGATAGTCTTCCTGCCTCCAAGCAGCTTACTTGTTGACAAGTGCCAACAACCAAAGTGTTCAGTGTAGCATCCTTGAAATACAAGTGGGGGACGGAAGGAATCTGAAGACAGGTCAGGTCTGAAACAGCAATTTATTATTTTTTTTTGCCAGTCCTGGGGCTTGAACTCAGGGCCTAGGCACTATCCTTGAGCCTCTCTGTGCTACCATTTGAGCCACAGTGCCACTTCTAGCTTTTTCTGTTTATGTGGTACTGAGGAATCAAACCCAGGGCTTCATGCGTGATAAACAAGCACTCTATCACTAAGCCACATTCCCAACCCCAGAAACAACTTTTTTTTTTCTTTTTGTCAGTTGTGGGGCTTGAACTCTGGGCCTGGGCGCTGTCCCTCAGCTCTTCAGCTCAAAGCTAGCACTCTACCACTTGAGCCACAGCACCACTTCCAGTTTTCTGGTGGTTTATTGGAGGTAAGAGTCTCACAGACTTTTCCTGCCCAGGCTGGCTTTGAACCACGATCCTCTTATCTCAGCCTCTTGAGTAGCTAGGATTATAGGCATGAGCCACCAGTGCCTGGCCAGAAACAGCAATGTTTTAAAGCCACATTTGATAGACAAAATCCCATGCCACCAATGTAGAACCTGTCTGTCTCTGGGGTGAAATTATAAAAAATTCTCCCATCTCTTTTTTTTTTCCAGTGGTAGGGGCTAGAATGTATTTCTGCCCAAATGCTATGTTATTTACTTTTCTGGAATCTAAGCCCCATGAAAATTAATCTGATAGATTGAAATTGAGTGATCTCTGTTTGTAGCATGAATGACTCTAATGAGATGAACAGTTTGTATCTCCATGGGTCAGGTACCAGATTTAAGACACAAAAAGAAATATGCTATGGTTCTTGCCCTTAGAGAAAGCACAGTAACACGGTATGTTCAGAAAATGTAGACTGAACAGCTGAATTAGGTCCTGTTCATGGGTTCGACATTATCTGTAACAAATCAAAGAAGAGGTGCGTGATTATGATTCCTCGTCATTTAAAACAATGCCTTCTAATTCCCAGCTGACTTAGGGGAAAGAGGCAATTTGTTCTCACACACACACACACACACACACACACACACACACACACATACATGTCTTCACACACACATATACGCACATACATGTCTTCATTCTCACACATACACACACACACACACACACACACACAGAAACACACTCAAATCTAAAATCTTCCTTGACACAGCAAAACATCAACCCATTGTTGCTCGCATTTGAGCCTGTTTTCAAGGGGTTAGAGTCCATTATATTTCACTGGATATATTCCTTTCCATGGCAGGTCCCCAAATGTATTTTTTCCTGTGCTTTACTTTTAATGTTACGGAAGCAGCAGGGGGCAATCTAACGTAGGAAACCTACCATGTTAGAGGCCAGGGCTAAACAAAGCTATGTTGAAAACAAAACAAAACAAAATCTTCACTCTGCTGAATACAAAAGATGGTATATGGGGAAACAGGAAATATATGTCAGAGGGAACAAATCTGGGGAAAGAGAGTAAATGCAATGAGACAAGATGAAATAAATACAGAGTAAATTTTAGAAAGAAAAAAAGAAAAAGAACCCTCCACACCAGCTACAAGAAATCTACGAAGGCACAGAGACATGCTTGGATTTTTGTTTTAACTTTGCCTGCAGGCACTTCTGAGCCCAAATAACTACAGATCTGGGAATTACAGGTGTTTATTGATTTCTTTGTGATTTTTCTCTTTTTTATTTCTTCCCTCTTTTTCTTCCCCTTTTTCCTGTGGTATTGGAGCTGAAAGACATATGTATTCCATATGTAACCCTTCAGAAAATGAAAGGCAAGAGAAACATTGAACAGATGTAAGAGCAGAGACCGACTTTCCCCAGTACCATGTAACATCAACATCCCAATTGCTTTCCTGGTATTATTCTAGAAGAAAACGGTCTGCAAGTTCCCTACACACAAATATTAAATAATAAGAAGTTTGCCTGTTAGTAAGGACAGATGTGCTATTCAGAAAAAAACCAACTTTAGGTTTCTCCTTCGGTTTAAAAGACAAGAAAAACCAAATAATCATTAAAAAGCAATCAATAGTTTCGCTTTTCTTACTTGTAAGTTTTAAAGAGAAAGGAAAACCAACTAGTCTCTGAAAATATCCATTTTTTAAGCCTTTGATTGTAAAGTTGAGCTACCAAAAAAATCCCACATCAAGGCTGATTTAGTCTGATTTACCAAAAAAAAAAAATGTTTGAAAGATAAGAATATCTCGCTGTAGATGATGAATTATCCACCTAATCTAGCTGTCTTTTTATTTCTCTGCAGGATGTAGACTTCCATCCATCAAGTCAAGATGGGTCTCTCTTATGTTCAAGTACTTAATAACGTTTAGAGGACAGGACCAGAGACCAAATAAAATACATATAGTTTTTTTTCAAAATTCCCCTTCTAGTTTTAGCAAGGATGTTATAATCTCTCTAGGTACTGGGTTAAATTTTAATAGCAAGGGAAATTACATCTCATCAAAGGACCAAACATACTGAAACAGTAAAAAAAAAAAAAGGAAAAAGGAAAAATAATAAGAAGGAAGGAAAGAAGGAGAAACTGAAAGTTTGATTGTTCTGATATTTTGCAAGAGATGAAGGAGTTTTAGAAATAAAGGAGGGGAGGGAAGAAGTGAGCCAGGGAGGGTATTTTCTGAACCTGGCTAGGGAGGCGAATGGCACACAGTGTGGGGGGACCCTGGTCATAAAGCAGAGGGGCCATACGGGTTGTACAAAGATAAGCAGCTCGCAGAAGAAAAGAGGGGTGAGGGGGAGGGCTCCTATGAAGTCCACAGGAAGCCTCGGGCTTCCAAAGATGAAACAAACTTCTCTGGGGAAAAAAATTTGTTTAAATATTCCTACATATGTCAAATGGTGAACCCAGACAGCAAATAAGCTGCAGGGGAGACTGAGATCTCGCAGGCTGCTGGAGAAGGCGGGGAGAAAGTACAGTGTCCTGCAAGGAGGAATTCATTGTTCAGGAATTACAGTTTCCTAAGGCCCTGGGTTTCTTATTTTTTCCCCCCAAGGCTCCGGCAGTTGCAGCCTGCAGATGCAGTTGAAAACCAGCACACTCTGAGCAGCAGGCCTACTCCCCTCCGGTCCTACCACATTCTCCACGGCAATAATCTTCGGCCCACAAAAAGCAAGAGAAAAGAGGGGATGACAGGTACAATCTCACTCAAGAGGAAAAGACAGGCTCCGACAAGTAGATGACACAAAGACATACACAAGGGCTCTTGTTTATTATTATTTTTAAATATCGATCAAGGGTCTTTCTATGCCTGCCATTTTGCATATAGGAATCAGGACAAAATGTGACCATATTGGGAGAGTAGAAGAAAAGATAACTATGCCTCTGATTTACACACACACACACACACACACACACACACACACACACACACACACACACACACACACACACACACACACACACACACACACACACACACACACACACACACACACACACACACACACACACACACACACACACACACACACACACACACACACACACACACACACACTAATCTGCTTGGAGTGTCTTTAAAAAATACAAAAAGCTTCCTTCCAAGCGTTTAGTACCTCTCCAATTTCCTGTGAAAACCTGCATGTTCCCCTGTTCCTCTGTCTCCTAAGTTACCTAATGCATGCCCAGTAGGAGACATTTTTAAATGAGTTAGTCTTTATTGAATTATAGCTTCCAGCAGACACTGATAACAAAATTCAAATTGCTCCGGCAGACGAGAATTTTTAGAGTGCTGGGATGTAACCGAGGTGGTTTTTGTGTTTTGTTTTGTTTTGTTTTGTTTTCAGTGAATCTCCAAGAACCAACCAGCAAGGATACGTGGTAACAGGGCACCAATTGATGAAATACTTCAAATACTTAATTAGATTTGCCAAGCGGGGGGAGAAAAAAAATCAATTGTTCGGAGTCAACACTCTGGGAGATGGGGATGATAAAGAATTGTTCTTGGCACACCCAGGGTGTACAGTCAGAAGTGAAGCTTAACAAAACAAAGTTTTCCAATCGCCTTGGCTCTCCCGGCAGTAGGGACCACGCAATTAGCAAGGCATCAAAAGGTAGGGAGAGCAACTTTCACCATCACCACCCCTAGATTCCTTTTTCTTCCGGAAATCTTTGGGCCTGCTGAAATGGCATTTTGCAAGCAAGCAAGCAGAGAGACGCTGTAATAGCACGGTTCCATTGGGAGCTATCTGGCCTCTGAACACCTGTAAACTGAATCTGCTGTGTTTTGGTAACCATTTATTTTGTCTTTACGGGGTTTTTTCAAAGGGAAATGTGATAATGCCACTGTTCTTCCACCAGCATGCCAGGGTGTTTAATCTAATAAAGCCATCGCAATGTGCTAGATTTAAAGCAACATGGTGCATTCGTAATTTGGGTGCTAAGAAAGAATTGTAACGTTCGGGTACCTGTGAGCTCCAACTTACAAACGGTAGTCATAGGGATAAAAAAAAAAAAAAAGCATGGAACATCTCAGTACCATCTGCTTTTCTTCTTTGAAGGGTCTTCATTTTGCTACTGCCTTTGTGAATGAAACCGGGGGGAAAATGAGCTGCTAGCCACCATGGAAGGAAGGGCATTGTTCTTCATCATTAAAAACATCAAAAAAGAAAACAATTACAACAATAACAATCTTGAAGTCGTACAATTATCATCTGGCAGAAACATCGATGAACAGAAGAAAAATGAAATGAGGAAAAGGAATTTTGAATGTAAGGGTTCCTCGACAATGACTGAAAGTCATCTTCCAGGAAACACGATAGAATTTACTTCCAAATTAGAAATTAAACCAATAGTTCTCAAATGTGTTCTGTACCAGGCATGTCTGCTGGCTCTGAAATGTCACTTACACCTCCTACATTTGGCATCCATTTACTTTTGAATGTGCTGGGATTTTTATATTTTTTGAGAAGGAATTCAAGTGACAGCTATCTCTCTTCTTTAAATCACTTGTTTCCAAAATGGCAAGCTACAGTAAGCTTATGTATCCAGTATAGGATAAAGACTAGTACTGGGCAACAGAAAGGTGACATGAGTCAGGTATTCACTTTAAATTCTCATGTTGACATATTTGCGATTTAAACTTAAAAAAAAAAAAAAAAAGCAAAGCCCTGGGCACCTGTAATCCTAGCTACTCAGGAGGATGAGATCTGAGGATCACAATTCAAAGCCAGCCAGGACAGGAAACTCCATGAGATTCTTAACTCCAAAAACTATTCAGAAAAATCCAAAAGTGGTGCTGTGGCTCAAGTGGTAAAGAGCTAGCCTTGAGCACAAAGAGGCTCAGGGACAGTGCCCAGCTCCCGAGTTCAAGGCCCAAGGCTAGGAAAAAAAAAATTACCAGATACTGATGGCTCAAACCTAAAATCAAAGCTACTCCAAAGGCTGAGATCTGCAGAATCATGGTTTGAAGAAAGCCCATGCAGAAAAATCTGAGAGATTATCTCCAAAATAACCAGGGAAAAAAAAAAAGCTAGACTGGAAGTGTGGCTCAAATGGTAGCCCACCACAGTGAGCAAGCAAGCTGACCAAACATGAGGCCCTGGGTTCAGACAGAGAAAGAGAAGAAGGGGAAGGAAGGAGGGAGAGAGGGAGGGGAAGGAAGGAGGGAGAAAGGGAGGGAAGGAAGGAAGGAAGGAAGGTTAATATTCTTTTTATCCAACGCAATATATCTAAAATATCTTAGAACCCAATCAACATTAAAATGTCTTCATTCACTAGCTTATATTTTTTGGGATACTATACATTTCTGACACAGCAAACCTCAATTAGGACTAGTTACTGTCCAGTAATTGCTAGTGAACACATGGCTAGTCGCCTCCATAGTAACACCACTCTAGACAGATAAAGGAAGTGAGGCAAGCGAGGACCCATACACTGACTGGGCAGGAATGGAGAGTCAATTTCCAAAGCCCTTCCTGACCTCCTTATTTCTGAACCTCTCCCCAACCATGGTGATTCCCCAATGCTCCAACCACTACCTCCTTCCCTTCTCTCTTGCTGAGCCGAACCATTCATTCATTTATCCAGGACACAAATCGAACACCCGCCATGTGCCGAGAACAGTGCTAGAGGCAAGGGTTATGAATGTAAATAAGATGTATACAAGCCAATGCGTTGATCTACAGGGAAGGATGCTGGAAGGTATGGTGAGTTCAGGCGTGGGATGGGGCGATGGGAGAGGAGTGGCTGACAGCCCAAATGTTACCTCCTTTTCTGACCACTCAATATAGAACAGAAATCCTCACCTACTCCCCAGTAATCTGAGCATCACCTCCTATTTTCTTTGAATCATGTCAAGTCCTCTCCAGTTCTTTATGTTTGTGTTTTGTCATTTGTCTTCCTTTCTAGAAGGTGTGAGCCCATGACAGCGGGGATCTGTGGCTCATGTTCACCCTGTGCCTTTGACAAGGTCAAAGTCAACAGTATTCCTTTGTTCCCGACAGCCATCCAGTCATCCATCCTCCATCCCCCTTCCTTCCTTTCTACCCATACTGTTTCCCACTGGGCATCTCATTTCAAGGCTTTCTACAAACCCTTTTTTATCTGGCAAACTCCTCCAATTTGTCCAGAATGTCACTAGGATAAGCCGCCCGAAACTCTGAAGTCATTTCATCAATGCACTGTTTAAAATGCAACATTCTTTTTTAGGAAAAAAAAAAAAAGTTCTGGTATGACATGGAGGCCATCACAGTTTCCTATAATCCCATAGTCCAAAAAAAAAATGTTTTTCTGACCTTGCCCCTACCACTGTTCCCCATGTCTGCAAAATTTTTAAAAAGATGAAAAAGAGACTCTGCTCTTGGTGATGATGGAGAATTCACTGGGCATCTTCATTAGCAAAAGAAAAAGCATGGAAATCCATTCGCCATTCTCAAGATGGAGCCTCAGGAGCCCTAGGCAGGCTTGGAGTGGGTACCAGTGACTCAGGGCAGCATTTCACTTGTGCTTAGGATGGAAGAGACCAGAACTCTCTTCCCTATCTGTTCTGGACCAAGTCATCCTATTACATTCTATCGACCATCCAAATTCCAGCTCCAGGGGAGTTTCCCCAAATTTGTTTCTCTCCTCATTCTTGACATGTCCTCAGACATACTGCACTGTTGGAATGAGGGCATAGAAGGAAATGAAGGCCTTTTATTATTTATGTTGATGATCCTGTAGGTCGACAGAAATATGAAAACACTACTTGTCTGCTCTTTCAGTCCTTTGACTTGGTAGAAGACCCCAAACCAGGAATGACAGGATAAAACCATACTCTAAAGTTCCTGCTCTAACAACAGCTTGCAATATTGTATCTAACTAGATTGAGTGAACTAAGCATGTTAAACCAAGCCAAGGAACTCTGCCTAACAATCTTCCTGGTTTTTGCACCTGTAATATCAGGCGAGTCAGGATAGTTTTGCGGGGAGGGGAGGTGTCAGTCTGAACTCTGGGCCTGGGTGCTGTACCTCAGCTCTTCAGCTCAAGGCTAACGCTCTACCACTTGAGCCACAGCGCCACTTCCAGATTTTTCTGCTTATGTAGTGCTGAGGAATCAAACCCGGCATGCAAGGCAAGCACTCTACCACTGAGCCACCTTCCCAGCCCTGAGTCGGGATAATTTTTAACCACTTCTCTCATTTTTCTCTTAAGTCCAATCTTCAGACCCCAGAGGAATGACTTCAAGCATTTATTACTTATTCTGTTAATTACTGTCCTTAATTAAATAACACCTTCAAGAATTACTTAACCACAGAAAGTAGGTCTGCCTCCTTAATTACAATGTGAGATCCTCAAGCATAATTCAGACAAAATGTATTAAGTACTTACTAGGTTCAAGACATAAGGACAGAAATTTCTCCCTTGGTGGTTGGCACATTACTCCACACGTAACAGGACTCATTTTCAATAGCAGAGATTTTTCAACTCTACTCCATCACAGTATTTTCTCATGGGTAGGAAACCAAGCATAATGGATAGAGCTTGGAGAAGATCCAGAAAAATCAAGCTTCAAAAGGCCGAAGACTTAAGCACAGGTAGCTCTCTCCAGAGATAGACCTAGGCTTTCTAGAACCTTAAGCATACAAAATTTATTATACTCGCCTTAAGAAAACAATACTGGATTATGAATTTTAAAAATGCAACCAGGCCACTCCATACTACTTAAATCAGAACATTTTAAGAGACACAAAACCTCAATAATGTATCTCTTCAGTATTCTTTGTCAATAGAGTACCAGAAGATATACTCTAGTCAAACAAGGAAGGAAAACCAAGATAGAAAGGGGCACAAGATCTAGAAAAAGGGGAACTCGGTGTGTCATCACTTCTGATGGCTAAAATCAAAGGCCAGATCGCAATCAGTATTGTTGAAGATACAGAGAAGTCAGAAGTCAGAACTTCCCTACATTGCATGAATGCTTTGTGGAAAGTAGCCTAGAAGTTGTTCTTTAAAAAGTTAAATGTAGAATTTTCATATGATTCAGCAATTCCCCAAAGATCACATACCTCAAAGAAATAGATGCATATGGTACATAACTCTTGTACAAAAATATGCATCGTGGCATTATTTGAAATAATCAAAATATGCAAACAACTCAGATGCCCACCAACTGACGGACACTGATGTAAAATGGGGTATATCTACACGGCGGAACATTATTAACCACAAAAAGGGAAGAATCTTGAAAACATTATGCTGAATGAAAAGGCCAATCATAAAAGGCTGCCTATTATACAATTCTATTTGCGTATAATGTCCAGAGTAGAGAAAGCTTTAGAGATAGAAAGTGAACCAGTGGTTTTTCATGGCTGGGAGCAACAGGGAAGCAATTGCTGGAGAGCACAGGGTTTCTTTTTTTTGAGTTGACGGAACGCTTCCCATTAACTATGGTGATGGTGGCGTCTATCTGAACTATGAGCCACTGAATGGTGTACTTTAAACAAGTAAGTTGTAAGTTCATGGACTGCGCGTCAATAAAGTAGATGGAGGGAAGGGAGAGAAAGAGAGAAGGAGAACACAAGGGAGGGAGCAGGGAAGGAAGCAGAAGGCAACAGCCTCTGGGCGATGCAGTAGGATAGTAGGTAACATCACCAGGGCCCGAGAGACATGCCACTGCCCCATCTCTGTGCCCTTCCTTGGCTACTCTGGGCATCTGCATTCTCTGTTCTCTGAGTCCCAAGTTGGGGCCCAGAGCTAGGGAAATTCCTCGGCTGGAGCAAGGCTCTCCCTGTACTTCCACACCGAGTGGCGAGGATTGGAGAAGAGCCTGGAAAAACTAGGAGAACCATTGCTCCCAGGCCCAGCGTCACCCCCAAATCAAGCTACTGGATAACCCGATGTGCCCGGCCATTCTCAGGGGCTCTCAGTAGATCTGAATGACACTTGGAGGGAAGATTTAGTGATTCATATTCCAGAAAACTGAACCACCACCGGAATGATAGTTATCATTTCCAAGACAGCAAATATGTGGCCTCAAATAGACTACCTGGTAGGACACTATACGGCTCAGCTAAAAACACTTACAGCATTAAAATAATATAAACGCTGGGCACTGGCAGCTCACACCTGTAATCCTAGCTACTCAGGAGGCTGAGATCTGAGGATCATGGTTGGAAGCCAGCCTGGCAGAAAAGTCAAGAAACTCTTATTTCCAATTAACCACCAGTGATAAGAGCACTTGCCTTGAGCAAAAAAAGCTGCAGGATAGTGTCCAGGCCCAGAGTTCAAGCCCTACAACTGACAAAAAACAAATTAAATGCTGACATCAAAAATTATAGCTCAAGTCTTTTTTATCTCTGGGACTTGAAGAACAGAGCAAATGAAGTGTGTGGGTATGAGGAGGAGGGGAGTAGCTTACTAACATGATTTAGAAGCAGAATCTTCAACGAAACAATGAAAAAAAGTTAGAAGCAGTTGCCTTTGAGAGGTCAAAGTAGGAAAGCAAGAGCGTCCTCCAGTTGTATAAATTTATAATCCTAAATCGATAAGAGCTCTTCAGGCCTTTTCTGTATTCATTACACAATGGCCACCCTGCTAGAAGGTGTAAGTACTGAGTAGCTTTATTAGCATTTAATTAAAAAGTAATTACAAGACATCAGTAATGATCACCTAAGAGGTGATTGGGGAAGAAAAAAATGAGCTTCAAAATGTTTTCCATATGCAGCTCTTGGCAATTTGCTTTTCCAACCTTATGGCTTACAACAGCATTTCTGGAATGTTCTGTCTAGGAAGCTCAGGGTTATCAACACTAACTCATTTTTCAGAAGCTACCTGGGAGATACCAGTTACCTCAGAGTAACAAATGAGAATCCTGTATTATGTCTGAAGTGTGTGCTAAGAGTTAGTCCCAGTGAGCCCCATTGCTTATCAGAGCATGAATCTTGGGAGACCATCCAAATAAAAATTAAAGAACCTGACAACTGTCTAAATGTCAAATTAAATTTTCTAATATTATTATTCAACACTCCGCGCCAATTTCAAAGAGCGCAAATGCCCTCCATTGTGACTCACAGGAGAAATTTCTCATCACAAAGCAATGATTTTTCTATCACTGTACACAGCCATAAATTTTCATAATACTATCAATCCTGGAAGTTGAGGCCGTGTTTAATTTAAGGCACTTCCGTCCTGCGAGAGTAGAAAAAGTCTCAAACTCACCTGTCAAAAGGTCTGGCAGAGAAAGAAAGAACATGATTTTGTTCTTTTTTTTCCTCTTTTTCTGGTTTGTAAATACCTACCTTCTCACCTTAAATTCTCCTAGATTACTATTCCTCTATTTCCCAACAATTATCAAAAGATATTGAAGCAAATACCAGTGTGCTTCGCAACAGTAAATCCCAGCTGGAGATGAAATGCAATAACTATCACTGTGAGTTCTTCTCCTACTTTTCTGCAGGCTGGGAGGAGAGAAATGAAAGAGTCGAGCCCCACATTCAGATTCGTTCTGGTGAGTTTATCCATCAAGAATTGATGGAAGTGAGTAAATTGATGATCCAATTAGCTGCAACTCTCCCGGTTAACTTGCGTTAGTTACAGTTTGGAAATCTGAAGACAAATTCGTTACTTTCATCTGAAGCAATGAAATGATCATTTGGACATTCAACTGAAAAAAAAATGGTTTGAGAAGCTTGCTCTTATTCATTCTAAATAGATTCAAATCCTAATTAGCCTCAACTAACAGTTGAAAACCAGACACACGACAGGAGTTTCAGAGACACAAATGAACAGCTGGGAAAATTCTGCAAAAAGGCAGCTTGCCTGTTATCTATTTGCAAGCAGAGACTCATGCATTCCCCTCAGAGGTATGACAGCAATCTCCCTGGCCTGGTAAGAACTCAGATAGCTCACCTGTGCTTCTGTGGGTCTGAGGTGGGCCTGGAAAATTCACATCACTCCCTACTCCCCACCCCATACATGTACCTGTGCTGGAGATAGAACCCAGGACATCGTGACTGCTCAGCAAGTTCCCCTAGCACTGAGCTATACCACAGGCCTTGTTCTTTCCTGTGATGGGATCCTGCTATGAGTTTCCATCTCTCATAGGTATTCAGGTAACACTGATGTTGTTGATCTGAAGAGAAAGACTGTGAGAAGATACTTCAGAAAATGCTTTAGATAAATGATTCTATAAAAATAAATATTGAGCTGGGTTCCAGTGGCTCATGTCTGTAATCCTAGCTATTCAGGAGGCTGAGATCTGAGGATAATGGTTAGAAGCCAGTCTGGGCAGGAAAGTCTGTGAGACTCTAAGCTCCAGTGTCAGAAAAAGCCAGAAGTGGTGCTGTGGCTCAAGTGGTAGAGAACTAGTCTTGAGTACAAAGAGGCTCAGGGACAGAGCTCAGGACCTGAGTTCAAGTCCCAGGACCAACCAAAAACAAAAATAAAAATAAAAAAAGATAAATTGTTAAAAATTGTTAAAAATAAAAAATAAATATTTTCATTCTAGCTGTAACAAATTTCCAAAGTAATTAGGCCAGAAGAATGACAACATATTTGTCTTGTGAATGTACATGCCAGCATTGGAGCTTGAACTCAGGGCTTTGGTGCTGTCCCTTAGCTTTTTTTGTTCAAGTCCAGTACTCTATCAGTTGAGCCACAGCTCTATTTCTGGATGTTTTACTGGTTAATTGAAGATAAGAGTCAGAGATTCTCCTGCCCAGGCTTGCTTCAAATAGTGATCCTTCCTGAGGAAGCAGGTATGAGCCACCAGTGCCCGGCTCTAACTTACGTATTTTATAAGACAATTCAGACAGACTTTCACTAGTCGAAGAATCATGGATAAAATAGAACTTGTCTTAAGTTGGATGGAGTTTAAAACGATTATTTTCAAATACATTTTTGTGACTAATTTTAAGAAAATGAATCATCACTCAGTTTGTATATATTTCTGCAAATGCATGGGATTCAAGTATCAGCTCAAACCTGGAAAATCGTGTTATTTAATAACTAACGTCTAATTATAAATGGCATATTTATGAGAATGAATACAATGCAGTTAGATTGGGCCTGCGACTGGCAGTATAGCTGTTGGTACTTAGGAATGACTGATCATCTTTTCTCTCCCATAATAAGGAAAAACTGTTATGATTATTCAAATATTGCACTTGTACAGTAATCACTGTAACTCTCAAAGCTTGCAAACTGTGACATTTTTACATCCTGAATTAGTATTCCAGTCAAGTCTTTAAGGAAGCAAATTAACTCTCTCCAACCATGATGTCTGTGTTTAAGAAAACTGCCTCCAGGCCAATTCTAGTCACAATTTACTATAATACACATTCCATGGTTAGTTATATTTCAGATACAGGAAAAACACACACACACAAAATTTTTAAAAAAAAAAAAACCTCAAAAGTAGAAATACATGAAACACCCCATCAACTCACCAGGCATTTTTCAATAAAAACAAGCTGTTGTATTAAGTTAACAGTGTGTTCTGACATATTTATTTTCACTTCTAAATAACATAACTCCCAATTAAAACAAAGAGGAAAAATGAGGTTTAATTATCGGTAGACATCGAACATCCTGATGTGAGAGCTCAGCCCATCTAAACATTCGCATCTTCTTCCTGTCTCACCGCCTGCCATGGAAGGCCCCACTTGATTTGACCGGCTCTTCTGGTCTCTATTCAGACCAAAGCATTGGCTCACTACTCTTTGGGGGGTGTGGTCTCTTTATCCAAGCAAACCTGGCAAATGTTGCTCTTTGGCAATTAATTATGAAATGGATGGAGCAGCCAGAGAGAGTTAGCAGAAGTTTGTGCTTCTCATGGTTCACTGACTTTAGTTTCAGAACTTGAAAGACCCCTATGTCCAAAAAGTGCCTGGAGGAAACAGGGACAACTCAAGAGGGGTTCCAGAGACGGAAGGGCACTGCGGAGATGCTTCTGGCAGAATGAAAACACAGTCTACTATCCTCACTTTGGCAACACTTAACCAAGCAATGAGTGTTCTACGTGTGTGCACACGAAGCATGCCATCAGCACAGGGGACACCCCTTCTGAGCTCTACCTCTGGCCTTTCTTTCAGGCTCTCTCTCTCCCCTCCCTCCTTTCTCCCCCCCCCCCCCACACACACAGAGTTATTTGATTGTTCCCTACTTTATAGTCCCCAAGTTTTTGGCTAACCAGCTTTCTTTGAAAGGAAGCCAACATCATTTAAAAATTATTCATTGTTTAATAGCTATGAGTCAACAGGGGAAGTTTCTCCTTCTAGCCCAAATGGAGTCACGGTGGCTGGATTTATATTATCCTCCTACCTGAAACAACTGTAAATGGGAGGCAAGATGTACAATGATTGTGTTCACTGATGATTCTAAAATGTCGGCTGAATTATGACTGAGACAGGCCTAACAGATCCTAACAGTAGATCGGTAGAACCTCATTTGTTCTGGTGACTGAATTACCTTTCCCTTGTCATATCCACTGACTCATTTTTTTTTCTGCTATGTGACCTCCTTAGAGCATTGAGAAATCCAGAGAGTGTCACTGATGGAAACTGAGTCAAGGGTCTCTCGCTCATCTCCTTTCCTATGGTAGGCAGCGCATGCACACCAGTAAGTGAAGCCCAGGGCATCATCAATGCCATCCGCCACAACAAGTCACTTTTTGAAGACGGGATTTTTGAAATAACAGGTGTTAACAGGTTTTTCTTCAAATCGATGCTTAGAGAGAAAATGTGAAAGGGTCAAAAGGTCAGAGAAGATGGCAATTTCATTGCTTCTGCAGCCTTTGAAGAACCCTGAGAATAGGACCCAATGTTCAATCTGTCCTAGGGTAGGATGTAGTTGGATGAGCCATCTGACCTCTTACTTATTTGCATTTTTCTGCAGGACTATGGTTTCAACTCAAGGCCTTATGCAAGAGAGGCAGATCCTTTGCCTCCAGTCCTGTTTTGCACTGGTTATTTTTGAGAAAGAATCTCCATTTCTGTGTAGACATTCACCTGGGTGGTAATCCAACTATTTTAGACTTCCTGTTGTAACTAGGATACCATATGGATGCCAGTGCACCCAGCTGTCAATTGAGAGGGAGTCTCCAAATTTTTCTGCGTGAGCTGACCTTCAAACTATGATCTTCCCCAATCTCTGCCTCCCCAATAGTTAGAATTACAAGTGTGAACCATCAGTGCTTGGCTTGAAATGACCAGTTTTGTAGATCAAAAATGTTAGTGTATCAGCAATCTCCTACTACCTGCTGGCTTGCATCCAGTGCTTGTGCTCACATCAGACATCCCTAGTCAAGGGAGAGGTTGAAGAGTAAATCGATTGATACACCATTAGGGGGCAGGAGGGCAGAGTCAGTCCAGGGATGATTCACATCAGAAGTGGTTGTTTCATTCCTCATCTACACAGAGGCAGAGGCAGGACTGGTCTCTGCCTAGTCTCTGCGATATTTTCACCTTTTCTATATGGAACCACCACCCACCCACTGGCTCCTCCCTGGGACTACACAGAACCTGAGGGCAGGCTTCTGGGGTAGAAAGCCAGTGGCTAACTCTAAGCATTAATGGTTAAGAAAGGTGACTCTAGGTTATCAAGGCTGGAGAATGTGTTAAGTAGAAAACAAAGTAGAAAAGTAGAAAACAAAATTATCTAAAGGAGGGCTGGGGCTGTTGCTCAATGGTAGAGTATTTACTTAACAAGCATGAGGCACAGGATTTGATTCTCAGAACCTCTTCCCTCCCCAGCCAGGAAAAAAATAAAATTGACTGCAAAAACAAATGTTTCACGGCTGGGAAGGTGTCTCAGTGGTAAGGTGCTTGCCTTGCATGCATAAGGCCCTGGGTTCAATTCCTCTATACCACATAAGGAGAAAAAGGCGGAAGTGGCACTGTGGCTCAAGTGGTAGAGTGCTAGCCTTGAGCTGAAGAGCTGAAGGACAACATCCAGGCCCAGAGTTCAGGCCCTACCACCTACCAAACCACCCCCCCCAAAAAAAAACAAACAAGCAACAACAACAACAAATGTTTCTTGTTTTGTCTCAATATTAACTGGGACCAAATGCCTAAGACTTCTGAATGTGTTCCTTGGTAAGATTTCACCAAGTGTCCCCATCTTTAATTTTCACCTCCCGGCCCTGGCCTGCCCAGCAGGACTGTCAGGGATTAAGGAATTGATCGCTGTGAAGTACTTTGAGTTCCTTGAAGGAGAACACCGCAAGAAAAACGAACAACTAGTTCCCTCCACCACAGCCCTGTCTCCCCGCTGAGACGATGCACCGCCCCATGTACTAAACCTCTAAATACACATAACAAGCTGTAGTTAGCAAATGCAAACACTATAAAACAAATGATTGATTTTTTTTAAAACTTCAATCATGCTGTTGGGACTCATTTTGCCAATTTGAAGGTTATTCCTAAGTAACCAAATCCTCATTTACTCTGCTAACTAGCTCTTTAGTCCATCTGCAAATAGAACGTTATTACAGTGCTATTGCCTAACAACTTTCCCATTAGCTACAGTAAATACTCCGCACTTGGGTCACCCAGCGACTCCCCCCATGGAGTTATGGGTTAGAAGTTTAATTGTTTCATTTGCATATCCAGCTGAGGTAGATTAGAGAAAGTCGTCATGCTCATTACACTTCATTGCATGACAAACACAAATGTCTGTTATTCTAGACCTGCTTAACCTTGACCTAAAGAAAGAGATCAGAGTAACACAGAGGAAAACATACCCTGTCGGTTTACTTGACTCCTCACATCTGAACTGCATTGAATGTGCTAAAAGATGAAAAGAACTTTTTTTTTAACTGATAGGGTTATGCTGAAAAACAAAATCAGTCATCAGATACTGCTGCACTTCTTGGTTACAAATTACCTGTTAGCATGTCTTTAGCTATTACTTGTCTGGATGGATAAACCTAAATAAATTATGTCTAAGCACAGTGACTTAAGCCTGCAATCCCAGCTACGTGGGAGGCAAATATTGGAGGATTGCGGTTGGAGGCAAAAAGAAAAAAAAATTTGAGACTCTAGCGCAACCAATGGCTGGGTATGGTGGTATACACCTGCTGTCCTCAGCTTCCAAGAAAGCCCAATTGCTGAGCCCAGTGATGGGTTCCTGTCATTCCCCACCATTATGGGGATGCACAAATAGGAGGGTCACAGGCCAGGGCTGTTCCAGGCATCAATAAAACAACACCATCTCAAAAATAACCAAGACAAAAGAGGCGAGAGGCATGGATCAAGTGGTAGAGTACCTGCTAGTAAACACAAGGCCTTCAGTTCAATCCCCACGTACCACCAAAAATAAAACAAAACCAAACAACAAGGAAAGACTGAATTCATCACATAAGATACAAGTGCAAAGAATCTTTTACCAGCCAGCTTAGTGCTAATGCCAGTGAACTCATCTCACATAGTTATAGACAAAAAGGCCAAGCTGGCCCTAGGTACTCTACTGTGTGTGGCTGTCACTCTTTGGGCATGGTTGTATTATCCCTACCACTGTTTCTTTACCACTATGGATGGAGCCCAGTCCTTTTGTGACTCTCTTGTCTCCATCCTTACTTCTATGCAAGCAATGGTCCAAGGGGAAAGATCATTCATTTATGTTTTATGGGGCAAGTCCTGGATTAGGAAACCATCACCCTGGATGCTACATCCATATATACAAGGGGGAAAGGTCATTCATTTACATGTGGCATGGTAATACTTAGTGCATGACTGGGAATGAATACATGTGGCTATGTCCTTTAGGAATCTCAGATCCTTAAGACGATGATGTTGGGCCACTAATATGAGTGCTATTTACCATTCTAAAATGTGAAGACATGATGGAGGCCTACCAAAACAACAGGGAAGTCCTAAACTCACCGACTGACCCTGTATTTTGGTAGGCCTATCTCCTTTACCCATTCCGCCTCATTTTTAACATGTTTTATCCACGCTGCTAATTCATGGAAGAGTATAATTCACCTAGATAATGTTAATGTTACTAAGAACACGGAAACATAATCTGTCTATGGTGTGTTCAGAGGTGGTACCTGTGAGAAGTGGCTAAGACAGTGGCTAAGACACCTGAGGGATCTGGTGGCTCTAGAAGGAAAGAGCAGAAAAACCAGACAGAAACACACCTGTGCTTCCGCTTCCGCAGCCAAACAAGCCTCCACCAAACCTGGTGCTGTGCTGCTTGGACTTTCAGTCTCCAACACTTTGAGGCAAACTTTTCTTTATCAAGTACCCCACCACAGATATTGACTCCTAGTAACCAAATACACCCACAAGTAAATTCTAATGTAAACTATGGACTTTAGTTCATTAACAGTATGTCAGTCTCACCTTAGCCATTGTATTCAATGTACCAAACATATTAATGCAAGATGTTAATGGGGAAGGAGGGAGGAAACTGCGTAGAGGAAAGAAAAGGAAGAATTACACTGGAAATACTCTCAATTTCCCCCCCCAAAAAAAAACCTGCTACCCCAAATAAGGCTTATTAATTTTAAAAATGTACAAGTTGCATTTCTTTAAACAGAAACTCAAGGTTATTTCCTCAACTCTAAAGGCACCAAGACACGTAGCCTTACCCATTTTTTTAAAAAACTTAATTACAGTATCTTTTTCTCCTCCCATGTCCAGATTCTGTGTAACAGATAGTGGAAATGTCTGTTCTAAAGGTCCGAAGCATACATCCATTCAGAAAGTCTGGCTGTTTTCCAGCCTTTTTTCCCTCACCAGGGTTGAACACTCAGGGTTGGGTTTGGGAAGTAGGGGTCCCAGGGGAGAAAGCTGAAAGCAATTCCTCAGGGCGCTAACAAGGCTGGAGGCAACTTAGAGGAATTAAAAGTCACCCCTACCTGGGTCCTAGGGAAATAATCCAGCCAGAGAAAGCCAAGGACTTGTTTGAAATTCATTCACACTGGCAGGGTCAATAGGAAAAAAAAAAATTCTATGTAAATAACAGGAAACCTTAAATGCATATTTGCTGAATGCTGACGCTTCGGGACAGAAACTAAGCAGAGGTTTCTAGGGTGGCCAAATGTTGCCTCTTATCACAGCAGAATGGCCATTAAAAAGGGAGTCTGAGAACTCACTCAATGCAGATGGAGGCCAATCAGATACCCTGGTGAGAGATTTTTAAAGATTTTTCTCCCTCCTCCCTCCCCAGTCTCCTTGTAGTCCATTTGGATCGGGTAAGATTTGAGGCAGGGATCATTTGCCATTCTCTTCGCCTCAAACTTACAGCAATATTTAAAAGAATTAATGTGGCCTTTCTCCTCCCTTCCCAGGGCATCTTCACCATTACCACCACCACCCCCAAATTTCCATTCTGTCTTCAGCAGGCTGGGGACAATTGCTGGAAAACAATGGGACAGCCGGAGAGGCTCAGCGGTGTAGGCTTAATGCTCCTCCTGTCTCTAGGAAATCTTCAGTAATTTGTTTACGACTTCCAAAATTCAACAATAGTGTGCAAATGCAATCCCACTTATGTTAATGTGTGCTTCTTTCTCTCATATCAGATTCTGAATAAAAATTAGGCAAGTTCTCTGTTTTGAAAATAAATAAGATGGGACCTTGAAGGGGGGGATGTCTCCAAATGCACTATCCTATCAGCCACATTTTTTTTTAACTTAATAACTTAAGTGAACTGTTAGTGAAATTACAACCTGCTGGTGACACAATAAATTTACAACAAAATTCATTCCATAAATTATTCAATTCCGTGACTACAGTCAAGGAGAGAAATATCACCAGGAGCAGGTGATTAGCATGTGAAAGGAAAAACCCATCTCCCAGTAGAAACAATCACTGTCAAAGCTTCCTATTGGAGTTTTGTAAAAATTACCATTAAGAACACACACTTAAGGCTTTGTAGTTCCTATAAAAAGGGCCAAGTATTTGATTTACATTAGATTCATTTGTTCTTTCTTCAACTGTCTCCTTCTCCTACAAACCCGTAACTGCTTCAATAGAGCCTTGCTCAATCAAGTGTGCATTAAAACAAAAGAATTTAACTTCCATAAAAGTGAGGAATCACGGCCACAAGTGAACTCTCTCTTCCTCTGTCTATCTTGCTACCAGGATGCAAAGCAGAAATTTACCTCTGATGCTCCACGGAGGAGAATTACAGGTTCCTATGGTGTGGTTAAGGCAATGCACCGGTCCTTCCAGAAAGCCTTTAAAGCAAGTGTGTCTCAACCAAACCCCATTTGTTAATATTTGTTATCAATACAAATAAGAATGGCAAATTTCCACCAAATGAATAGAAAACAGATGATGCTAGAGGAGGAAACGAAGGAATTCTGGACCTGCAATCTTTTTTTCCAACACAACTTCTTTATCTTTGTGTCCATCCTCATTTAGAGTTTTAATATATCACCAACAAATATGGGACTCCACTGGGGAAATAAATGTAATGTAGACAAATACCCAAGTGATTATAGTTTTCAAAAAAGCAGCTGTATGTCAGTTTAATATACTGCCCCATGTCCGGACAACAAAGCCCTGCCTGACCAAGTATCTATACTTTGTCTTTACATAATAACATGACTTATCAACATTTGCTTGTTCCGTTCTTCTGGGAACAAGAACATGACAGAAATCATGAGTGAATCTAATCCTAAAGGCATTGTTAATCTGGAGACCTTCATGTGTGGTGAGATCGCCCTATGTCTAGAGAAAGATGAGTGGATGCAGCAAGGAGAGCCAGTACAACAGTGCCCTGGAGATAAATCTCATGTCTCTCATTCTGGGGGAAATTAATGTCAAATGTAGAAAACAGGTTGGTTGTAGCAACATTAGGCAGACCGGGAGATGCCAGGGATGATGCCACGTGCTTACTATGAAACACTTGTTCTCCAAGGACCTCCAAGCATGCGTAGCCCTCATGCTGACTGTCATGGGTGATCCTCAAAGACACAACTCCTGTTTTTTCCAAGCCACAGACCGAGGGCACCCAGATCCCTGAGGCATGTGTGATGGATCACCTTTGATGAGATCTTAAAAGACAACTGAAGGAAACCATCAACCAACCAGTTCAGCAGGCTTGTCCCCATCCCCACCCACGTACTAGTGGCCTCCTCCCAAGGAAGGGACTTGGGTCATGCTATAACCCCAGTCAGCCCTCCTACCGACAAGCCACCACCCCGGAGAGGACCTGGCCTGCTTCAAAGATACCTACCATGAGCTGACAGGTTGCTCGAGGGGAACAGGGGAGAGAGGACGACATAAAACCACAGACCAGGGGCTGGGAAGGTGGCTCAGTGGTAGAGCGTTTGCCTTGAGCTGAAGAGCTGAGGGAAAGTGGCCAGGCCCAGAGTTCAGGCCCCTCGACAGGACCCCAAAAAACAAACAAAACAAAAACAAAACCACAGACCAGGACCAACAGATGGTTCAACCAGTTACTGGGTCCTGCTGCTTGTTCTTCAGAGTGGCCTTTATTTTCCCTTTACTAAATAAAATCTCTAAAACTGCCCATCATTCCTGGTTTTATTTTGATACTACCAGAGAAAAAGAACCTACCATGCTCACGTATCACAGTCAATGGGATATGAAGTGGTAGAGGGAAAAAAAAAAAAAACACAAGAAAATGTGAATGTACAAAACAGAAGGATCTATTTTGCTGAAGAATTGTTATAGCATGGAAATAATTGGAAATCAAAATGCATACTGTAGAGAGGACAGGGAGTCAAAGGTTTCAGGAATTTTTTTTTTAATACAGTAATATTTCTTTGTAACATGAAGTTGCCATGAGATTGGCAGGGATGGATTTGACCTAAAACGAAGGACCTGATCTGTGAGTGCTGGGCACAGGGGTGGGGGGATAGAACACCTCATCTCACCGAAATGTGATTAGCGTAAGGACGTATAATCAAGACTCCTAGATACAAGTGTGGGTTAACGTGTCTATTCCATGAGCAGGAAACTATCTACTTGAACACCAGTTTCCCAGGATCCATCTTGGAAGCTCCTCAGAGAAAATGAAATGGAAAAGCTATGTGACAAGATGGAAATGACGAAATCCTGAGATTTCTTCCAGATTGGAAGTAACACTCCCTGGAGAGAGGGGAGGGTTTCAAAATGGATATAAATGAGGTCATTAAGGTGCACAAAATGATAGCACAGGGAGGGTATTTCCAAATGGGGGTATGAAAGATGATTTGTAGAAACAGTCCACATTTAAAATAGCATGAATGTTCAATTCAGTGAGCACCGATGGTCTAAAGCCTAGCTTTTAATAGTTTGTCAATCCATTTAGTTTCATAAAATATTTTGTAATACTACTTTACGTACCACTTAGTAAAAATATTGACTTAGTTTTCTGAAATTGTTGACAATCAGTGGGGCTGGGTGTAATTGAGGAACCAGATCACTCTGCCTCCCACCTAATTATAATTAGCTGGTGATTGAGTGTTTGATTAAGCTATTGAAGCACCTAGGAAATGTTCATTACAATCTCATAGCCTAGGCACACATTCAAATTTTACCTGAAATACATTAAACACTAGTATGTACAAATTAGCTGGAGAATACATTTCCAAGGGCAATGGAAACCTAAAAGGGGTACCATACCCTGGAAAATCAATTGTCAAGCTATTGGAGGATTCTAAGAGTTTTCCCCTGACTAGACATTGCTATCATTTGGACCTTGAATACTCCCCAGAGACAAATATGCTTAAGGTCTGGCCCTCAGGTAGAACTACTGGGAAGTAGGAGTTTTAAGAGGAGGACCTTAGGGCAGGTCTTTTGCTTATTGGGGAATGAGATCTTTATCCCTTCTCTCTCTCTTTTGGGTGTTGACAATGAGATAAATAATTCTGATCCACCATGCACTCTTATCCGTGCATGCTATTCAACCTCATCGTAGTATAAAACACTCATCATGGAGTAGAAACTTCCAAATCTATGAACCAAAGTACATCTTTTCTCCTTAGGAGTTGAATGTCTCATCTAATTTGTTACACAAACATGGCCAGCTCTGTTGAGCCCAAAAGGGCATCACCCCTGTGTCATACTTATGAGAAGGAGAGAAACCCAATGGGCCACAGGGATGTGGCCCTCTCACACTTAGGTCCAACTCCACAGTTGCTTATGTTTCTGATCCGTTTTGTTACCCTAGTCACCATAGGTGCTGGAAGACACTCTTTGTCTCGGGTATGCTCATAATCTACAGCCAGTACTTCCTAAATTCTCTGCCACCTTTGCCCGGGTAGTTGAAATCTCTCTGCCTTGGCCAACCATGGTCCAGACTGAGCATTGCTTTGTATCCAGAATGTCTGTTCAAAGCTTGAGATGATGACTATCTCTCAATAATTCCTCTTCATAATGCCCCTGGAGGGCTGGGAAGGTGGCTCAGTGGTAGAGCACTTGCCTTGCATGCCAGAGGCCCTGGGTTCGATTCCTTAGCACCACATAAGCAAAAAGAAAAACGCCGGAAGTGGCGCTGTGGCTCAAGTGGTAGAGCGCTAGCCTTGATCTGAAGAGCTGAGGGACAGCGCCCAGGCCCAGAGTTCAGGCCCCACAACCGGACCCAGAAAAAAAAAGTGCCCTGGACTCTTACAACAGGCCTCCATATACTGAAATGTGAGTGTGAGTGGCAACAATCTCAACAGAGAGACCTGCCCAGGAGATGCTCAGACCTGAGAAAGGCTCAACATGTTCAAGGAACTGCTAGATCTGATTCCCTCTTCCGCAAGGCAACCTCTTCTTCTTTTGGGTAACCTCTTCTCCTCACACTGCTGACACTGATATACGATTTCTGAAAATTACCAAAAATAATTCAGGCCCCAAAAGGTCTAAGAAAGACAGAGATGGAAACGTGTCATGCTTAAAGGCCACAATTCAGTGATACTAAAGGTGGGTGAACGTGTCTATCAAACGTGGCAGCAACTTTTTTATAAAGCTAAAACTATGAGAGACACAAGGAAATAGGAAAACAACAACAGGACATTTCGTTTGACCATTCTCCCCTCAAGTCACCAAGCAGATCAAGTCACTAAGTAAAAAGACTGTAGACCACATCGTCAAACTGTGTACTCTGACAATAGATGATATACTTTCCCAGACATCCATGGGGCATTTATGAAGAGCAACCCCTATGGCACAAAGTAAGCAAAAGAAATGTCCCCAAAATAGGAATGACACCAATTTCTCTGATCATAATGCAATAAAAGCAGTAATTCTCATAACTTATCAGTAAGACAAATTGTTACCAAAGAATTCTGGGTTGCATAGTTCTGCATAATACTCATTGTCTTAAATAAATTTAGTAACAAAAACAATGAAAAGAAATAAATTAACCTCCAATCTTCCAAAGAGTAGAGAGGAAAAAAGTTAGCTACAGAAAAGTATCAAGAATTTAAAAATGTTACAAGTTAAAATTCAAAATATTATAAGTTAGAATTTAAAAAACATAAAAAGGTAAAATTCATTCTAAGTTGAAACACAGAAAAATAGATTAATACATCAAGTCAGATAATAGGTGATTTGGGAAAAGCCACTCAAATTGGTAACTAATGAATGAACTTACTCTTTAAAAGAATATGAAAACATCCACAAAATAAAAATCAATACAAGGGGGGTAAAGAAAACCAAGAAACTTTTAAAACAGATGTTTCACGGCTCTACATAAATGTGATCCCAGCATTAGAGGCTGAGGCATTACATCCCTACTTCAATGCTATCTTCAGCCATATTGGGAGACTCCTCTTTAAAGAACGAACAAAAGTCTTAGGAAGTCTAGTAAAGAAATTTTCATAGAAGAAGTATAGAAAGCTGTCAGTGAGTATATCCTCAAGAACTAGATTAGATCTACAGACAATTTCGCTGGGAAGACCCTACAAACTTAAAGATCAGGCAATTCTGCTGCTATCTAAACTGTTCCAGGCACCAATGCTTCATGTCTGCAATCCTAACTATTCATAAAGGATCATTTGGTTTAAGGCCAGCCTTGGCAGAAAAGTCCATGAGACTCCATGTCCAAAATAAGCAGTGAAAAGCATGTTTAGAGGTATAACTGAAGTAGTAGAGTACCAGCCAAACAAGCAAGCATTCTAAGAACAAGGCCTTGAGTTCAAGCCCTAGTATTACCAAAAAAATGATAACCAAGGCAAAAATAGGCTGGAGACATGGTTCCAAGGCAGGGATTCTGCATAGCAAGCATGAAGCACTAATTTTATACTACAGCACACTAAAAAAAAAAAAAAGCCAAGAATATGTAATGTGTGAACTGTTAAGCATGTCTAATATAGTTTTCAGAAACCCACAAATAGATGAACATAAAGAATACAAAATATTTCAATAGCCTAATTAACCAGTTTGATCTAATATACATATATGGGTATATATATATGAGGATATTATATATTATACAAACTATATATATTCAGACCTTAAACTCAATAAAGAGTATTCTACTCAATGATCAGGAACACTCATAAAATTGATCATGCATTACAACATGAAGAAAAAATTTCATCCACTCCCAGAAAGCAGGAATCATATAAGCTATATTGATTGATCAAAATGGAATATAATTAGATTCATCATCAAAATGATAGATTAAAAAGAATCCATAGGCTTAGAAACTTTAAAACCCCCTTGAGAATAACTCTCATGTTTAGGGGGAAAATCAATACAGAACTTACAAACTATTCAGAAATGAAGGACAATGAGACCATTGGAAAACCAGAATTTGCAGGAGCAGGTTGTGGGGGCGGGCCACCGCACTTAAATGTAGACTGTGGCTAGGTACCAGTACTTCACACCTGTAATCTTAGCCACTCAGGAGGTTGAGATCTGAAGATAAAAGTTCAAAGCCAACCTGGCCAAGAAAGTGCATGAGACTCTTATCTCTAATTAATCACCAAAAAAGAAAAGCCAGAAGTAGAGTTGTGGTGCAAGCAGTAGAGCCAAAGAGCTCTGGAAGAGCACCCAGGCCAGGCCCAAGCCCCATTACCAACACAAAAGGGGAAAAAAATTCTAAAATGATCAAGCTGGAGTCTTAGACAATTTTTTTCAGAAACCACTCAATTGGCTTGCATAAATTTTATTGATAACTCTAGCTTCTTTTAATATAGAACATACAGATGGTAGGTGGCAGATCGTTAACGGATCTTCACTGACCCTATTTCATAAATCACACTACTTCACATTTCTAAATTATCAAACAAGAAAAGCAGCTAAGCAAAAAGGGGAAGAGACTTAAGTCCAGTTTTGCAAATTCTCTTTATTATCCAAGAATTATCCAATGGCCTGCAGAATATTCTTCAAAACCTGAATGTACATGAATGTTAACATTTTAAATCTATAACTTAGGTTCAGATTCAAACACAAGAGTTCAAGAGAAAATCACTGGTCAAACAACCCAAGAGCCAGAATATAAAGTACAAAATATCAGAAGGAAATAAAATGTCAAATGAAGAAAATATTTCAATAGTTAACCCGTCCCTCCAGCTGTACAAAACATGAACCTAACTCTCAGATACAGACTATTAAATGGGGCATGAGAATGAATACAAAAGTTACTCTGATTTAAACATAATTAATAAAGAAATGTTCTGCATGGAGATTTTTTTCCTGTTTCTGCTTCTAATCATTTATCATGCAAATGAAAGCAGTAATGGAAAAATGTAAAGAAAACAAATTCTGTAATATACTGAAACTCCTATCTAGCAAGAGATAAGACTGGGCAGGAGAAGGAAGGGTCTGGAAATTAGCTGTCCGTACAATAACTGGGAGGGAAAATGGTTTTATTTAGCCTAGGGGGGATTTTTTTTTTGGTAGCAAACTGACTAAATTAAAATCCAGTCTATTAAATCCAGTATCATACTAGAAAATGCCTTTTCCTTGCACTTTCCGATAAATTTTCATTGATCTCATTTTACGCATGATTACATTTTTAATGAGTTGTGCAATATTTTCAGGCTAATTTTAAATCCCCTTCTCTCTTCACCCCCCCTCCACTTACTGCTTGCTGGATTAACATTTCTGATAAATTGTTGGAGCAGAAAGAAGGAGCATTACCAAGATGAAATAAATTACTTCCATTTTTTCCCTAGCTCTAAAAAATGATAATAGGAGAATACAAATGCCCACTGTCTAATTATGCCACATCTTCCAATTCATTTCACAAAACAATTATTTTATTTTTATGTAATAGGCATGTTGCTTTGTATTTATTATATACGACCCTTTGCCATGTGTAGTCTATCTGAATACAATGGATTTCACCCCAGTGGTGATCAAGGAAATATGGTGGGCAACCGTCTTTAAAAGGATCGGGTCAAAGAAGGAACAAAGAATATGGAAACAATTGGAAAACCTACATCCTGCAAAGCAGTTATTTAAAGAAAAAAAGAAAGCATTGGGTCTTCAAAATGAAAAATAATGCTCTGCATATACTCTTTAGAGACAGGAAACTGGGAAAGCTCGCATCTTAGGAAGTCTTAGAAAGTTAAACAAACAAACAAACAAACCCTGCGTCACATACAGTTTGATCACTGCACACATTGCCATTGAATTAGAAATCAATAACAGAAAGAGCCCTGAACACTCCCCAAAGATCTGGAAGACACTTCAGTACAATCCCTGGGTAAAAGAAGGAGGAGAAAAAAAATCATAAAGCACTTTAAACTGAGTGGGAATTCAAATCCCTGGGTCTGTTCTGGCACTGTAATTCTTGGAACCAAGATTTTCCCTGGGAGGCAATGATGGTAACTCCAAGATCATCCAGTATTTTAGTCTAAGATACTAGCCAAGGTGTGGACATGACCTGCGGCTCCAAAAGGCTCAAGCTCTGTGGGTCGGTCCCCAGCAGGGGCACTATTTGGGGGAGGTTATGGAAACTTGGTGGGGGCGGGGGGGAGGGGGGAGGGAAGAGGACTTCTAGCTAAAAGAAGTAGGTCCTGGGGGCAGGTCCTTAGGAGTACTAACTTCTTCCTAGCCCTTCTCTCTGCTTTCTGTCCTCCACGAGTGAAGACCTGTTTCTTTCATAAACTCCCACCACCATCATGTTCTCACTCACCATGAGACCAGAAGTAAAGGACCTACGACTGTGAACTGGGATCTCTGATACTGTAGGCTAAAAGAATCAAACCCTCCCTTTAAGTTCTGTTCTCCCTCTCTCCCCATCTCCTCCTCCCCCTCTCTACCTCCCTCCCTCTCCCCATTTCCCCTCCCTTTCTCTATGTCTCTTTCCTTCTCCCCCTCTTTCTCTGTCTCTCTTTCTCTGTGTCTCTCTGTCTCTCTGTGTCTCTCTGTCTCTCTTACTTTGATCACTTCTATGGAAAGCTAACTAACACAAATACAGTACCAATTCAACCCCAGAGTTAAATTTTTTTACTTTGTCATTAACGCAAGAGGACAGAGTCATTGTGACTACCCAATGGCACTCAAGGGATGAAAGGACAGAGCCAACATTTTTTTTAATGGCCTTTTACAGTCTTTCTGAGTTGTGCTTCTATTTTTCCTCCCAGAAAAATAAAACCAGAATAAAATTATAGTATTTAAACAAACACCCAATTCTGACCAATTTCTGGATCATTTGTTATTTCTATCACAGAAAGAGGTTTCAGAGAATTAAAGAGTTATAATAAAAAATTCAAAGCCTGCAACCAAGCAATTTAACTCTTTTTAATGATAGTGCAAAGAAAATACATGACCAGAAATATAAAATATTAACATCAAAGTGGAATGCAGACAGGCTCAGAAAGTACTAACTAAAAGAATGTGGTAGCGAGTTTAACAGACTGCAACAGTCGCAAGAGAACAGGGTGAGAATCAAATGCTCAAAATAGCAAAAGCCAATCTTCAACGCACTGAAACATTCTCTGTGGTCTGGAGAGCCAGGCTCAGACTTCAGCAGGGAAATGTAATTAAGATATGCTAATACTGGACCAGAAAAGGCTAAGAGCTGGGCTGTGGATATGCCTTTCATGCCACACTTGTGGGTGATATGTGGACACAGGAGGAGGATTTCTTGGTAGGGGGCGTGTGGAATCCCTGTGTTTTTCACAGACGCTATAAATCACTAAGCTTAGAGGTGGTTTCCATTCACCAAGACATCTCAAGGACCTGGTCCTCTTCTCCAGACCCAAACAGGAATGATTGTCACATTTTTGTTTTCCCCCTTTTAAGTTTTAGCAAGGATTTCTTTTAGGATTACGGGGTTAACGTAGGAAGAGATGGAATAAGAAACATTTACTGCGCCTCCATTCAGGAAGTGAGAGTTCCAAGACTCAAAATGGTCGCTTTTATTTGTTGCCTTTATTCTTTCTGAGCTAGTCAGGTCCTCCAGCAAGAGGACTTAATCTTTAGACGATGGTTCTAAGGAAGATGGGTGAGGACCACCTTTTGCCTGACAGGATTTCCATTCCTTCAGTCTTTACTGGTCCATGATGAGTGCCCAGATCCATTTCAAAGGAGAAGGTAGATTTAGATAGCCCTCCTATTTCCTGATCTTGTAACTTAACACTCAAAAGGAGGTGTGAGAGGAGAGCCTCTCTGCTGCCCCAGTTTTCTTTCTGGTCTTAAGTCTGATCGGTTAGGCGTTGGTTGAAAAATGCAATTTCCCTGTCTCCTGATCTACCTATCCTGCTTCATTTCCTCCATAAATGACTTTGGTCATTTTGGTGCAGTAGGGTAATGGTTTGACAGTGGACAGTTGGCCCTGCCTGGAAAAAATGGAACCAAAAAGTCATTTCCCTATCTAATTTAGAAGATGACATAAGAAATTCAGTTCAGCAGGAAATTCAGTGATAGGCTGTCTTTCGGGGAAATTCTGTGAACAAATTCAGTGTTAGTCAACAGATCTCATACAGATGGCTTCTGGGAAGCCTCATACAGAATTTTCATATTGGACCCTCCCTAAAAACTACCTTGTTTCAAGTGTAAAATCACCAAGTTTACGGGGCTGGGAAGGTGGCTCAGTGGTAAAGCGCTTGCCTTGCATGCCTGAGGCCCTGGGTTCGATTCCTCAGCACCACATAAGCAAAAAGAAAAAAGCCGGAAGTGGTGCTGTGGCTCAAGTGCTAGAGCACTAGCCTTGAGCTGAAGAGCTGAGGGACAGTGCCCAGGCCCAGAGTTCAGGCCCACGACCAGACCCAAAAAAAAAAAAAAAAAAAAAATCACCAAGTTTAAAATCAGAAACCTCTCCTTTCCAATGTTGGCTTTGCCCCTTTAGAAGCTGTGAGAACTTGGGCAGGTTTTTGGCTTCAGTTCTCAAAATCAAGGGTAACACTCATGCTGGGCATTCATGGCTCATGCATGTAACCTGAGCTACTTAGGAGGCTGAGATCTGTGGTTGGAAGCCAGCCTTGGCAGGAGAGTCCATGGGACTCTATCTCCGATGAACCACCAAAAAGCTAGAAGTGAAGCCGTGGCTCAGGTACTAGAGCAAAGAAGCAATTTAAAAAAAAAAAAGCTAAGTGACAGCCTTGAGCCCCTGAGTTCAAGACCCGCGACTAATCTCAGATCTCAGTAGAGCAGGAGGTGGAAGGGGAAGAGTGTCCCCACCTACTTCTCTTCCCTTGAATCCCGGGGGTTGGCCTCATAACATGGAAGCAGTGGAGATGCCCTATGCCCCATTCCATTCTTTAAAGGCTGGCATTGCTGCTATGGCTCTTGAACTCAGTTGCAATATAAGAAATGCGGGGTCACCATGACGTTAGGAAGCTCAATCAAGACTTTGGGGCAGGACATGCAGAGGCAGCAAAGCATGAGACATTCAAGTGAGGCTTGCTTAGAAATTCCAGCCCAGCCCAGATGACATCAAATGTGGCAGAAAAGCTACCCTGCTGAGATCCAGTGACCCAGAAAATCATGAGAAACTAAGAATCTTTTTAAAGTTGTAGGCAACTGGTAACAGACTCTAGACTTGCCAACTACCAACTCTATTTATTGAAGGCCCCAGACAGTGAGGAAGTTGCTAATCAGATAGTTTTGCCTCTCTTAAGAGATTATTGGTTGAACAGTGTTTGACAAGAAATGTACTCAATGCCATACTTATGTAACTATAACCCCTCTGTACACCATCTTTACAATAAAATAAAATTTAAGAAAAAAACAGATTATTGGTATGTGTGCAGTAGGATCTATGATTATAAAAATAGGACTTTTTTGTTGTTCAGTACTGGGAACTGAACTCAGGGGCTCACAGTTTGGCACGTGCTCTGCTACATAAGCTCCTCTCCAGTCCTTTGCTTTTAGTTGTTTTCTTCAGATAGAATCTCATGCCTTTGCAGGGCTGGTCCCGAAAAACAATCCTCCTGTCTCTGCCTCCTGTGTAGCTGGGATTATAGGCATTTTTCACCCTACTCAGCCCCCAAAAATACTTTCATTATGAGATAACCTCAGATTCACTGGTTAAAAGCTATGAAAAGGTTTTTCCAATGGATAAAAGTGCCAAAACACCTGTGCTAGAGAGATAATTCTTTCTTACCTACAGAGGAAAGAATATTTTTCTAACTTCTTTCTGACAGCCTATAGAAAAACATCTTGCAATTTATGTCTCACTTTCAGGAAACTTGAATTTATTACCCAAAACCACTTTGCTAATATTTTTTGTCCCTACAGAGAAGTGATATTTAAGACACAAACATAATCAGCCTTTTCAAATTCATAACTTATTGGGATTTGATTTATAGTTTAAAAATATGTAAAAAAAAAAAAAAGAATATATTGGACTCAGGAATTTTTCTTCCCTTTCATGAATAATTACACTAGCTAATTGTCAAAGCCATGAAGCCAGAAAATGGTTCTAAAAACAGAAGATAATTCAGTGGCCATGGAGTCCTTGAAATGCTTGCCCCCATCCCCTGCATCATTCTTTTCATCCTTAGAGAAAAACTTTTCTTTTTTCTTTCTTTCTTTTTTTCTTTTTTTTTTTCTGTCAGTTGTGGGTCTTGAACTCTGGGCCTGGGCGCTGTCCCTCAGCTCTTTAGCACTCTACCACTTGAGCCACAGCACCACTTCTGGTTTTCTGGTGTTTTATTGGAGATAAGAGTCTCATGGACTTTCCTGCCCTGGCTGGCTTTGAACCACAATCTTCAGATCTCAGCCTCCTGAGTAGCTAGGATTTCAGGCGTGAGCCACCGGCTCCTGGCGGGAAAAACTTTTCTTACTCATCAAATGACTTGATCTTATTATCACTTTTAAGTCGTGATGAAATCCAAAAGCAGTTGTGTGGCAGGGCGCTGGTGGCTCACGCCTGTAATCCTAGCTACTTAGGAGGCGGAGATCTGAGGATCATGGTTTGAAGCCAACTCAGGCAGGAAAGTCTGTGAGACTCTCATCTCCACTTAACCATCAGAAAAGCTGAAGTGGAGCTGTGGCTCAAGTGGTAGAGAGATAGCCTTGAATGAAAGAAGCTCAGGGAAAGCATCCAGATTCTAGGTTCAAAACCCGGGAGGGAGGGAGGGAGGGAGACAGACAAACAGACAGACAGACAGGCTCGCATGCACGCACACACGCACACACACACACAGAGTCTGCCTCTCCCCACAAATTCCGTCTCCAGCCATCCCATTTCCTACATGCTGAGGCAGAAGATTGCAGGAAGTATAACTCAGGGTATAAAAGTGCTGGGGTCTTTCCAACACAAACTTACTTCAATTAATTAGGTGAAACATTTCCCCAGTTTGCTGCCTGTGACCTCGTTCTTAACAGCCTTCCATGAAATCACAATCCTTCCCTTGCTGCTATTTCAGGATGGTTATTTACTGATTATTCCATTCACTCTACCATTTGTCTTCTTGAATCAAGTCCCTAATTTAAACAATTTTTACATAGCAATTTTTAATAAGTGGGCCAAGATGACAACTTTTGATCCTACAACAGCTTGTTTTGACCTCCAATGGAGCATCCAGTGGCATCTTATCCTAAATTTCATCTGCAAAGACCCTTAAATCAAAACACTGAAAGACACCGTACAACAAAGGCACTTACATATCCTTGTTCATTGCTGTACTATTCATAATAGCCAAGTTATGGCAAGAGCCCAGATGCTCTACAATGGACACAATGGATTTTAAAAATATACTACATTCAGACAGATGATTGGTAGCCACAGACTCAGTGGAATTTTATTCAGCCATCAAGAAGAATGAAATTACATCATTTATAGGGAAATAGAAGGATCCTGTGCCTTTCTATATCTTTCCTACTTGAGAAAGATGTCTTGTATGTGATCCCATCTCCTTTTTGTTTAATATTTGGATTTAGACAAACCTTTTCCCAATGAAATACTCCTAGCGTTTTTAAAATGAAGAACAAGGAAAAAAACAATATCAAATTATCTTCCTACAGAACAATTTACAAAAAGCACATTTGTTTCTAAAGTAATTAAACCTCTCCTTGAAAAAGAGTTGTGCATTTTGGTAAAAAAAAAAAAAAAAAAAAGAAAGAAAGAAAAACAAGTGTTTGAGGAGGGAAAGGTGTCATGCCTTTAAGTTAGGAGAGTAGTGAATCTTTCATTCTTTGCAATGTTATCCACAGCCATCACCATCCTGCTCCATTTACAAAGAGTCAGTTAAGACAGAACATTGGACCCTGTTTCTATTCAAACAAATATTCTAGCCCCATTGGGAGATTGGCTGGGGGTTCTTGAAGGATATGGGGTTGACCAGTTGGATCTCAACTAGTGAGACTCATTGACCAGCTTTAGTCCTCAGTGACTGCCATTTTGGAGATGAATGCCTCCTCTTTCTCTAGTCCTTGATGGCAGAAGCATGTCCCAGAACAGTGTGGCCCTTTTTCCAAACATTTAACTTTCTCATGTCCAGGTTTTCTACATTTATAACAGTTAGTCTTCGAGTTACAGGAACCAACCTGTTTAGAGATGCCCTAGGTTCAGGGAGTCTTTAGAGAGAAATTTCCCATTTATAGTCAGAGCTAATATATGACCTTGCTTTTAGCAAGTAATTGGGCCTGCCTCTGTTGCCTCTAACCGATTTTGTTCTTTGATTAAATCCTGATTGCTGAAAACCTCAAAAGCCAAATTTACTAAATTGTGCATCTGTACATGTGTGTGTACGTGTGTGTGTGTGTGTGTGTGTGTGTGTGTGCGCGCGCGCGCTGATACTGCTTGAACTCAGGATGTGGGCACTGTCTCTTAGCTTTTTCCTCTCAAAGCTGGCACTGTACCACTTGAGCCACAGCTCACTTGCAGGAATTTTGGTGGCTAATTGGAGATAAGAGTCTCGTGGATTTGCCTGCCAGGCTTGTTTTGAATTGTAATCCTCAGATCTCTCTGCCTCCAGAGCAGCTAGGAATACAGGCATGAGCTGAGGCTCTAAGTAGAGTCTGGGGATCCACCTCTGTTTCTGTGGTTCATGACAGATATTGGATGTTGATTCCAAGTCTTCAGAATACACAGGATTACTAGCAACAGTTCCATTCTTTCCTTATTCCATGTCTCAAGAGAAAGAACGAGGAAGAAAAATGAAAGGAATCGAGGGATGCATAGCTGCCGCAATTCTTGGTTAAAATCCACCGTCTGAGCTCTTCTAATAGAAGCTTTAATTCAGGACCCTTGAGGATAGCCATCTCCTTAGACCTTAAGGAATAAGGATTCATACACATGGAATGACCTATCCTCCACCTCTTCATCTATGTATCCTGCTTCCGTTTCAATCCTCTAAAAGACCCCAGAGGCTCAGCCTGGGGAAGTGGCAGGAATCAGACAGAGTGGATTTGAAAGCCAAAAAGAAAAATGCTGGTGAGATAAATGTCAAAGTGGGGCACTCAAACGTCAGGGTGACTGGGCTCCAACCCAGGAAGTGGAAAGATGCTGACTACACTGATGAAGATGAGGAGGAGGAACTCACAAGGTGGTGAGCAAGAGTACTGGTCTTATCTTAAAGACAACCCCAGCCTTGTTAGAAATGACTGTGATGTAGCCAGACCCAGGAGAAGCTCTCCAAGATATCCCCATCCATCCAGCAATCTCATAAAGAGTAGGGAGAAAGTCCAGGAGAGAATGCTTGGGAAGAATAACCCTTATGAAATAGCAGAGGAACAATGGCAAAATAGAAAAGAAGGAAATGAAGGCTCAAGGTGGAAAAGTAAGGCCCGAGGTGCCAGGGACAGACATTGTCCAGGAGGGTTTGCATCAAGAAGCTAAGGAAGAGGAAGAATGGAGAGGAGCCCAGCTGGGGGCTGTTCATGATCTTGAGAAGAAGGCTCAGTGAGCATAAGACGATGTCCAAGTCAAGACACAAGGGAGGTAGCAAGAATAGTGCTCATAGGCTTGAACTCAGCCCCTCTCTACCACTCAGCCACCCCTCCAGTCAGTCCTTCCCCAACCACACCCCCTGGTATTTCCAGGGAGGATCTCACTTCCTGCCTAGACACATACCTAGACACTGAACTGCCTATTTCACACTTCCTGTTGTGCTAGGATGACAAGCATGTGTCTCTAACACCCAGATTTTTCTGTTGAGATGGAGTCTCCCAGACTTTTCTGCCCCAGCTGTCCTAAACCTCAAAATCATCCAGATCTCAGCCTCCCAAGAAACTTGGGATGCCGTGAGTATGCCACAGGTGCCCAACTTTGCAGGTGGGGTTTAACAAGGCCGTGAAGGCAAGCGCCCAGTGGTGAGTGTTAGTGGCATTCCCCGAGCGAGTGCACTTGTCAGGGTTGGTAATGCTGGAAGGCCATCCTCACCAGGTGCTGAACAGAAGTCTTGGACTTTTCGGTCTCCAGAACCATGTACCTAACAAAGCTCCATTCTTTAAAAAAATCTTTTTTTTACCAGTCTTAGGTATTCTCTGACACAACAGAAAGTAGCCTAGACACAAACTCTACTAGCTATGATTAAAAAATAATACCATTTCCTGTTCTAGTCTAAAAGAGGTAAAGGTGTGGACAGTGAAGTTTCTACAGCTCATTCATTACAGATGTGTAGCCTCTAGGGGCTGTGTGGATGAGCAGCAGAAAATTCAAAGTATCTGTTGTGATTGACATGCACCAGGTCCTGCCTGGGGGAGGTCTTGTGCTAGAGTCTCTGGACTAGAGCAGGAGGAGAAGAATGCCCCCCGATTTTCACCCATTGGCATGCTGTTTCTCTTGAACTCTGAAAACTCTGCTTTCTGATCGCTTTGCTTTCAACCTAATGAAAAGCAGGAGTTTTAATCCAAAGGAGAGGAACTGATTGTATCCAAATTTATTCCTCTGGTTAAGACAACCACAGGCAACTACTACTGATTTACATTTTTGTCGCTGCCTCTTTAAACTTGATTTAAACATGTTCTGTCTACGGCTCCATTGTTTTAAGAAACTCCTCTCGCTTCCTGGGTATTAGTCTATTTTTTTTTAATACCTGTCATCTCTCAGGGACTTCTAAAGCATTCTGCTTGGTGCCTGTGAAAAGTTTGGGGGTGAGGGGTTTTTTTTTAATTTTCTTCTCTCTTCTAAGTTTTATCCTCTGCAGCTAAGGACATCAAGAAGATGTGAACTCTGTATTTTTATAAGGCTCTTTTGAAAGTGTGTTGACAGTGCTGCTGATGGTCTGGTTACAAATTAAGGATTTGTGATTCTTTCTCAAAGAAAAGAAAAAATAAAAAGCCACATCATTTTGAGATCAACCAATACCTGAAAGCAGGGGTCCAGAATAAACAGAAAATGTCAGCTTCTATATGCCTTTCCGGAAGCTTCTTTCTCTGAGTAGTTAACTGCACAAATGCCTAAAAGCAACTAAACTCAATAGACACACAAGGAAAATATAAACAGTCAGAAGCAAGGTTTCTATTCTGAGGGGTTTTACAGATTGCCCCTGGTGTACATGTGTGTACACGTGTATACACACACACACAACTCATTGCTACTAACACCTAGGGCTGCCAGGGGACTTTCCTAAGGCTGCAGGACTAAACCAGAAGTCCTTGGGAAGTAATTTCTCAGGAAGCATCCTTCAACCAAGGTCCAAACACTATGGAGCAGAGCACAGTGTCCCTGCCTTCAGGTGGGACACCTCTGGAACATGGACTGTATGGTCTCTCCAGAGTTCTCCATAGCAACAAGTCCCAGGTGTCCCCAACAGTCACCAGATCATTGATACGTCTTGACTTTTTTTTTTGGAAGTACTGGGATTTGAACTCAAGACCTCATGCTCGCTAGTCAGGCACTTGACCACTGAGCCACACCTCAGCCCTCACTGATACATCTCAATTGGCTTCCTATCTACTCATCCCACTACCATTCCTTTCTTTTAGTGTGTGTGGGGGGGTCCAGTTGTGAGTCCTGAACTCTGGGCCCGGGCGCTGTCCCTCAGCTCTTTAGCTCAAGGCTAGCACTCTACCACTTGAGCCACAGCACCACTTCTGGCTTTTTTCTTTTTGCTTATGTGGTGCTGAGGAATCAAACCCAAGGCCTCATGCATGCAAGGCAAGCACTCTACCACTGAGCCACCTTCCCAGCCCACCCATTCCTTTCTAGGAATTGCTTACCAAATAAACTTCCCAATTAGCTGGGGCCACTGGGAAATGAGATGTACTCCAGAGAACTCTCATCAGATCAGAGACCACAGCAAATGACAACAGGTTCAAATTTTAAAAAGAAAAAGAAAAAGGGAAGGGAAGGGAAGAGAAAGGAAGGGGAGAGGAGAGGAGGAGAAAAGAGAGGAGGGGAGAGGAGAGGAGAAGAGGGAAGAGGAGAGGAAGGAAGGGGAAGGAAGGTGAGGGAAGGAAAGGGGAGAGAAAGGAAAAAGAAAAGAAAAGAATCGACTCTTGGGGTTGGAAGTGTGGCTTCGTTGGTAGAGTGCCATCCAGTGAGCAAAGCATCAGGTACTAAGTTCAAGTCCTGAACTCAGACCCCCAAAAAAGGGGGAAGGAGGTTCAAAATTTAATTGCCAGCACTCTGTAGCTGAACATAGTGCTTTAATGCTTTATCTTCTGTGGGAAAAGAGTAGGAAGTTGAGAGAGAGGCAGTAGCCTTAGCTTTCATAGATAACACAAAACTGCCCCAGTCCAGATTTCATGAAGAAAACGGAGCTCAACATCGGGCATTTTATTTATTTATTTAATTATTTATTTTTGGCCGGTCCTGGGGTTTAAACTCCGGGCCTGGTCAGCTTCCACTACCAGGACCAAAGCAATAGAGACAACAAGAATTGATGCTTGTCTTCCAGCTTGAGGGAAGAGGGGGAGGTCTATGGGGGGGGGTGTCCTCTATATGATTTGGCACCAATGGAGCGGGTGCAGCTGTGCCAGCCAACCAGAGTGGTCACAATAGTACCCCCACTGGTACTGCCTATTAGAAGCAAGCTCACCTCTATTCTTGGGGCTGGGAAAACAGATGGAGGCCTGCAAACCACTCCTGGGTCTGCGCAGACCCCTCACCCCCATTGGCAGGAATACAGTTCAGAAGAGGCTGGGCGTAGGTAGAGACCAGAGAACCTCCTGCCCAAGGGGAACAGATTTGTAGAGGAAAAGGGGGTTTGTGTTCACCGCTTTGGTAGTTTCCACACGCATTCAATCGACTCCTTCCCCTTTGAGCCTGTGTGAGGCAGAGCATCGTGGTGCAAAGCAAATGGTTCACCTTATGACCACAGTGCCCTTCCAGACTCCTTCTAGACCCCACTTCCCTTCCCAGCTGAGCACCTCTGGCACACTCGCCTTTGGGGGACATCCTGGATCCAGAAGTAGCACCTAGTTTAAGGACATCCTCTCCCAAGGCGGTTCTGAACAAAGTTTGTAATGTGGTGCCAAGTGAGGCAGGAAAGGGACAGAAAAGAAATACTCATTCCCCCAGCCCCTCCCCTGTGAGCCCGCCATATGCAGAAACTAACCCAAAAGGCAAACTCCACTTCCCCGATGGCAGGCATCTTAGCTCCAGCCCCGCAGATACAGTCCCTAAACATGAAGCCACTGGATGCTAGTCCTCTGTCAGTTTCTACGCTACTGATCCCTTCAGTCCATACAACCTTAAGTTTGGGGGCGATTTTTCCAGGGGGTGACTTTTGATGAATTCTCAATTGTCACATAGTAGATTTGTTGAGGAATTCTCCATTGCAATGGAGACAAAGTCATTCATCTTTGCCTTTTTGTTCAGGGACTATGCATCGTGTTTAAGGAATCTTTTACCTCAAGGTTATGAAACTAAATCTATAGTATTTTCTGGAAGCTTGTTGTTGAAAAAGCAAGCTTAAAAGACCCATTAAAGTCTTTAATGTACCTGATATTGATTTTCTGTGTATTAAGTAAGACAGGGGAACAATTTCTTCTCTTTTTTTCTCCATACCCTTATATATACATCCTACCACCATCTCCCACATAGTCTCTACCTGCTCTGCACATCATACTTCTAAGTACTGCACATCCTTGAAAGTGTGCATCTCTGACTCAACTAATGTCGCCATGCCTGAACCACCCCAAAAGTGACTTGACTGCTGTTGTTATCTGTTTCAGAACCTTTGTTATACTTTAATTGACAATAGTAGAGGAGCTGGACACCAGTGGCTCACTTCTGTAACCCTGGATATTCAGGAGATTGAGATATGAGAACTGCAGTTCAAAGCCAGCCCAGAAAAAGTCCATAGACTGTTCTCTCCAAGTAACCACCAAAAAAAGCCAGAAGTAGAGGCATGACTCAAGTGGTAGAGCACCAACCCTGAGTGACAAAGTTAAGGGACAGTACTCAGGTCCTAAGTTCAAGCCTCAGTACCAGCACATGAGAGGTGGGTGGGGAGATCTGAGGATCAAATACAGCCTAAACAGAAAAATTTGTGAAGACTCCATCTCCAAAATAATTAGCAAAAAGTCTGGCGCTGGTGGTTCACACCTATAATCCAAGCTATTCAGGAGGCTGAGATCTAAGGATTGTGATTCAACACCAGCCCTGGCAGGAAAGTCCCTGAGACTCTTTATCTCCAATTAATCACAGAAAAAGCTGGAAGCAGGGCTGTGGCTCAAGTGGTAGAGCATTAGCCTTGAGCAAAAGGAGCTCAGAGACAGTGCTCAGGCCCCAAGTTCAAGCCCCAGGACTGGCAAAAAAAAAATCTGTCTGGAGACATGGCTCAAGTGACAGAGTTCCTGCTGACTGAGCATGAGGTTCTGAGTCCAAGCCTTGGTATTAAAAAGAAAAAAAAAACAAACAAAAGAACACTGGGGTTGTCAGTTTGGGTGGCACATAACTATACTCTCAGCACTCAGGAGCATCACCAATTTGAGGCCAGCCTGGACCTAGCAAGACCTTGTCTCTAAAATACAGGGAGGGAGGGGATGAAGAATACAGGGGTTCTTCTAGCTCTCTCAGTTTACAAGTAGCTACTCAAACAAATTCACAAAAGAAACATGATTGTTATATGGATTTTAAGCAGAATTGTGTCAAATCTAAATGAATTAGGAGATCTGACATCTTTGCACTGTTGATTGTTCTTTGTCGGCCTTCCTGCTCCATGCGTCCTGTCTTTACATTGCAGTAAGCACCTTTGCATTCCTTCTCTAAATGTTTGCTGCCGGCTCATAGAAATGCAGTGGGTTTGGTATATTGATTTTATAGTTATCCTGTTTTCAGACTCACATATCAGTTGTAGTGAATTTTCTGTATATTCTTGTGTGCTTTCTACCTAATCCTGTCATCTGTACACAGTGATGCTTTTCTCCCTACGACTCAGTACTGACAGTTTTTATTCTTCCTTTGTACTCCCTGCACTGAGAAGAATCCTCAATGAGATTCTTTTTGTTGCTTTATGCTGGTCTGGGGCTTGAACTCAGGAACTGGGCATCCATCCTTAGCTTTGTCATTCAAGGCTGGCGCTCTACCATTTGAGCCACAGCTCTACTTTGGCTTTTCGGTGGTTGCCTGGAGAAAAGAATTGCATGGACTTTCCTGCCTGGGCTGGATTTGAACCTCAATCCTCAGATCTCAACCCACTGAGTAGCATAACCCCTAGCACCCAGCTTTTTCCTGAAATCTTTAACTGGGCAAGTTGGGCATGATGGCATGTAATTATAATCCTAGCGCTCTGCAGGCTACAGCAGAAGGACTTTAGTGTTTAAGGCCAGCCTGTGATACACAGCAAATTCAAGATTGGTCTAGACTAGATCCTATCACAACCCTCCTCCCTCGTATGTCCCTCATACCACCGCTCCTCCCAAAAGACAGAAAAAAAGAACGCTTTAACTGGCCTTTCATTTTCTTCTTACAAAACCATGAGTCTCTGGCCAATTCTGGAAGTCCTACGAAAGTCTCTGTTTAGTTGGCAAACCACTGTTAAGAAGGGGCACAGTCCAGCTTGTAACAATTCACATGGACACCCAGTATCTTCCGGCATATACAGCAGACACCGGGGCCTGTGATGACGTGAAGGTGACCCTGTGGAAGTCAGGCCTATGTGTAAAACCATATGTGAATTGTCTGAAGCTGCTCAGATCTGGCCACTTGTCGGCTCTGAACTGAACTAATGGCAGAAATCCAATAGACTTATTATACCATGCCATATACCTGTAGCTACAACAATAATACTGTGTACCTGAAAAGGAAAGAAACATCTACCGGTCAAGAAGGAATATGCCCCCCCCCGGGCTGCTTGATTGAGATGCTGCCATCTGAGCCTGATTAGGTCTGAAAGTCTTGAAGGCCAGAAGCATACGTTGCTCATGGCTACCCAATTGGAAACTGTTTTGAGATTTGCTTCCAAACAAGTTCCTGACCTTCTATTCCCTGCCCCACCAACAACAGTGTAACAACACACACAGAGGATGAATCCAACTTGCCACTGTCAGAAGCAATTGCAGTACATTATTCATTCAGTTCCTCACCTATGAGCAGGACTTCATCGAAAGTCAGATATTCTAGAAGGATCTAGGAAACAAATGTCTCATCTCCCATTGGCCAAACGTTTCATTGGTTCTTATGATTAGAAAAGCTATCTGCGAAATCCTTCAGCTCTGTCCCTGAAGTTGTAGCTAACACAGAGACTTCCTGGCAATGGACAAGTAATTTGAAGACAATTATGCCAGGGGAACTTGTGTCTGTGTGAGGAACACTCAGGTGACCCAGGACCACCTGCCAAGACTCAGCCTTTGGCTACCAGCTTTTACTTCCTGGTTCTCTGATTTGGAATTTGACACCCACCTGGCTTCTTCATCCATTCATTGGCCTACTTGACCTCTTGGCTTTAGCTTATCAGCAGCAGACTGTCAATCAACTCTTACTGAACACATTCCCCATCTCAGCATCCCCCTGTTACTTTGGGAGTAACACGTAACCCATCAGCCAGCTTCGCTTTCTCAAAATCCTTTACCCTGTCTTTGTCCCAGTCCTGCCCATCTGAGCCTGCCCCATTAACCCCAGATAGGGTCTCAGAATACTTATCAGCTAAACACCATTCATCATAATGATGTCCGCATTCGGATTCTATATTCTATTAAGACGGGCTTTTTATATAAACTCTCTAGAAAGGATTCTAGAGAGCCTGAGGGTTGGGAATGTAGCTCACACCTAGCATGTATGAGATCTGGGGCTCAATCTGCAGCACTGTAAAAAAGAAGAGAAGAGGCTGTAATGTTTTCTTCAAAATTAGAGACTATGTTGAAATTAGAATGTTGAATTCAATTAGAAATAATGTTTATTTCTGTAGATTATTCCCACTCAAGTTACAACCGAATGCCAACATCTGGAGTGGCAAACCAAAGACCCAAAAGAAATATACAAACTATAATCTTTCTATTGATGTAACAGAAGCTTATGTATGTTACTATATGTATATAATAACTGCTGTTCTTCCATTTAAGGAAAAGCCTACAAAACACAAAATTTTAAAAAGTCCACACAACTACTCAGGTAAAATTCACAAAATAGAAATGGCCACAGCCTCATTCCACACTCCAAAACCACAAAATGGATCAAATTGGGTAACAGGAGAAAATGAAAATGATCAGGAAAAACCCCATCGTATAAGGAGACAGATGAAATTGACATTTCAGACAAGAAAATTAGCTCGATATCAGAGGAAATAACTGAAGCCCCAAACCACAGAGAAAGTCTAAAGAAGTACTTGAGCTCAGTGGGAAACAATTCTAATAAACAAGCAGGACTTGTGCCAAGAACCAAAAAAATATCAAGCACCATAAAAATGTTCTGTGTCTTTTTCAAGAAACAGCTTCCTGTCCTTTTTGGTCTTTTAATGGCTTTTGAGTTTCTATTCACTCAAAATTACTCATTCAAAATCCTCTTCACATGGGGTTGTAAATAATGTCCATCTATAAGCAAAAAAACTCCATGCATAAATATACACGTTGTTCCTCTTCCTCTCAGTCTTTGTTAGAGGTATAATAGATAAATGTCATGGTGTTGTACTGCTGGGATCTAACCACAAGGGATGTCTTTGTTCAGGCACATTTTTTTCCCCTGTTTTTTGAGGAAGACAGCACAACATTTTGGAGCCAATATACATAGGTTTGTGTGGAATGATACATGAACAACAGAAACACAAAGTTGAAAATAACAGTGCTAATTAAGAAACGTTATCAGTGTAAAGAATTGGTCTTACCAACTAGAGCGATACAAAGATAATACCATTTATCATCATGTTTTACCATATATAAATATATTTTTTAAGATTTGCATTAAAACATTTATCAAAGGCTATTTCCCGGCTTCCCTGGGTACCAATTTCCTCAATCCGCCACATATACCCAGCTTTACTGAGCCATTTGTTGGTTAGACTGCATAGGAGCACTTGTTAAAATCATGCATGGCAGCCAGAGATGGTAGTTCACACCTGTAATCCTAGCTACTCAGGAGGCTGAGATTTGAGGATCGTGGGCAGGAAAGTCCATGAGACTCTTATCTCCAATAAACCTAGAAAACTGGAAGTGGTGCTGTGGCTCAAGCGGTAGAGCCTTGAGTTGAAGAGCTCAGGGACAGCCCTTAAGCCCAGAGTTCAAGGCCACAACCAAAAACAAACAAAAAAAAATCATGCATGGCTTTCTACAAAAGCTAGCCTAAGAATCTGTTAGTATTTTCTTTCCTTGGCCTTTCTCTCAGGTAGGATTCTTGACTGATTTTTTAACGGGTCCTATAGTAATAGTAGTTGGTGGTAATGGTGGTGACGTCAGGATCTCACTATGCAGCCCACTGATGGGCTCTTGATCCATCAATATACCTTCGTCTCCAGAGTTCTGGATTACAGGTGGGCATCATCATACCTAAGCCAATAGATTCTTAAGAAAGTTAAGAAATGGATGGGGTGTGTGTGTAGGTATACATACCACAACTGCTAAACTGGACCTAGGCATAGTCTTCATTCAGTGACACTTCTTTTCTGAATCCCAAATAGTTTTCAGTACACAAGTGTGGAGCAATATGAACGTGGATGACATGTTTTCATATCTGGAATGTAAGGCCACCAGTGTTGTCCTCATTCCAAATTGCTATATCCAGGTGAAGTTTCCAACCTACTCGTCATCTCCACAGGCAATGCTTGGTTTAACATTTCCAGGAACTGGTATATTGGCTGTCAAAGCAGTGAGACCACTTGGTTTCTCCAGTAACCCTGGATGAGAGAGCCCACTTCCTCCATATCTTAACAAGTATGAGGTAGGGATCTCATCGTGATTTCATTTGCATTTTTCAATTGCTAATTAAACTGAACATTTTTCGTGTTATTGGGGGGCATCTGCATGACTTTAATGGAATGTCTGTCTTTTCAATTTGCCTAATTTTCAGTATTTCTTGTTTTGTTTCAATATTGCCTTTTGAGATAAGGGTCTCACTGTGTTGCTCCGGCTGGCCTCAAACTCACAATCCTCCTCCTGCCTCCACCTCTCTGGGCAACATCTAGCCATCCTTCCCTGGGGTGGCTTTTATTGTGAAGAAACACTTTCTGGATACTTGAAACTGAAGATATAGGATTTGCTACTCTTTTTCTGTTGCCATGTGTGCTGTCTTTTTGCTTTTGTCATAGCACCCTTCAAAGTACAAAGTGTTTAATTTTTATAACATCAACTTGTTTCTCCCCCATCTCCCCGCCAACCATTGTGCTTTAAATGTCACATAAAAAACTATCATCACCTAATCCGAGGTCATGATGTTTAGAGAATGGCATGGTTTTAGCTCTTACATTTTCAATCCAACTTATGTTAATTTTTACATGTTGTAAGACATGGGTCCTGTGTTGTTTTATATGTGGATACTGAATTGTCCTAGTACTGTTCTTTAAAAAAAATCTTCTTTCCCTTATTTTATTTCCTCAGCATTCGTTGAGAAATAGATTGACCATAAATGCAAGGTTAATTCCAAGATCTCTGTCTATTGTTATGTCAGTCTTAACTGCTGTGGCTTGTAATAAGTCTTGAGTCCTTGTATTGCAACCTCTAGTAAGTTTAGAGTTTCAATCTTCCAATATTACTTTTCCTTTCCAAATCTGTTTTGTCTATACTGTATCATTTCCATTTATATATGAATTTTAGGGTCAGCTTGTGCACTTCTGGAAAAAAATAGGATTTTGAAGCTGGGCACTGGTGGCTCAAGCCTGTAACCCTAATTATTCAGGAAGCTGAGATCTGGGGATCATAGTTCAAAGCCAACTTGGACAGAAAAGTCTATGAGATTCTTACCTCCAATTAACCACTAGAAAACTGTCTGTGGTGTTGTAGCTCAAAGTGGTAGAGCACTAACCTTAAAATAAAAGCTCAGGGATAGCACCCAGGCCCTGAGATCAAGCCTCATGACCATCCAAAAGAAAAAGGACTTTGATAGGAATGTATTAAATTTGTAGATCAATTTAAAAAATACTTCAATATTAACAACATTAGGTCTTGTACATCCATGAACATGGAATATCTTATTATGTCTTCATTCCTTCATATGTTTTCTTCTTTTCATTATATAAATCCTGCACTTTAAAAGGGTAATAAAATACTATTCATTTTGCTACTAACACAAGTGGAATTTTGTTCAATTCTGTTTTTCTGATCTTTCATTGCTACACAAATGTAGCTGATTTATACATATTGACCTTATTTTAACTTTCTATAACCTTGATGAATAGCTGCCACACTTTTTTTCTGCATGTGAATCCCTTAAGATTTTCTATAAACAAAATCTTAGCTAGAACGAAGGATACTTTTTTTAGTTCTTCCTTTCTAATGGCTACTCATTTTTCCTTGCTGAAAAGCCATGGCTAGAACTTTGACTACAATATTAAATGGATATAACAAAAGAGAAAATCCTTGGCCTTTCTTCTAATTATAGAAGAGAAAGCTTTTGCTCTTTTCCATGAGATAGGATACTAGCCACAAAAACATACCTATGTTTTCTTATACACATGTAATGGATTTTTGTAAACAGACTCACGTAATAAATCTCACTACTGATAAACCTGGATTTGCAATGACTTGACAAGTTGGTACAGATTAAGAAGATAATTATTTTCTAAACTGGTCGCTAATCGGTCAGAAAACAAGAACAAGAATGTTCAGGTGGGTCTACATTAAAATAAAAGGTTTCTCCAGAGCAAAAGAAGCAAGAACCAGTCCGTGGGATGGGAGAGTCTGCAGGTGATGGAGCAAGGCAAAACAATGATGGCAGCATCGAGGAAATTCCCTGAAAGAAGAGGACGCACAGATAGTTTTATAGGTCATAAATATATTTTTATAAACAGGAGCGAGGTGCCAGTGGCTCACACCTATCATCCTAGCCGGTCAGGAGGCTGAGATCTGAGGATCGTGGTTTGAAGCCAGCCTGAGCAGGAAAGTCTGTGAGATTCTTTATCTCCAATTAATTGCAGAAAAAGCTGGAAGTGACACTGTGGCTCAAGTGCTAGCTTTGAGAAAAAGGAGCCCAAGACAGCACCCAGGCCCAAAGTTCAAGAAAAAAAGCAAAGAACTTTTCAAATATGCAAAAACTTTTTGAATATTCTAACTCTAATCTTCTACTGGAAGAAATAGCTTCAAGGGGCCTTAAAAGGGAAAATAAAACCAATACCATATGGAAATACTTATCTACATAAGAGAGTGGATACAACCATAAGTGATACCAATATGGATAGATATGTGGAACTTTTATTGTTGAACAGATAATCTGTTTAAACAAAAGTAATTATAATGTAGCACAGTATTTGTGACATTTTAAAGTAAAACATAACAAGATCACAACGGTTATGAAAGGAAAATAGAGGTAAGTTGTTCTAAGGTTTTTATACTATAAGTTAAAGATGTATGCCCTGTACCCTAACACAACCACTGAAAAGCAAAACAAAGTGCCTGCTAATCAACCCAAACAAAGTGGGATCCTAAAAGATTTCAGCTAAAGAGAAAAATAGATAAAATAGCAAGTAAAATACAAATAGCCAGGTAACAGGATTAAGCCTAACCAAATCAATAGTTACATTAAGTATAAATGGTCTAAACACTGGTATTAAAAGGCAAAGATCATCAGACTAGATATAAAAGCAAGAACTATATTCAGCCTACACAAAAATACTTTAAATATAAAGTCACAAATGGGTTGAAAACAAAAAGATGATGCGGGCATAGTGGCACATACCTGTAGTCCTATCTACATGGGAAGCTGAGGTGGGAGACTCCTTAACCAAGGAGTTTAGACTGGAAAGGGTGACAGAACAAGACCAATTCCAAAAAATCAAGTAAAGTAAAACTGAAGTCAAATATAGAAAGACAGAGATAGATATATTAATACCAATCAAGAGAAAGTTGGAGATCATCAGACCAATTGTATTTCACAGTAAAGAAGTTCTGTGAATATTAGTTTATCAGGACAAACTATACAAAGATTTTTTTTTATTGACCTAATTAATAGCACTGCTTCAAAGTGTGAGGCAAAAATTACTCTCTCCTTGGTAAAACTTCAAGGAGAGACAGACAAACACAACTTTCACAGTTAGAGATTTCAATACCCATCATTCAATAATGGACAACACAAATAAACAGAATATCAGCAGTGACCAATCAACCAACCTATTCTATTGATTCCATCCGATCACAGAACACATGGCTCAGGTGTACATGGAACATTTATTAAGACAGATCACATGTGTGGGGAGAAGGGGTGCATAAAACAGATATCAATCAAGTTAAAAGGCTCAAGTCACACAAAATACAATCTCTGACCAGAGAGAAAAACATTAAAAAGAATACAAAAAAATGATGATGGGGGGAAAAAAGGATGACAGAGAATTCTATATAATTTAGCCTGGCATACACACATACAAGTTAGGAATATTGTATAATTCTCTGCCTGGTATGTATGTCAGATCCATATTGTTTCCCCACATCCCACACTCTGACAGGTTACCCTCATGGTTCAATCTTGTCTACAGAATACTTTGCCAATCTCTCCCTGTGTTTTTTAATATCCATGGCATTAGCCAAGTGCCAAGTGCTGGCATACCCTTTCCTCTAATTTTATATTCCTTTGGTCATTTCCATGAGAATTTAAAAGGAGTAGTTAAATGCATATGCTCAAACTTGCTGCTCTAAACCACAACCCACAAATCTTTCCTAATAAATAGCTTTTAAATTTTTTTCAAAGCACCAAGAAATATAGAATTTCACAAACATTTCTTGGTTCATGAAACTGCCTAGTTTTCTTTCTCTAGATAATTACCTTCAAACATCTTGTTAAAGCAAAAAAAGGCTTTCCAGTCTATTAATAACTATATTTTTGGTATAGAGTTAATAGGCATATTCTTCCTGCATTGCCTTAATAAAAAATGGACTGAAGGATTTTCAGAATCCTATTGTCTAGGAAGCTGAAAGTTAGAGGGAAACTTAAAAAAAAGGAGCGGGGGTGGGAGATGAAATTAGTGACAGACCAAATAACTAAAGTCCTTGTCCAATCATAGCCATAAATGTGTGTGAGTGCACATGCACGCGTGCGTGCACACACATGCATGCGCACGCGCGCGCACACACACACACACACACACACACACACACACACAGCCTCCTTCTTTATTAAAATGCATAAAGCAGCCAGAAGCAGGAGCACCAATAAATTCTTCTGTATAAGCAGAATTTTTTAATGGCTCCCTGAACACTAATAACCACTGCTCTCTTATGTGTACTTGACTCTGTTTAACCTTTTCTGGTGCTTTTTAACTTCTCCAAGTCAGGTACTAATATGGAACTAATGTGGGGTTTATTTTCCCTATAGGAATAGCAAAAAGAGCAGTGCACATTATCGTAATCATACAAGCCTTTCTAGCAACCGTAGGACTTCAGATCAAAGCCTATGCATTATAGCCCAGGAAAAGAACTTAATAACAATTGCAAAGCTAAGCAATCTTGCTTTTAAAACATCAGATATTTTGTTGAATATTAGTCATGAAAAAAAGTCCTCCTGGCAAGCAAGTGACCCAGCAGGAGAGAAGGCGGATATCCTTTCTGTCCCAGGTAAGTTGCTGTTGGCCTGGGAAGTAATGGCGGTCATGGAACCACCAACCATCACAGCTGACCCTGAGGAAGGATGGCTAGAAGTAGGACCATGTTTCTCCTTTGAAGATGAATTTTGGAGGTGGTTTCCTCTGCTGGAAATAATACAATTTAAGTGCATGGGGTAGAACTCTGTACCACAATAGTCCTTGTGAGATTGCTAACTTAGAATGGACTAAAACATAACCCAGGTTCAGCCCTTCTGCTTGTTTCATCTTTGTGAAAACTCGTGTGTGTGTGTGTGTGCGCGCGTGCGCGCACTGTGTACACATTTGTGAATGCTTCCTTACAAGGGACCTTGGAGAGGCTGTGATGTTTCCTCAGTGGAAATGAACAAGATTTTTTTTGCCCCCTCATTTTTAGCTGCTGGATGTTTTTCAATCCCTTTGTTTTTCAAATACAGAGGTCACCCCAGCAGCCCCCCAGCCCCGCCCCATGGTAGCTGTGTTCCAGATGCAGTGATCCACGTCCCACTGAGTTACTGCAGAAAGAGAAATTCATTTGTCACCAGCAAGGGTGAGGGGAAGATTAAGGGAGAGTCAATAAATACATAATTTCATAAAAGATAATATCAGAAGAAAAAAATGACTATATGTGGCTATGTCTATATAAACGGGGGACTGTGGGTACAACTGCCTAGAAAGGGGATGTCTAGGAGCTGACGTCTATTCCTTTGAAATGGAAAGAAGACATACGAATTTATTGGTCTTTGGTGGAATGTAGTGACCTTAAGGCTCTCAATCCGGGTCTAATTCAAATACCACCTTGAGGGGTTCATCATTTCTCTCAGTCAAATAGACACAGGCCTGCCGAAAACTCCACAGCACAAAAAATCAGCTAATTTAAGGTATGAGCCCCATCCTTCCATCGCAGCTGTGATTGGACATGCAGCTGAACTACTGTGGTTCTAGAAGACCACTATGATACGATAAAGACGTTCCTAGTGAAGTGCACGTACCCACAGTCATCATTATTTTCAGGCCCAAGGCCACCTATGCCCAGGGTCCTTGGAGACTCCACCTTCCTGGAGGGCTCTACACCTCACTGGAGCCATGCGACACCGTGTCTGCAGAAGTTGAATGTGGAAACCCATCCCCTTCTGATTTGTGAGCTCACTAAAATGCAGGGTAACTTAAGCAGCTGTAAATAAATTCAAAAAAACAATCCTGCTGAAGCAGTTTTGAAAATACAACCCTGAAGAGCCGATCACTTATCATCTGATACCCATGAAAGGAAGAGGAACGTAATGATGCCGCCCACGTGACACGAACATCCATCTCACTTCCTTAAGTTATGTTCATGTGACAAAAAATGGCTACCAGACCAGCATGGTTTATGAATCACTTTTCTCTCATTCCAAATTTGGAGAGGTTTTTATGGCTTTTCCTTTCTCTCAAGAAAACAGCAAAAAGGAGAAGCTCAGACCTGCAGTTTTGAAAAAAAAAACTTGTTTTGAGTACCATTGTCTTGTTAATGAACATGTTGGAGCTGCCAGTAAAGTTCTAAGTCAGCTTTAACAGGTGCAACGGATAATGGACCACAGGTGCAGGGCACTGGCTTTGCTGTGATTTTATCCTCAGTTTATAGATGAAAAACACAAAGGCTGAAGAAGTTAATGCCTGTGTGTCTGCATGTCAATCTGTCTGTTTTAGTACAGGGCCTGTATGTGTATGTGTGTTTCTACTGGGGCTTGAACTCAAGTCCCTTAGCTTTTTCACTCAAGGCTGGTACTCCTACCACTTGAGCCACAGTGCCACTGCTAGCTTTTTGGTAATTAGTTGGAGGTGAGAGTCTCATGACTTCCAGGCTGGCTTCAAACCACAATCCTCAGATCTCAGCCTCCTGAGTAGCTAAGATTACAGGTGTGAGCCACCGGTGCCTGGCTACTGCCTTTTTTTTTTTTTTCAAAGGCATATGGTGAGTAGCCAAGATCTGAATGGAGAAGAGACCAATGTCACTTCAGAGATAAGTCTCCACCACTCGATTCGCCATCTCCTAGTACAGACACCTCCTAAGCCAGTGCTCAGAAGGGCCACTCTTGTTCCCAGGGGCTCTGATTCCACATGAAACTGTGCGTCCTTCTGCACATCCTGGGGTCTTTTTGCACCAAAATCCCCAGGATCAACAGTTTACAAATCTTCATGGAAATAACTGTCTCCAGTCTGACCACCAACACCCCATTCTCTAAGAGTCTCACTTTCAGGTTTTAACTTCTTCAAACATGAAGAGCCATAGTAAGAAACCTAAGTAAACCAGGTTCTTTGAGGGGGGAAAAAAAACCCTGCTAGCAAGCTGTGCGCATTTTTCAAAATATGAATCTCTTTCAACTCCTGCTATGACGATTCCGCGTTTCTCGTAAATGGGCAGCTTTAACAAAGGGCAGACGGGGTTTCCAGGCCCACACGGTGAGAGCAGCGCTAATGATACCTTGTGTTTCTATAGTGCCTTTTCTCCAAGGAGCTCCAAGTTATTGGATTAACTCCACCATTTTCCCTTGCCAACACACCCTCAAATATAATATTACCTTTTATTACTATGCATTGTAAGAAGGGAAAAAGCATTTGAAGTGCAAATAGTATGCTAAAGAATCCACAAATATAGATTATCCCTAATACAAACAGATTGCAAGAAAAATGTATATGTTTTACCACATAGGCGGGCCTGTTGTTTGGACAAGCTCTGATTTTTTTTCTCTTTTTTACCTTTAACTGAATGACATTATATATTCCTCGTGGTTACCAGTAGGTGCAACTATGTGAATATCTGGTTAGAATGTAAGGGGATAATCAATTTGGCATTTCTCTACCAAAATTTGTTAGGAAATTGAGTATCAGATATTTCCAGACGTGGGCAAGCTCTTTTATTTTTAATCAAATGGCATCTAAAGAAAACATGGTTTTAATTTCAGGTACTCAGGAGATGAAGGCAGAAGGATCTTGAATTCAAGGTCAGATGAATAGGGAGATGAAAGAATGAGAGAGAGAGAGAGAGAGAGAGAGAGAGAGAGAGAGAGAGAGAAGGCTTGGGATGTGGCTCAAGTGTTAGTGCTTGAGTGAGGCCCTGCATTCCAAACACGTTGTAAAATGGAGGTAGAGACAGAAGAAGACAATTATATTCTAAAACAATTAACTTTTATTTTAGCAAAGCAAAACTGCCATCTATAAACATAGTAACTACATGTTTTCCCCTCCTAAAAATACTGTGAATGAACCTGAAATATCTAGATTCATTCATTTGCCCACCCTGAGCTAACTCAAATACAGTAACTGCTCATTTATTTCAAGAGTGAAAGCTATTCAAAGGATCAGCCTGCAAATATATTCTTTTTTTCTTTTTCTTTTTTCTTTTGGTCCGGTCATGGGGCCTGAACTCTGGGCCTGGGCGCTGTCCCTCAGCTCTTCAGCTCAAGGCTAGCGCTCTACCACTTGAGCCACAGTGCCACTTCCAGCTTTTTTCTTTTTGCTTATGTGGTGCTGAGGAATCGAACCCAGGGCCTCAGGTATGCAAGGCCAAGCACTCTACCACTGAGCCACCTTCCCAGCCCCAATCTACTCTTTACCTATTTTTAAAAAAGGCCAGGCCCTGGTGGCTCACCCCTGAAATCCTAGCTACTCAGGAGGCTGAGATTTGAGCATCACAGTTCAAAGCTAGCCCAGGTAACTAAGTCTGTAAGACTCTTATCTTCAAAAACTACCAAACAAAAAAAGATAGCTGTGGTTCAAGTGCTAGAGCACTAGCCTTAAGCACAAAATCTAAGTAACAGCATCAGGCCATAAGTTCAAAGCCCAGGATGGCTGGCGCGCACGTGCACATGCATGCACACATGCACACACACACACACACACACACACACGCACACGCATGCACACACACACACACACACACACACACACACACACACACACAGAAACACTGTAATTATGTGGTCACTAAGATACTGAATGATCCACATGGCGCTTTTGTTTCCTGAAATATCCCATGTAAGTTAGAATCCAGACAGCCAGATGTGGAGTATTTACTTTTGTGATCCCATTGTTTATGACAGTCAAGTCAAACAGAAACTTCCCTGTGAATCAAGCCTGGGTCCCCAGTTGCTTAGTAAGAACGCTCCTGTGGACAGTTGCTGTAAATAGTTTGACCACATCTGTCACGTGTCTGGAACTTACTTCAGAGGCAAGATGGGGATATGGAGCATATGGACTTAGAATTCACTGAAAGTTCTCTCGTGAGGGGAAAGATTAGAATTTCATAATCACAGCAGAGGAAGTTGTTAAGTCAGCAGTTCCAGACAGAGTGTCCTGCCAACCAGTGGAGGAGGAACAGGGGGAGAGAAGAGAGGGGGAGAAATTAAAACATGAGACCAGAATGTCCAAAAATAAAAATGGCCACGATCAAGTTCAAGTTAAAAATGACTGCCTATGCTACATTCATATTGTTTGCATATGCCAATAAAAAGGTAGTCCCCAGTTAGATTTTACCATTAATCGCACAGTATTTCATTTCTATTTAGAACCAAAAAAGCCAGTCTTGAAGCCTAATAGCCAATATTTGCAAAAAAAAAAAAAAAAAGAAAAACTGTTCACTGTTCACGTGTCTAGAACTAGACAAGAAAGATTTCTAAACACTAAATCGATTTTCAAGCCACCTGAAGATTTGTTGCTTTTCCAATCTGAAAGACAACTGTAGGGTACCATGTCCATCCACTCCTTTTAGATTTATTGACTACGGCATGATTATGTATCCGCAATGCAGGGAATATTCCCATGAACTATATTCTAGCAAATGTGAAGGGGGAATGAGGGCTTTATGGTTCTTGTCCAAGTTACCTCGTGACAAATGATAGCATGTGAATGCCATTGAATCTTGTTGCAGAGGACAAAGAGTAGGTTGAACATGGTAGTCTGTGCCTGTAACCCCAGTTGCTGGTGAGATGGGGATAATTGCCATTCTTGGCCAAACCCAGGCAAAAATTCCTTAGACTCCATCTTGATAAATTAAGCTAACTCGTGGCATGCATCGGTGATCCCAGGAGGTGTAAGTATAAGGATAGTAGTCCAAGGCAAGCAGGAGCAAAAATCAGGGAATATACCTGAAAAAAAAAAAACAATAATAACTAAAGCAAAAAAAGAGCTGGAGTGTGGCTTAACTGATAGAGTGTCTACTTAACAAGCAGGGAGCCCTGAGTTCAATCCCCAGGACCAACAAAATGAAATACAAATACTAATTAACCACTTAGCAAAACCTGGGAAAGCCCATTCAGTTTTACAACTTCATGTCTGTTCTTTCTTTTTAAAAGCACCATCCACACTGTCACTATTAAGAGCAAAGTAAGGGGAGACTGTTTTTTGCAATGTCCACTGTACATTAAAGAAAAGTCACTCTTTTCCAAAAGGGTGGTTTTCACTCTCATGTTTCTCTCTGTTCTCTTATTATTATTATTTTTTCAGTTGTGGGGCCTGGGCGCTGTCCCTCAGCTCTTCATCTCAAGGTTAGTGCTCTACCACTTGAGCCACAGCACCATTTCCCATTTTTTCTGCTTATGTGGTACTGAGGAATCGAACCCAGGGCCTCATGCATGCAAGGCAAGTGCTCTACCACTGAGCCACCTTCCCAGGCCCTCTCTCTGTTCTCTATGGATGATAAAACGGTACTTTTTTTTTCAGGATGACTTTTAGGGTTAGATTTTGTTTGCTAAGATGACCACAACAGCGCAGCTATCTCTCACCGGTGACCTAGCCCCGTCTCTGTCAGGAGGTGGAGTCTGTTTCCTATCTCTCTAACTCTGGGCTGCCCTCTGACCTATCCTGCTTCCAAGACCAGGGGAAAGTGACGTTGTTCAGTTTCCTAGGATGGGCCTGGTCACCTCCACATGTGGGAAGTGGTGCTACCCAACCATATCCAGAATATGCTTTTCTGGTTTGTTTTTGGCTAGAGGTGATATTACACAACTAACTTAAATCCCAAAGGCCGTAGGCTTTGCTGTCTAAAAAATATTCTCAATTTTTTTTAAGTTATCACTTCCTTAAAAATCTGAAAAAGAAGGCAGATGCCGATGGCTCACACCTGTAACTCTAGCTACTCAGGAGGCTGAGATCTGAGGATGGCAATTCGAAACCAGCCCAAGCAGGAAAGTCCATGAGATTCTTTATTGCCAATTAACCACGAGAAAAGCTCAAGTAGAGCTGTGGGCCAAAGTGGTAGAGTACTAGCCTTGAGCTGAAGAGCTCAGGGTCAGCACCCAGGCCCTGAGTTAAAGCCCCACGGACACCCCCCTTCCCCAAATAAAGAAACTAAAAACAGATCTGCCTTATGACCCTGCCATAGCACTCCTGGATATATCGTCTGAAGGAATGTAAATCCGTATTCACAAAATAGACCTTGCCAGGCACCAGTGGCTCATGCTTGTAATCCTAGCTACCCAGGAGGCTGTAGTTCGAAGCCATCCCAGGCAGGAAAGCCTGTGATACACTTATCTCCAATTAATCACAGCAAAGGCCAGAAGTGGCACTGTGGCTCAAGTGGTAGAGTGCTAGCCTTGAGTACAAAGAGGCTTAAGGATATTGCCCAGGCCCTAATTCAAACCCCAGGACCAGCAAAAAATAAAAGAAACCTGCATGCTCATGTTTATTGCAGCTTTGTTCACAATGGCCAAACTGAAGAATTGGCCAAGATAAATTGGCAAAATGGATAAAGAAAATATGGTATGTAAACATACATACATCATGGAGTAAACTCAGCCATAAAGATGAAATTATAGCATCTGTAGGAAAATGGATGGAACTGGAGACCATCCAAGCTCAAAAAGCCAAATATCATGTTCTCACTCATTTGTGGAGTATGGACTTTAGATGATGATGATGATGATGATGATGATGATGATGATGATGATGATGATGATGATGATGATGATGATGGTGATGGACATGAATGTAAAAGTGGAGTGTCTAGGAAGGGACCCATGAGGAAAAGAGGGGAGACTTAGCTATAGGGTATCAAAGGACTTGCATATATATTCATATATCTGAATATGTATGGTCACAAATGAATATACCATAGCCCACCAAACACTGCTTGAAAATTGGAGAGGGAAGGAACAGAAACATGGTAGAGGGGGTGAATTTGTTCAAAGTATACTGTGCATGTATGGAAATGTCACAATGGGACCTCCCCAAAATTACAAATAAGTGCTCATTTAAAAATAAAAACTTAAAAAGAGAATTATTGATGATGGTGATGATGATGATGGTGATGTGACTTGGATAGTCAGGGAGATAAGAAATAACTGGAAGCTGGATCTATTTCAAAATCAAGAGTCAGCCTGATTTGCAGAAGAAAGGAAGAAATGGAGTATACGGTTTCCAAGGAAACAAATGATTTTAGGGTTAGTTTCTTAGAAAGATAATTTAACAACAGATCATCCCTTGTAGCAAGTATTCAATATCCTACCCAGAGAAAGACATTTGAATGCCAGTAATCTCTTTGAAAACCATTTAACGGTCATATGAATGTCCTGATTTGAAGCAACTCCAATTTGACATTCTTCCATTCAAGCTGTGAAAGCAAGTCCAGAGGCTGACTGCCCGGTCCTGCTGCAGCTCCAACTGGCAGACAAGACATCTGGGTTAAAGCCCAGCTTTTCATTCATGAAGTCAAAGAATGTGTGAGATAGAAAACAGTTGAAATTGAGGGAGATGCGTAGGAGGCAGGCTGTCTGCACTCGTCCACAATCGGGGTGTGCAAATGACACATGAGTGTTGCTTGTCACAAGTCCCATCTCTGCACAAGCGGGCCCAGCCTCCCTGGGACTCCTTGGTACCCAGTGTTGGAGGTTTGTAGCATTCCAAGGAAGGAAAAGGCATTCTTACCATATTCATCTCCCACAACAGCTCATTTTCCTGAGGCTTCCAGCTTCTCAAGGAGTAGCACTAGAAGAAAATGTGTAGCTGGGCACTTGTGATTCATGTCTGTAATCCTAGCTACCTGGGAGGCTGAGAGAAGGGGGATTGTAGGTTCAAGGCCACTTGGGGGGTGTGGTGCCAATGAAATTCCGCTGTCTCCATACTCCACAGAGGGTCGCTGGATGCAGTGGCATGTGGTCCCAGCAAGGATAGGGAAGCCTAAGTAGGCAGATGATGGCTCCAGTGTGCACCAAGGCAGGAAGTGAGACCCTATCTCAAAATTAGCCAGCAAAAAACAAGGCTGGAGGCATGGATCCATGGTAGGGCACCAGCCTACCAAGCATGAGTCCCTGAGTTCAAACTTCCATACCACCAGAAGAAGAAAATATGTAGGACTGATAATAGTTTAATCATTCACTCTAATAATTTCTCATATATTCATTCAACGATTGGCACTTCACCATGCTATTAAAATTATTGCATATTCAGCCAGGTGCTGGTGGCTCATGCCTGTAATCCTAGCTACTCAAGAGGCTGAGTACTGAAGATTGCAGTTCAAAGCCAGCCCGGGCAGGAAAGGCTGTGAGACTCTTATCTCCAATTAACCACCAGAAAACCAGAAGTGGTGCTATGATTCAAGTGGTAGAGCGCTAGCCTTGAGCTGAAGAGCTGAAGGACAGTGCCAAGGCCCAGAGTTCAAGCCCCATGACCAACAACAACAACAAATATATATATATATATATATATATATATATATATATATATATATATTGCACATTGTGACCATCAAGTCAATGCCTAAAACATCATTTCTTCAACTCCTGAGCCATCAACACACAAATGCTTTTCTTTTCTTTTCTTTTCTTTTTTTTTTTTTGGTCCGGTTGTGGGGCCTGAACTCTGGGCCTGGGTGCTGTCCCTCAGCTCTTCAGCTCAAGGCTAGCGCTCTACCACTTGAGCCACAGCTCCACTTCTGGCTTTTTCTGCTTATGTGGTGCTGAGGAATTGAACCCAGGGCTTCATGCATGCAAGGCAAGCACTCTACCACTGAGCCACCTTCCCAGCCCCACAAATGCTTTTCTAACAAAAGCAAAAACCTTTGTTTGCCCTCAATAAAGCCTAATCCTTAAGAAGAGGAGAGGGTGGAGCCTTTCACTCAGCCTTGAGTGAAAAGGAGAAGTGAGAGCACAAGACCCTGAGTTCAAGTCCCAGCGCCAGTATAAAAAACAAAAGAAAGAAAAGCAAGCTTGATCTCATCATTTCAAACAAGCAATCTTATAGATGAGAATAACTAGGTTCTATTCGCTGGAAGATGCTAATGTTATAGACAAGTAACATCCTTTCAAAATAAACAAGCTCAAATACGGTTTTTAGAAATTAAAAAGTTGGCAAGGCACCTAGGGTGGGAAACACCTGTAATCCCAGCACTCGAAAAGCAAAGGCCAGGGGGTCGAGAACTGGAGGTCATCCTGGGATACACAGCAAGATCCTGTGTCCACAAAGCAAAGAAATAAATAATTAAAATGTACCTGCAAGCCTCGATAGCGGCTGGGGCTTTTTATTTTTTAATGTTATTATTGAGTAGTTTACAGAGGAGTTATAATTCTCCAAGTCAGGTTATGAGTACAATACTTCTTGGTCAGTGTTACCCATCCTTTCAGTTTTCCCAAGATAGTAGTTGTTTTAAATGTAGCACTTCTTAAAGATCTGCAGAGCAAGTAAACAAAAATAAGCAAATCTCATGAATAAATTTAAGAATGGATTTAATAACTCTATAGAATTCTGTCCAAATTCCCAAACATTGTAATTAATCCCATAAGCTATAAAGAAAATTATATGGCCACAGTTTCACCCCAGGGCAACAACAACAACAACAAAAACTACATTGAATGTGAAAACAAAACACGAAGCACTCAGAAATTTGAAAGCACTCTCCTGAATAACTCAACACTCAATATGAAGTTATACACTAGTTAGAACAAAGTTAGACAAAATTAATGTTTATCACAAAAAAAGAACCAGAGCTGTCTGGAGGGATGGCAGATTCCATATATAGGGCAGAAATGATATACAATAAGCCAGGATTTATAGTTATACAAGAAAATAACAGCCTACAGACTGCAAAGGCTCATTAAAAGACTTAGGTGCCAATACAGTTTCTCACTAGTTAAAGGTAGAAAACTATGAAAGGAATACTATATTATATTGAAATATAGTATATTAACACGTATGTCAGTGAGCCAGGCATTATAACACACTCCTGTAATCCCAATAGTTGCGAGGCTGAGACAGGAGAATCATGAGTTCAAAACCAGCTATAGAGCTGGGCTGTAGAGCAAGACCCTATCTCAACACTATTTTTTAAATTTGCATTTGTAATACTAGTTTAAGTTTAAAAATGGTCAGTTCTCAAGCACCAACACTTTCTTTTGAAAAAAAAAATAGTAAAACCAATATTCCAGAACTCATCCTGTCATTCTCCATGAAATCTATTTCAAGGTATCCAGAGTTGATACCAATATATAGCAGATATAAAAATAATAATAAAAAAACGGAAACCCAGCATGTCTGCAACCCTAATGAAATAGAAGTGTCTGGACCATGGTCATGGATAGCTGCTAAATCCATTAGGTAAGACTGATGAGGAGACATACAGGACAGGAGGGCACTGGAAACATCAGAGCCTAGCGATCAAGCACAATACCACAGGAAAAGGCACATCAGACAGGGCAGAACTGTAACCACCCGCTCATAGGAAACACAGGGATGACAGAATATGCTAACGTCCACCACTGGAAAACAACTAGCCCAGTGCAGAGCTGGGACATTTTACAGAACAAATGCCCCCATTTTTTTTTACCAACAACAATAAAAAGAGTCCAAGCATGGTGGCTCATGCCTGTAATCCCAAACTGCTTAAAAGGCAGCAATTGGGAGAATCACATTTCAAGGCCAGACTAGGCTAAAACAGAAGGCCTTACCTTAAAGTAACTAAAGCAAAAAAAGGGGGGTCGTGGTTCAAGTCATGTAGTGCCTGCCTAGGAAACACAAGGCCTCAAGTTTAACAACAGCACAAAAAAGAGAGAGAGAGAGAAAGAAACAAAGAAGAAAGCTAGATAGATAGATCAGAAAACAAAGAAGAAGGAGGAACTGCAGCTACAGATGGGAAGAGACATGCAACTGATATCACAAATGACCTTTATTTAGATATTCATTCAAAGAGACCAATTATAAAAAATATATTCATGAGATAAAGGGGGAAATGTAAGCACTGACTAGCTATTAAGTGACAGAAAGAATTTTTTGTTACTTTCTCATTTGGAAATTCTCATGTTTATTTAAGAGTCCAAATCTGTTAGAAATGCAAATAGAAGTGCTTACAGATAAAATAATATAACTGCCTTGGCTTTAAAATAATCCAGAAGACTGGAGAAGGGATGCATAAACAGGATTGACTGTGTTTGTTGAAGTTGGAGGGGTAAATCGAGGGCATCTTTATCGTTTGTTCCCTCTACTTTGGTGTATGTTTTCATTTCTTCACCATAAATAGAGTTTCAAAGGAGATGAATTACAGTGACAATACCACATATCAAAACACCAGAGTTGATACTCAGAGGAAGTTGCTCTAAATTAATTTTGTATTAAAAAATCAGCAAGGCAAGAAATGAAATAAGCATGTAATTGTAAAAGCTAGACATAAAAATAAAATTACTCACAATAAAGTTTCTTTTATCGCTCCAGATAAAAGTGAAATTTTATTGTTAAAAAGTGTATGTTTGGGGGAAAAAAATTGCCACATCAGTATACCAACAAAAGCACTTCTGCTTTGTATAACTAAGTAAATGAGAAATAAAACCCAAACAAACACTTTAAGATTGAAAATCAAGGCCATGCTCACAAATACAGAAAAGATGATAAATCTATAACAACACAATACTGTCATAAAATCAAAACTTCAGATGAAATGAATAATCTTTAGGCTAAACAAAAACAAAAACAAAAAGACCCAAAATAACTCAAGAAAAGATACAAAATGTAAGCATCCTAATAATCACAAAGTAAGTAAAACATATAGCTCCTCTCTAAAAAACAGATTAAAGCAAAAAGCGTTGGGGGCATGGCTCAAGAGGGAAAACACTTTCCTAGGAAGTAGAGGGCCCTGAGTTCAAACTTAGTCCTGTCAGAAAAATCAACTGAGCATGTAACATTCCAAGCATCTGCTCTTGGAATCTGTGTTCTAGTAGTAATTCAGGGGAGGAAAAAAATACAGACAACAACAAGAAGAAAACAAAAGGTTTCTCCTACATAATCATAGGATGGCCCTGTACCCAGAAGCAAGGATTCTGTGATGTTGGGGTGGGGGGAGGGGAAGTGACCATCCATGAAAATACCATTTGTGGTCTTGAAATGGGGCTAGTATCCTAGAGTGTCTGGGTGGACCCCACTGTAAATTCAGACCTCCTCATGAGAGAGAGGCAGCAGGTCAGAGACAGAGAATACTGAAGATGCTGTACTTCTGTGAGAAGGAGGGAGGCATGGTGAGTCCTGGGACCCAGACCGCTTCCTGGGAGTTGGAAAGGGAAATCTATTCCACAAAGGCCTCTAGGGGGAACCAGCTCTGCTGAGAGCTTCAGTGTAGGATCTCTCTCTTACTTCAGTCACTCCATTTGTGCTAATTCGTTATGATAGCAACAGGAAACTAATACAGATGGGACCAGCTAAAGCTGGAGTGAGGGCAAGGTTTGTAAGGCTCTCTCACATCCATCCCAGGGGACCACCCCGAGGCAGGCAGACACGTGAGAAAGATGATTATAAGAGTTATTAGAGGGGCCAAACATGTTTCCCAGGAGAAGGAGCACATAGCACCCATCCCTATCCAGGTAGCAGGAGTGGGGGGGGGGGGGGGGGCAGGAAGTGAGGGAAGTGAGCTCAGGTGAGTCTGGGCGGAGAGAGGGAGGGATCAGCTGTATGGAGGGAACTCTAGGGCTGGGAGGAGTTCAGGTCAGGGTGGAGCTCAAGACAAAGATGGGGCTAATACTAACATTCTCCGCTCTGTTGTTTAATAAAAATAGGGGTACCAGGCTGGGGGTATGAGTTTCTTCTGGAGCTACTTCCTGCCATAAAAGGGCAAAGTAGTCAGGGGTCCCTGATTTGTTTTTCGGCCAGGTATCATCCAAGAAGCATCAGCCTGACAGCTTGGTTGGTAAAGGTCCTTATCTTTTCCATGACAATAGTTATCTAAATTACAAGACACAATTAATAAAAGGCAAAAATTGCTGTTAGCAGCCCCAGAGAGGAATAAGCCAAGGAGGGACTGATTCCCAGAAGGGGCTATCAAAGACCTGAAATTGTCTTTTCTGTCTCAGGCTGAAGACATAGCATGGTTCCTGACTCCCGGCATCCTGGAGGAGGGGGACTAAGATTTTTCCTGCTTTAGGATCACAGTAACCTGAGGAGGAGGTAGCAGAGATATTTAAAGGTACCAGAGCCAACCAGTGTCATGGGCTCTTTTGGCTACTTCCTGCTGGCGTGGGGCATCAAGGAATCCCTGGAGCAGGGGTCTTAAGGGTCCAGGTCTGGGCAAGGCCGGGCAGTGTAAGTGATGTCCCCAGTTGCCTGTAGGAACAGGATGGCCTTGACTTGTTCCCAGGTGGTGTCCTGGATAGGGGGCTGTTATCCTGTTAAAAGAAACTTTTGGAAAGGTCAGGCAAAAAGCTGACAAGGTACCAAGATCAGTTAACATGAATGACATTGGAGAACACACATTGGCCATGGGCCAGAAACGTTCCATTTGGAGTATAAGCCCAGTTGTGGCCTATTACAGGGGAGGAGGAATAACTGGACTTGGGGCAGGAAGAGAGTGTCTGAGGTTTTGGCAGGTGGGTAGGGGAGAACATAATGGACTTGTTGTAAGTAACCCGTCAGAGGCTACTATAAATAAATAGCAGGTAACAAAGGCAAGATTGTGTCTTTCTGTCCAGTTAGAAGGTAGATAGGTGTGGACATGAGGTGGGCAAGCAACTATTTCTCTTGATCTCCCAGCTCTGATTAATTTTGCGAGGACAAGTGTAAAGTCCATTTAGAATGTTATTTCCTCTTACTTGTCTCCACAGTTTTCTGTTGTCAGGACTGACCTCATCGTGGAGCTGGGGTGGGGTGGGGAGGGGGCTCTCAGCATTCATTGCTGGGATAGCTTGTGCCAGTTGGCATTCACAAAATATGAACTCAAGGCTTGGGCACTGTCCAGAGCACTTCTACTCAAGGCTAGTACTCTACCATTTAAGAGTTACAATGCCATTTTCAGCCTTCAGCTGGATACGTGGAGGTGAGAGTCTCTCAAGCCATACCTCCAGTCTGGCTCTTTGCCAATTAGTTGGGAGATGGAGTTTTAGAGGGATTCTTTGTGCCCGTGCTGGCTTTGGCAACAAGGAGATAAATGGAGATACAGGTTACCTATAATTTGTTAACAGTTGACTAACAATTACTTGCCAGAGTTTGGTAATAACAAACTGCAGTAGACATTTTTAAATTGCAACTGATTGGCACTCTGAGTACTGCTCATTGCCTTTGGGCAACCTGCTTAAAATGGCTTATAAGCCAGGTGCTGGTGGCTCATGCCTGTAATCCTAGCTACTCAGGAGGCTGAGATCTAAAGATCACAGTTCAAAGCCAGCCCTGGCAGGAAAGTCCATGAGACTCATCTCCAATAAACCACTCAGAAAACCAGAAGTGGTGCTGTGGCTCAAGTAGTAGAATGCTAGCCTTGAACTGAAGAGCTGAGGGACAGCGTTCAGACCCAGGGTTCAAGCCCCATGACCAACAAAAAAAAAAAAATGGCTTATATACAACATTTAACTTTTAACAAAGGTCTTTTAACAAAGACCTTTTCTTGGGCTACAGTAGCATAGCTTGTTAAGTACTTTGATTTGTAAAAGCATTTTTCTAGATGGCTGAGGAACCTGATCTCTAGTGACCCCAATAATGCCTACCTGAGTTGGCCTTTAGACATATCTTAATAGGGATATAATCTCAGGTCCACAAACTTTCTTTCCTTAATATATGAATTTATGTGTCTGGTACCACCTCAAAAATTACTGCCAGTTAGGACTTTGAGCAGATATAGGGGGGGTGGGATTTAAATCATCCCTCACATTTTACAACCTTACTTTTACTTCCCACTATCACAGATGACTGGCAAGTACTTTCCCAGAATGAGGTAGATAGACATGGGAATTAGAAAGACATGCTTACAAACTACCTTCCCATGACCTCCCAGCTCTGATCAATTCTTTTGAAGAGCCAAGCACAAGTATCTCCAGGATCTGACAACATCTCTGCCATCTGGTGAACAGTGGCTTTGTAACTGCCTCTGGATGCTCCATCATCGCTAGGGTCCCAGGAGTGTCTTTCTCCATGCTGGGATAAATGCACCATTGGCATTTTCCTTGATTCGTCACTGGACTTGAACTCAGGGTTTGAGTGCTGTCCCTCAGCTCTCCAGCTCAAAGCTAACACTCTGCCACTTTGAGCTCCAAAGCAACTCTGCTTTTCAGCACTCTGCTGACATATTTGAGAAGATAATATCACAGGGACCTTTCTCTGCCCAGGCTGGCTTTGAACTGCAGTTCTTAGATCAATGAGTCTTTACAAACAGCCACTATATTCCAATTAAAAGCAACAAAGATGGTCATTAGAAGTAGTTTCATAAGCATGGTCTTTACCTGGAATTTATTAAGGGCCAAAGTTACATCTGAAAAATTTGTAAGAATCCTTTACTGTGGGCCTGCTGGAAACTTACAAAAACAACCTATAAGGGCAAACTGGAATAAACAATCATTTTGGTAATCCTAATTTATCTTTTTCTACTTTGAAAGAAACATTTAGGAAAATTTTGCCTTTTTAAATTTTGTCTAGAAAGCCAGCTACTTCCCACTACTTCCCAAAATTTTTACAAAGGGGATGCCATTTTTAATCCCTTTTCCTAATGTCACTTTAATTTGCATTTAAATGCCCTATTGAAATACTGGGCAACACTCATTACCTCTTACCCAAGGGTTTAGACTGGCCTTTTTTCGGCAGTCTGAGTTACCTTTAGGAAATGAGCAGTTTTTTTCTTAATGCAAGAATTACAAGCACTAGCACCATACCAAGAATCTAGACTTAGCAGCTTTTGCCTTTTTAAAAATACCTCCAGGGGCTAAAAAGGTAGCTCAGTGGTAGAGTGCTTGCTTCGTATGCATGAGGCCGTGGGTTCAATTCCTCAGCACTACATAAGAGAAAAAGCAGGAAGTGGTGCTATGGCTCAAGTGGTAGAGCCCTAACCTTGAGCTGAAGAGCTGAGGGGCAGCACCCAGGCCCAGAGTTCAAGCCAGCCCCACAACTAACAAATACACACACACACACACACACACACACACACACACACACACGCATCCATCTTTTGCCCACTGACACATTTCTAAGAGTCATAGCGCCAAAATAGTTATACCAGCATCAGAGTAACAAAAGATTTTGTTTTTTAGTTGAAGGCCTCACATATTTTAACAAATGGGATTGTTAAATAGATTGCAATACATCCATCATGGGGGGAAAAAAGGCATACCACTAAAGAATAAAAAAGAATTTAAAGCAAATCACTATGCATTAATATGAAGAGATCTTCCTAGCACATTGCCAAGTGATGAACTCAAGTTGCATACTCATGTTTTCTGTGACTCCCATGGAAAGCAGTTTAAAGATGGCTCCCCAGTGACCCTCAAATTCACATCTGTGAGTTTCCTGAGTATAGGCTGAACCTAGTGAGTCACTTCTAATAAATAGAATAATTTCACATTGGATGGATACCTTATTCTATTGCTGCACCTAATAATTAAATTGTGCATATAATATTTTCATTGTTTATTTCATATTCTAACAATTAAATGTTAGTGATAATTATTAATTATTTTAATGTTCTAATAGTTGACTGGGTATATTATATTTGATATTTAGATGCCCAATAAATATAATAATAGCTAGCAAGTACTGAATCATGTAAACAGTTATCATTTCTAAGGACAGAGAGACAGTGCCTCCTCCTTGCTCACTGTAATCTAAGCTGCAATGGGCTGCCAGATGGAGAAACAAAGAACTAAGTAGCTGGCAAGTTAACTGGGGCCTTCAACCCTAGCTGCACAATGACCTGAGTCTGCAATAGCTGTGTGGATTTCTAAGCTCCTTGTGTTCAGGACTAAGTTCAGGGAACAGTATGTATCTTGAATCTGACCATTTTTCTTTCTTTTTTATTCTGATACTTCCACCATCAGGTCAAACTGCTGCTCTCCTGGGCTCACCGGCTAGTGCCTTTGCTGGCCTCTCATGGTCCAACTTCCACACTTGCCTGACCAGAAATGACTTTTACTCTTCCATCAAGAAAAGTATTTTATCGTTTGTAAGGAAATGGATTGGACGGGGCGGGGGGCGGGGAGGGGGGGGCGCTCGCACACGGGGCCCGGGGAGGGGGATATTATGTTGAGTGAAGTCAGACTCAGAGATACAAAGGACACATGTGTTTTCTCTCATAGGTGGCTACTAGATCTAAAGTATAAACATATATAGAAACATGTGCAGGGTCACATGCATAAATACACAAACAAATTGACTAAAGTATAATATATGCAGGGGAGGATTTTGATGGTGTAACTCCTTTGAATAAGTGACTTACTGTTTAACAAAGTGTATACCAGAAAGCTGAGGTGTGGGGTGGTGAGGTCCAGGGGAGGGAGAGAAGACAAATACAGAGAGGAAGGGTGGATGAATACAGTCCTAATATTCAATGTATGCATGTGAACACGGAACCCGGTATCTTGAGGGATGAGTGGGGTTGGGAGAGATGGGGGGGGGGATGATGAAGGCAGGGACACGATCAAGATGCCTTGTGCCCATCAACTGGTCTGTGGAATGAAAACCCCTTTGCACAATTAGATGTGGAAAAAAAGTAGATGGGGAAAAAAATAATAAAAATAAAACCTCTCTTCCCAAAGGCCAGTGTGATCTTTTGCTTTCACCTGTATTTTGTAATGATCACAGATTTAGAAAAATAGGATAGAATGAAGAATGTTTGTATAACTTTCTCTAGAACTGCCCCCCAAAATAATAATAGTTAATAATAATAATACCCTTACATTGACTTCTCATTACCCCACCTCCAGCATCAGTGCTAGTACGGGCAGTTTTCTTGAAGTCTCTGAGGCAGCTCATGGTGGACTGGCCTTCCCCTACGACCTTCAATAGCTCAAGTGGTGTCATTCAGGCCAAGGGTCTCCAACTCACTGTCTGTTATGCTGCTTGCCCTGCCATGATTTTTACAAGAACAGACATTGAAAGATGGAACGCTCTTTCAGTCCATGATATTTTAAACAGCATTCAAATAATGTATCAATTGTTCATTTATGGATTCAAGAATCTGCGTTCTTCCAATTCGGTGAAAATGATCTTCTAAAGATCTCTCTAGATTTCACCAAGAATCATGGGGACAGACCCTAGGACATCGTGTGGACTGTAATCATGACATGATCAAAACTAGAAAGAAATGACTACACAAGTTAGGGTTTTCTATCATTTGTCTAGAATGCCATGGTGAGCTGCCCCTACTTCAGGTGACAATCTTCCTCCTGCCCACAGTCAGTAACAAGCATTACATGTTTGAAGAAAACAGCAACATCCCGTGCGAATATGGGGTAGTGGGATTCCATCTTCTAGGTGCCATTACCCTCTAAGAAGGCCCTACTCAAATTCTTGCTCACTGTTCATAGCAGCAGCCTGGCATCTTTAAGACCTCATCTGAATGTTCAGCTCAACCTCACTTGATTTCAAGGTTGACAGTGTGTTCTTAAGAGCCATCTCCACCCAGGGTAATTATCAAGCTGGAGAAAGGCTTGAAAAGAAATAAAAGAAGACTAACACCCCTGCACCAGCTGTGAAGGAAATGGGGGAAAAGGTACAAGCGAGGGGACCTTCATATATGTTATAAAGTATATGTATTATATTAGAGGGCATGTAGATTATTAAACTCATGAACAATCTTATAGTAAAAGTGCTTTTAAAAATGTTTTGTTAAGTGGTACCTGCCTGTAATCCCAGCACCTGGGAAGCTGAGACAGGTGGATCGTGAGTTCAAGGCCAAACTAAGCTAGAAAACAGAGCCAGCCCTCTCTCAGAAAATAAAGCTAGGGGGGATGGCTCAAGCCTGCGATCCTAGAAACTTGGGAGGCAGAGATTGGGGTACTGCGGTTCAAAGCCAAACCAGGCATTAAAGTTGTGGCAGACTCCGTACAGCCAAAAGCTGTATGCAGTGCCACGCACCTGGCATCCCAAGCTACGATGGAGGCACCAAGTCTAGGCTCAGTGGTGCCTGCCTATTATCCCAGCAACAGAGAGAAGTACAAATAGGAGGCTCACAGTGGCAAGCCAGCCCAGACATGCCAGACCCCAAAATAACCAACACACAAAAGGACTGGGGTAATTGCCGAAGTGTCAGAGAAAGGTCACCAAGTCAAAGCGGGGGGGGGGGGGGGGGGAGCCTTATTGATAAGGTAATCTTATCAATTGGTCAATTGGACTATCATCAAGAAAATCCAGAGCCTCTTCGCTGGAATTACAGGCATGAGCCGCCAGTGCCTGGCTTTACCATTTTATTTTATTTAGTAGTAGTAGTAGTAGTAGTAGTAGTAGTAGTAGTAATATTTTGCAGGTGAAGGCATGAAAAGCTTAAGTAATTCCCCAAGTTTACAACCGCGGTAAGATTTCAATCTAGTCTGGCATCAAATCAAGTGTTCTCCAGCACTCCCACACAGAGACTCAATGAACCCAAAATTAAGTAGGGATTTCAGGCAGAAGACATGGGTAAGTGTACACCAGGGGTTCCACTGGCCTAAACCACACCTGCTAATGAAGAGTCAACTCTCTCAGGAGAACCCACATGGATTCCCAAACTACCCCTTGTGTGGGACTCACTTTTTGTCTGGCTTTGTAAACTGAGGCTAACCAAGACAAAAGATAGAAAACCAGACACAGAGTGGCACTGTTGCTCAAAGTGAGAGAGCACTAACCTTGAGCAAAAGAGTTCAAGGACAGCGCCCAGGCTCTAAAGTTCAAGCCCCACAACTGATAAAGAAAGAAAAAGGGAGGAAGGGAAGAAGGGAGGAAGGGAGAAAGGGAGGGAGGAAGGGAGGGAGGAAGGGAGGGAGGAAGGGAGGGAGGAAGGGAGGGAGGAAGGGAGGAAGGGAGGAAGGGAAGAAGACCCAGACAAAGAGATTGCTTCAATAAACTATCAACCAACCAAAGCAGCTCACTGTCATTTTGTTTTGTTGTGTTGTGTTTTCTAGGAGTAGCTTTTGGCCGTATGGAAGTGATTACCAGCCATCTGCCCCTTCTAGGCTGCCATTTCCTCTCCACAGCCCATTCTTCAAAAACTCAGTAGCTCCCTCTCTTTACATTTGTAAATGCTGTGGACTGTGGATAAAACCCATGCTTACTTTCTACTCCAAACCCCATCCAAAAGCTCACTTTAATCGCCCCCAGATGTTGCACTCGCTTTTGCTTAGCTTGGCACACAACTTCAGAGGGAAGGAAAAGAAAAATCTTTATTTTATATTTCAATTGTAGATTGTTACAGACTAAATAAAACGCCAAATTGTTATTGGAAACAACACAGCCACTGTAATAACGACAGTCGACATCTCATTTTTTACAATTATAATTTTGTCTGGCATTTGGCTCACTCAAGATGGTTTCCATATTTTACAAAGGGCCTTCTTTTTGTTGTTGTTGTTTAATCCACTGCTTCCATATGAGGCCATAGAACTTCAGCTTTTATTTTTATTATACATTCTTATACATTTGGCAATTTGAAATTATGGCACTGTATTTAGTGATTAAATTGGGGTTTCTTTCCATCCTTCTGGGTTCATGTTCTGATGTGCATTATCCTTTCAATTTCCTTTAAAAATACTCATTAAACCCACCCGAAAGACCACCTCATACATATCTAATACCTCAGTGAATTCGTCTTTCTCTTTTATTTTTGATTTCTTAACTAAAAGCCATGAATACTAAAACATTCACTCTGAATTAGATTTACAGTTCACCATTATTAACTCTATGGGGGAAGAGCAGAATTTTCTGGCTGACTATGAATTGCTGATAGACTTTCTACTTATCTCAAGAACTTTGACATGAATGCTTAATATTCCATTTCTCCATGTGTATGTACACACACACATCTGTCAATACTGAGGCTTGAACTCAACTCTTTGACTTGGCTTCTTTGTAGGCTGGTAATCTACAACTCAAGTCACACAGTTCCACTTACGTGGCGATAAGAGTTTCATGGACTTTGCTGCTGGGGCGGGCTATGAACAGCAGTTCATCTTCCTGAGTAGCTAAGATTACAGGTGTGAGCCACCAGCGCCCAGCAACACCTTGTTTCTTTTTTTTTTTTTTTTTTTTTTGGGTCCAGTCGTGGGGCCTGAACTCTGGGCCTGGGTGCTGTCCCTCAGCTCTTCAGCTCAAGGCTAGCGCTCTACCACTTCAGCCACAGCGCCACTGCCGGCTTTTTTCTTTTTGCTTATGTGGTGCTGAGGAATCGAACCCAGGGCCTCAGGCATGCAAGGCAAGCGCTCTACCACTGAGCCAACCTTGTTTCTTTAGAATATAACTCCTCTAATGAAATCTAAGTCTACCTGATTCACGGAAACGCTCAAATTTTCTCATAAGTTTCTTTCAGCTTTTACTTTCCTTAAGGCCAAATGACAAACTTTACTCCTTAAGACCACCAAGTCCCAGACTTACCAAACATTGACCTTGCTTCTTCAAAAGTAGCTATCCTTGCTAAATATGAACTTGTTTCCAATTCTAACATGTTAAAGCAAAAAAAAAAAAAAAAATACACCTGCAGGGCTCAGACCTGTAATCCTGGCTTCTTAGGAGGCTGAGATCTGAGGATTACTGTTTGAAGCCAGCCTCAGGAAGGAAAGTCAGTGAGACTCTTATCTCCAATTTTTTAAAAAAAGCTGGAAGTGGTGCTATGGATCAAGTAGTAGAATGCCAACCTTAGGCCAAAAAGCTCAGGGACAGTGCCCCAGCCCTGACTTGAAGCCCCAGGACTGGAACAAACAACAACAACAAACAAAGTCAGTTTGGGTGGTTATTGTGTGATTCAACATGTCGGGTTCATCTTGAAGATAAAAATTCTTCTCAGATTAAAAAAAAAATGACCTGAGAAAAAGCCTATTCCGGTTCCCTGGAATCATTTCTACTCACACCATAACTGATTTGGGATTGTCAGGTGCTAGTAACTCATGCCCATAATCCTAGATACTCAAAAGGATAGGATCCAGAGAACGGGATTTTTTTTAGTCCTGTTGAGGCATCTCTTCAATAACCAGCAAAAGCAAGGGCAACGCTATAAGCATTGCTCAAGTGATAAAATGCCAGTCAATATTGCCTAAAACTATAAAAAAAAAAAAAAACTGCACCCACCCAAAAACGGATTTGGTCAAGTATGGTGACACACTTATAATCCCAGCTGAGGTTCAAGGACAGCACAGGCTGAAAAATAAGGTAAGCTGAGCGCCGGTGGCTCACACCTGTAATCCTAGCTACTCAGGAAGCTGAGATCTGAGGATCACAGTTTGACGCTAGCTCAGGCAGGAAAGTCTGTGAGACTATCTCAGACTATCTCCAATGAATCACCAGAAAACCAGAAGTAGAACTATGGTTCAAAGAGGTAGAGCACTAGCCTTGAGCAAAAAAGCTCAAGGATAGTGCCCAGACCCCGAGTTCAAGCCCCACAACCAATGAAAAAAAATGAGAGGGGGGTAAAAAAAAGCAAAAGGTCCAGGAGTATGGCTCAAATTATAGGATAATTGTCTAGCAAGCATGTGGCCCAAAGTTCAAGCTTCAATAGCTTTAAAAAAAACTATTATTTACATGTACTTATTTTGCTCTTCCCTGATTTTGTTCTTCGTCACATGACTATTTATTTGAGTCGAACACTTCATGTTGCTCAAGAGACACATGTATGTTCACCAGGAAGAGCATCAATATCTACGAAACCAGAGCCAATGTTTAAAGTCAAGGTAGGTAAAGAAAGTTGTCTTGACTTCACCCTGTTTTCCCATGCAAGGGAAATCCCGAAATCCCTACTCATCATGAGGAAGAAAATTTACCTTCCCAAATTATCTTATCACCTATATTTATAATCCCACATCAAAGCCAATTAATAAACCCATTAAAGACCCAAGTATACTTTCTCAAGTCAAGGTCATACATGTGTATTTTATGTAACTAATACCATCTGCTTTGAGTTAATAGGAACCATTGGTGTGGCGCGCGCGCGCACACACACACACACACACTTCCTCAGTCTTTCAAGGTAGAAAAGGAAGTAGGGCTTACCCTTTGGTCTTTAGACTGTCATCAAACAATAGGGACACATGTGAAGCCAGGACAAATCACAAGTCACCCCAAGAATGAACACAGTTTTCAAGGTGCTAAAGGCTTTTTCCTACGTTAGGCCATTGCCACTGTGTAAATGCAATGGCTCTAAAACATCCTGCCAAGACACACCCGCATCCTCTGAAGGAGGCGGAGGAGCGCAGGTCCCGTGCTCTCCAGAGCAGTTTCTCTATGCACGTGGGGTGCCTGTAGTCCATTGTTGTCCCTCAAGTGTACACAGCTCACTGCTGGGCCATTAGCAGGAAGGAATAGAGTGGCTGCCTTTCTAAGAAGATGATGATGTACTTTCTGGAACATTCTTCAGATGCCTCAAGACCCTAGCTCATCAACTGCATACCTGATTCTAATTCCAGCCTCCTCCTCTCCCTGGCCCCCCACCACCCCCCCAGCTTTCCCACCCCCCTTGCAGCCAGACTCAGAACAAAGGCTTAAAAGGTGTGAAAACAAGCAACTTTTTTTTTTTAAAGTCAACTGAAAAGGTGATATTTCAACACATGCAAACCATTCTTTTACCAGGATTCTACTTAAGGGAAATGGAGCGCGTTTTCACACAACAGATATGGACAAAATCAAAGAACCTAACTCCAAAATTACTGCTTCCACAGAATGTTTAAATAACTGGAATATTCCACTTGCCAACCTCCCATACAAATGGAACAATTATTTCCCAGGCTTGTACCACCCTAAAGACTAGGATCTGCCCAACAGTTCTTCAAAGTAGGTTGTTCCTGAGAAAATTCCAAAATCGACAGCTGAGATGAGGAACCCTGAAGAAACCAATCTGTTCCTTTAACCCACCCAAGTGATTCATGTTCCTAATTCCTCCAGCTTTCTTTTTGTTGTCTTCATCCAATCAAAGTAGACTCTGCCTTCCTGGAATCTAATATTCATCTCTGCTTATTTCTGGTGCCCTGGACAAAAACCCCTCCTCCCCATTGTTGTAATGCTAGTTCTCATTCTTAGTGCTTATTGGACAGTGATGACCTCCGCTGTGTGCGGCACCCCATGAGCCTGAGCCCAACCCCACAGTGACCTTCTCCCCCTACACCAAGCAGCCAAGGAACCATGAGCTCCTCCATATGGCTTCGTAGGTTACCATCCTTTCCCAAAAGTAATTACAAAGCATTGATCACCAGTACTCATACTTCACTCTGTGTGAGTCTCTAGTCCTTTTCTGAAATTAGGCTTGAACAGAAGCAAACCCTAATCACTTCTGGGCCTTTTGGCTAAGATCTAATGCAGAAGCAAACCCTAAACATACAAAGGACAGTCTGGGACCAAACGGAAAAGCTTTGACTAGTTCACAGTTCTCCCCAAGAACAAGCAGTCCTTCTTAAAAGGTTGTACTGAGTTCCTCCCTTCAGCCAAATGGAAAGACTGCAAGTGGTCTGGAAACCATCGTTTCTACTATTTACAATTCAGACATGTTTGACTGAAATTTAAAATTAATCCTTTCAACTGCCATTTCCTATGAGCTAAAAAAAATATTTGTATAATATCTCCGTGTAAAATAATGTCACCTCAAAGTCTGTTTAATTTCACATTTTTTTGAATAATGTGTTCAAACATCCCCGCTCAATGCAAAACTTTAAACAAGCTGGATTGAAAGATTTTTTAATAAGATTTGGGGAATGAAATCACCAAGTCGCCTGGGTAGATTTTTTTTTAATAGTCTATTTGAGATTGCTCAATTTTATCATTTTTAAATGAAGAACCATGAATCCGGTGGACAGTTGAACTGCGTCAGTCCAGCCTTCACGGGTGTTGGCGTCCTTGGCTACAATACATTTTCTCATGGACGTGATGTTTGAGGAGTGTAATCACAATGTGTTCTGGGAAGGTTTTCACTGGGTTTCTTCCATTCTGTCAGAATTGGAATATTTAGCCACTGTCAGTAGATCCATGAATTTGAGATTTGTTGTTGTTGTTGGCCAAAATGATTCTGCCTGACATTTCCTTCACTGGGATTTCATTGTTCTATTACCTTTTAGTAGTTGTACAAGGGATTTCAGTTCCCTGGGTCCGTTTACAAGTACATCCTATCCTGACCACGTCACCCCTCCCATCATTCTCCAGACTCCTCCATCTGTCTCAACCTCGCCCTCAAGTTACCTTTTCACATATGGACATGGCGTATCATGACTGTGTTCACCCACCCTTCCTCCTTGGATTTTAAAAGATAAATGCACAATTGCAATCGGCGATGTTACTTTCTACCACGTACTAGAATGTTTTTCAAGTGCTGCCTTCTGTTCTATGAAGGAAAAAAAATGCATTTCTAATATATATATATATATATATATATATATATATACATATATATATATACATATTCTGCCTCACAATTTTACAAACGTCCTCTGAAACTGTCCTCCCATTATTTTAACCCAGCGAATGGCCATCCAACCCAATTCTGAGAAAACGTCAAGTAAAGGATGAAAACCTGCAAAGTCAAAGACAATATTCAGATCATGGAGGTAAAGCTCTTCTTTATTCTGCTAAATACTCAAAATTCTCCCTGCAGGCTATAAGAACTTCTATATAGGAAATATTTAATAATCCTCTCATGACACGGGGCATAGAACCTTCTAGTACCCAGACCAATTCAACATTGCAATCATCAGAAGTTAATAATACAAGGATTCTAAGTAGTAAAAACAATCTTTCAGTAAGGACACTTAAGTAACATCTAGAACTCCCCAACCTATGAACAGAGATTGTAAAATAACCTCCTCCTCCTCCTCCTGCTCCTCCTCCTGCTCCTCCTCCTCCTCCTCCTGCTCCTCCTCTTCCTCCTCCTCCATCCTCCTCCTCCTCCTCCATCCTCCTCCATCCTCCTCCTCCTCCTTCCTAGTCAAAAAAAGCAATGGGAGAGAATAAGGAACAAAGAAACCTAACTGGTTGTGATTGATTAACTGTAAACACCACTGCACTCAGACCAGCCAAGAGTTATATTGCTTTTGTCGCTTAAAAAAAATAACCAACACTATAATTTACTGTGAAATATTCTTTTAAATCAAGGCTCACGACTTGTGTTTTCCAACCTAAATGTATTTTTGCATTATGGATAATTCCTTCTCAGACCTCAGCAGTATAAAATATTTCTCCCCTCTGTGTTCCCTGCTATGACCATTTATTTGGTCAGGCCTTGTACTGCCTTGTCTTATTCGTTTTAATACATGCATACATATTATCTGCTATATAAACACTCAAGAACAGTGTGTCTTAAATATCTTTCTCCCTCGGGCTCTTGTACAATGGCAGTATTCTAGCATATCACATATCTCTGCCCCTTCTGTTTGAATCAACTGGGTATTTTTTCCCATGACTTGTCAAGTTTACCCTTGCCTGCATTATCCTATTCCATATCTAATGCTATTTCTAAAGAGATACTGGCCAATCAATAGGCAGTGATCTATACATGGTCATACGATAGTTAGATTTCCAGTAGTTAGATTTCCAGTTTATAATCTGAAGCCACTATGATCTGTGCATTTCCAGAGTATAAGCAAGTATGGCATGAAAAATTAATTAGACATCTAAGCAAAGTATCTGACAGTTAACTCCAGATATGGTTTTGATTTTTGTTTGTGCAGATAGTGGGATTTAAACTCAGAGCCTTTGTGCTGTCCCTGAGCTTTTTCTTTCTTTCTTTCTTTCTTTTTTCAAGGTTAGGACTCAACCACCTGACCTATAGCTTCATTTCCAGCTTTTTAGTGATTAATTGGAAATAAGAGTCTCTCTAACTCATCTACCCCGGCTGGTTTTGAATCTCCACCCTTGGATCTCAGCCTCCTGAGTAGCTAGGATTATAGATGTGAACCACTGGTGCCCAGCTAGGCCTCAGTTTTAATAACCCCAGAATATGAAATTATGTTCATCTTTCAGAACTGTACCAACAGGGTCAGTATATGGACTCATTTCACTAGAGAAATCCACTCTGTGGGAGTATATAAGCCTAGGCAATTCAAATTTTGCATGCAAGATTTTAAAAAATACTATGAGAGTTAACTTCCCCATGTGCACAGACATATTTTCTGTTAACTACTGCTTTTGATTAGAGTATGGACTCCTGTGGCTGTGGGTATATTTGGTGTATGTGTCCCAGTACTTGGATTAGAACCCAGGACTTCAAGCTTTCCTGTGTGAACCACACTTCTACTTCTGGCTTTTTGCTGGTTAATTCAAGATAAGAATCTCTTGGATGTTTCTGCCCTGGCTGGCTTCAAACTGTAATCTTCAAATCTCATTTTCCTGAGTAGCTAGGGTTTCAAGCATGAGTTACTAATGCCTCACTCCAAGTATGGATTTCTAGGACAACAATCTAAATAAACTCAAAAGTCACAGTAATCACTTAAGAAATGGTAGCAAAGTTGCTCTAATCTATATTTGGACTCAAGGGCTGGGATTCAGTCATTGTTCTGTGACTACCCTGAGCAGGGGATACTTGAATAAGCCATTTAATCTCTCCACGTATACTCCCGCAGATCAAGAGAAGAAACTTCTGCCAGCTGTTGACCCCTATGCCAGAGACAGAGATATTGAAAAGCCAATTTAGAGAGCAAGAAATTTCTTAACCTTGGAATGTTCAGCATCCCAAGCCCAATAATTCTTTGCTGTAGTTTTATGGTGGGTTATTCTACAGCAGGGCTATCCTCATCCAGCCCAGTGAGCACGCACGCTTATCAGTTTATTTATAAAACCAAACGAGTCTTCACATATTGTCACATGTCAAAAGGAGGAGAATGTCGCCGAGGACGGGTTCGCTAAATGACTGGGGAGAAAGCCTTCCTTAACATCAATTATATAATGATCACTTGCTAGGTAGCCAAGTCAAATAAAGCTTGATTCACGTCCTCCCACAGAGCAGACAGGCAGATCAGTGTTCGCAGAGAGGGCAAACAGTGGCCCGGGCAGGTGGGGATATTGAAGAACAGTTAGATATTGAAGAGTAGAAGCCATAGGAATCAGTGGTGGGGAGTGATGGAAGCAGAGAAACACAGTTCTTCCTATGGCGACCGTGCTTAATTATTATTTATTGCCAAAGTGAAATGTTTTCCATTAAAAAAAAAAAAAGACATTTCCCAAAAGCCATCTCATACCATATAAGTGTTCATGAAATAAACATTGGCTTCCCTGTGGATGCTTTCCTTTTAACCAGTGGAGGACTGCACTTACATGAACTACTGCATTTCTTCCATTCCAGTTGCGCTCCAGTCCCAGAACGATGGAGACCCACCCCAGGCCAGCAAGCCCCAGCCCTACCGGGACCTGCACACTCTTCATGTCCGTTTCCACCAACACCGGTGGCAGCACCCCTCCCACCCACACCTGCGCTCTTCATTTCACTCAATGAAGTGCACAGTATTTAAACATTGACCCGAGAGTTTTGTTCAATGGCAATTTTGAAAAGCCAAGTCAAATGTGTTTTGAACGAACGCTGAGAGAAAATGAGATTTCTTAACCCTGGGTAAGAAAACCCCTTTCCCCTCTGACCAGGCATTCTCTGCATGTGAGATGCTCCGAGGCGGCTCTGCTAGCTGGTCTTGCTTCCATACCGTGGGGGGGAGAGAAGGGAACATGAAACAACGCTTTCATCATCCCGTGACACTTTCTACTGGACACCCAGGGCTCATCAGAGGAGGCTAATTAACAGCTAATGGGTCCAACGAGAAGCAGATGAAGTTCATGGGCCTAACCATGAACCATTTCTGATCTAATGCTGTTTGCCAATACATGTTCCCTGACCCCCCCCAAAAAAAAATATATGACAGGCTTCCAGTTTTTAAGAGTTTAGACTCCTCCTGACGAAGCAATGACTCCGGTGTGGAAATACCCAAATTCAAGTAACAAAGGCAATTTCTGAGAGGATCAGAAATAGAAACCATTATTAAGAGTATAAAAACATTTGAGTTACTTGAGAATCCACATTTCTAAGAAAGGCAGCCTTATTAACCGACATTTGCTCAATAGGCAATTTTCTCCATTTAATTTTCATAAATAGATCATTTTGAAATGTATTTCCCCTAACAAAGGCTGCACATTAACAACAAATGATACAACATCTTCAAATTTTAATTAATGTCAAGAGCTTTATTTTGCTTCCAGCCAACTTACTGAAACATGTTATTAATATAATTTAATTTAACGGGATTGGCATTTGTTTTCTATTTTAAAAAAAAAATGGTGGTTCAGAAATTTTGGCCCTGTCAACATCATTTAAACATTCCTGTTCCATGCCTTCATATAATAAATTAAATCAGCATTTTAATTGTGCCCATGCTTTTGTGGTTCCTGGCAGCACCGAAAGATTCTCTGTGAGCACATGGCTCTCCTCACCGCCCCCCATTACAAAACCCCACTGAGTGATTAATTGCTAGTCTGGAAGATATAAATATGTCTCTCAATAAAGACAGTATGGACTGCTGGAGGCTCTTGCCTTCCCCATCTCCACGGGGCGTCTTAGCTGAGCAGACATCCTCCTAATTCAAACAAGACTCTGGCTCCAGCACACGCAGACAGCTCCACTATTGTGTACTGTCCCCTGATTGGACAACCCATTTGTTTTAATTAGCATCATTTTGTACATGCCCACGAATCAGAGGGAATTGGGCTTTCTAAGGCGAGAAGTTATAGAAATTCCTTTAAGAACTGATTGCCATAGAAAGAAGCTTGAGTTTTTACAACCCACCGGCTTTCCATGAAAAGTATTTCAGGTTACATGCTGACGTTAACCATGTTTCATGTTGCCTTAAAATCTTCATCAAGGGACCATAACTTCATAAACAAAGATGCAAGAGGTCTATTAACCTGAGCCTGAATCACACTTCTACTGTGTATACTAAGCAGCCAGCATCATCAGTAGAGTCATCAAGAGAACCTTTAAGAAATGACCACCCAATGGTAAAAATAAGAATTCTCTGAGCCCCTAGAACTATTGCTCCAAGGGACAAGATAAGAAAAGAAGAAATGAACTGGGAGAGAGCAAGGGAAGGGATGGCATTATCCAAAAAGAAAGGTACTCTTTACCTGACTTATGTAACTGTGACCCCTGTGTGCATCACCTTTATAATAACAATAAAAGCTTTCGATGTACCAATCACTTAAAATAAAAATTGAAGGCCATCGACTAACTTGAAAATACAGTTATCTTAATAAAAGACATCAAGAGTAGAAGCTGGCTCTTTTTAGACAAGACGGTAAGGACCTTCAACTCCTGGGTTAACAAGAAGTTAAGCACCGTTAAATATCAGTAAAGTACTGCAACCTATCAATCATTAGTCTAATAACTCTGTTGAAAGTTGTTTAGGCCAGTGGAAGGCCGACTGTCATTAACTGCCACTTCCGCCCAGGGCTGCATCTCCTAAGTCGCCTGTGGCACTTGCCCTAGCTCTCGGGGCCTTAAGCTAGACAGACTCTGAGACCAGAACACTATGAAGATTGGCTTGTTAGATGCCCAGAACTGATCACCTCCCCCCACCCCCACTGTCAGCTACTCAGCCACACGCAAGGGCCTTGGATAACTTCTGCAGGCCTACCCGTAATTTCTATTTGCGTAGAGCAGAAGAAACCCAGCCGGCTGGTGTGTGACACTTTCACATGAGAATTCTCCTATGGAATGATCGTGACATTTACTGCCAGAACTGAATGTCTCAACACCCATGTTTAAGATGACGTGGATGGGAGGCAGTGACAGGATCACAACATTATGGAAGTTGAGAAACACAGACGTCATGTTCCTAATCATGCTATTTGAAATAAGATTTTTTTGAGGGTCCCTTAAAAAGCAATATACATTCTGCCATAGAGAAATGTCATTTATGTTCAGAGTTCTACTCAATTTGTGTTGCCTCTCTCTGTCCTGATTTTTGAACATGAATCTGAATAGGGGCTCTCTGGTGGCCTGCTAAGGTGGCCTTCATATTTTCTCTATCCCTATAACATGAGTTGCTCTTACAACTTGATTTCACCAACAGAACACACACACACACACACACACACACACACACACACACATACACACACACACACACACACACACACACACACACACACACACACACACACACACACACACACACACACACACACACACACACACAGAGGTAATATATTAATCCTGAACCCCCGGCTTCAACAGACAAGTTCCATTCTCAAGTTCTTGAGCTATTGTGCCCACCCTGGCAACAAACCTAGACTAGGCTGTGGGATGTTGAGAGTCCATGTGAAGAAAAGACCCAGCAATGTCCCAGATCACAACTGTGGCCCTCAGAAAACCACCCATAAAACTTATTTTCTGACTACAAGGTATAAGGAACCCTAAATGAGATTAGCCAAGGTTGGGCCACACCTGAAGAACAGACAGCTGAGCCTAGCCAAAATTCTTAATATGAAATCTCATGAATGTGATTAAACTCTTAATTTTTAATAACTGTGTTTGAGTGGTTGGTTATACAGAAATAGAAAACTGATGCAAGTTCTACAACCTCATACCTACATCCTGCCTAAATTTTAAGCTCCAGGCTAAATTTCCCATTACATTTATAGCTGTTTAAGTTAAATACTACCCAGCTCCTTTTGCATTCTGATACTGGTCGTTTTTCTATAAGAGGAGTTGGCATTCAGCTGACCAGTGCCCTAATTTTTAAGTATTTATAATTCACACACAAATGTCTTGAAAGCAGAGATGATCTTTTCTACTATTTTTATTATCCAACATACTGAATATATTGTTGTGCAGTAAATGTTTGGTTTGATTTGGAAGTTATCTTCACTCTGCAATAAGACTTTCAAATGTCATGTGCTATTTGTAACATGTAAGTCATTATTACCTTGTTTTGAAAAAGATAAACCAAAGAAAATAGGAATATGGACAGTATACACAAGTATAAATAAAAAAACTGTAAAGAATGCCCAAGCCAGGAACAGCGCCCCTGGGTCAAGACTACCAACAGTAGAAGAAATTTGAACTGTGTCCCCCAGGCTGTATAACCTAGGGGGTATACACATCAGCACAGGCCTAACAAGCGCGCTCCAGGCTGGGGCCGGAACCAAGCCCGGGGATCCGGCGCCTGAACAACACAACCAACTCCTCCCAATTGAAGTAAAAAGCTGAGCATACGCCTCAACAGAGGGGAGAAAACCAGGAAACAACACTCCCCCAGGAAGCACGCCTGTGACAACAAAAGACCTGGAGGCCCAGGACAAGAGAAGCCCAAACCCCACCAAAACTCCACCCATATACCCTAGACTGGGAATTGGGCAACACAGGCTGCCAGCACCTGATAGTAAGCAGGAGCTCAGACTGTTAAGGCGGCTCAGCAATAGAGTGATAGTCTTGGATGTATGAGGCCCTGCATCTGATTCCTCAGCATCACAAAAGCAAAAAGGGTCAGAAGTGGTGCTGTGGCTCAAACGGTAGGGTGCCAGCCTTGAGCTGAAAAAGCTGAGGGACAGCACCCAAACCTAGAGTTCAAGCCCACAACCAGCCCAAAACAAATAAACAAAAACACATCAGGAGCCCATAGCAGACTCCAGCATTTGGGAGAGTGCATCCAGAGCATCTGTTCTTCACAAGAGCACCCGTAGGAGCAAACACAAGCAGTCTAGGCTGCTCAACCCTTCCAAAGGCGGGAACTGTCAGCAATCTACAGCAGAGAGCTGAGAATCCTAAGTAAGTCAGAATAGCAGCTGGAAATAGGCTCCCAACAGAACCCAGATCAGGCACAGACTCTCTCTACCAATACAGAATCAGCAACCAAGCAAAGACAGACACACCAAAACAAAATTGAAGAGCAGTCTCCTGAACCTCCATGCGAAAATCACAGAGAAAAATCACAAGGTTTACTACCACCCAGGACAGCAAGCTCACCCCAAAAGCCAGCAGCCACACAGGGGAGAGCCCCAGTGGGAGCAAAGCAGGAATGGAAGACAAAGGCTACTTCCAAGGGTTGCTGGAGGCAATGACTCAAGAAATAAAGCGAGAAATTTATCAGAAATTGAAAGAGCACAAGGATGAACTATCCAAAGAGATACAGGGTATCAAACAAGAGATGCATGCAAAAATAGAAGCTGCACAAACCTCAATAAGAAGTGAGATAAACGCCAAATTAGAGGTAATGCATACCTCATTGAGAGGTGAGATCAGTACTCTGAGAACCAACATTGAATCCATAAAGGGATCCATTTCCTCCATGCAAACCACAATAGAAGCCACTGTCAACAGAGTGAATGAAATGGAAGGTCGAGTGTCAGATACAGAAGACAGAATACACCAACTGGACCAAAAAGTGACAGATATGGAAAAATTACTCAAATTAAACCAAAGGGATATTCAAGAGCAAGCAGATAATGCTAAAAAATTTAACCTTCGCATAATTGGAGTGGACGAAGGTGAGGAATTCCAGAGCAAGGGAATGCAACACCTATTTAACAAGATAATCAATGAAAATTTTCCCCACCTCAAAAACGACCATCTTAACTACATCACAAAAGCTTATCGAACACCCAACAAGCAAGACCCCAGGAGAAACACTTCTAGACACATTATAGTAAAAATGATAGATCTGAATAATAAGGAAACAATCCTGCATGCAGCAAAAATGAAGAAGGAGCTATACTACAATGGGAAAAAAATAAGAATTACTGCAGATCTCTCCACACAAACAATGAATGCAAGAAAAGCCTGGGAAAGCACCATACGAGCCCTGAGAGCCAATAACTGCCAACCCAGACTGATCTACCCGGCAAAGCTAGCATTCACATTTGATGGAGAACTGAAAACTTTTAATAGCAAAGAAAAACTAAATGAATTCATAAACATTAAGCCAGCATTACAAAGAATTCTAAGAGGGGGGACACAACCTGAAGAAAGCAGCCAGGAACTGGGGCCTGCCCCAAACAGGCATTACTCAAAGTCTAACTGAGCAAGCACAGGAGGAAAGGAAAAAAGAAAAACTTAGGAAAACGGAATGGCAGGGACAACAATGCATCTCTCTATACTTTCTCTTAATATAAATGGGCTGAATTCGCCAATTAAAAGAAAACGAACTGAGGACTGGATAAGAAAACAAGACCCATCCATCTGTTGCCTTCAGGAGACCCACCTCTCAGCCAAACATACAAACAAACTCAGAGTGAAGGGGTGGAAAAGGATCTACCAATCAAACGCCCCCAGTAAGAAAGCAGGTGTAGCTATCCTGATATCTGACAAAATAAACTTTTCATTAAAATCAGTACAGAAAGACAAGGACGGACACTACATATTAATAAAGGGAACAATCCAAGAGGAGGATATAACCATCATCAACTTATATGCCCCAAATATTGGTGCACCCAGATATGTCAAACAAATGCTCTCAAACTTACAGAATAAAATAGATCCCAATACGATAATACTAGGAGACTTTAACACACCACTCTCACCAAAGGACAGGTCTACCAACCAGAGGATTGGCAAAGAAGCTACCGAATTAAGAGAGGCCATACTGCAAGCGGAATTAACTGACATCTACCGAGTATTTCACCCTAAAACAACACAGTACACATTCTTCTCAGCAGCTCATGGAACTTTCTCCAAAATAGACCATATCATAGTTCATGCAAGGAACTTAAGCAAATACAAAGGGATCGACATAATCCCCTGTATCCTATCTGACCACAGTGGAATCAAGCTAGCTCTCAATAACAAAGCATACCGCAGAAATTTCTCCAATACATGGAAATTGAACAGCACACTCCTTAACAATGCCTGGATAACAGAAGAGATCAGAGAAGAAATAAAGCATTTCCTACAACTCAATGAAAATGAAAACACCTCACAAAGAAACTTGTGGGACACAGCAAAAGCAGTCCTGAGGGGCAAATTTATTGCCCTCAGTGCCCACATCAAGAGAATGGAGACAGACCAAGTAAATAATCTCACGTTGCAATTAAAACAGCTAGAAAAACAGGAAAAAATGGAACCTAAAGCTACTAGAAGAAGCCAGATAACCAAATTAAAAGCAGAGATTAACCAATTAGAAAATCAGAAAACCATAACCAAAATAAACCAAACAAAAAGCTGGTTCTTTGAAAAAATAAACAAAATTGATGGCCCATTGGCTAGATTAATTAAAAAAAGAAGAGAGGAAACCCATATTAATAGGATTAGGGATGCCACGGGAAACATCACCACACGTACCCAAGATATCCAAACAATTCTAACAGACTACTTTCAAAAGCTATACTCTCTAAAGGAAGAAAATCGGGCAGAAATGGATGCATTTTTAGAGAAATACAAGTTGCCCAAACTGAGCAAAGAAGAAGTTAACCAATTAAATAAGCCAATATCCTATAATGAGATACAGGAAGCTATCAAAAGTCTTCCAACAAAAAAAAGCCCAGGACCAGATGGATTCACAGCAGAATTCTATAAGACCTTTAAACAAGAACTAATACCCATACTCCTCAAGCTCTTCAGAGAAACAGAGAAGGAAGGAGCTATCCCAAACTCATTCTACGAAGCCAATATCACACTCATCCCCAAACCAGGCAAAGACCCAACCAAAAAGGAGAATTACAGGCCAATCTCCTTGATGAACACAGATGCAAAGATCCTTAACAAGATTCTAGCTAACAGAATCCAGAAACACATAAAAAAAATAATTCACTATGACCAGGTAGGCTTCATCCCAGAGACACAGGGATGGTTTAACATACGTAAGTCAATAAATGTAATCCAACATATCAACAGAGCCAAGGTCAAGAATCACATGATTATCGCTACAGATGCAGAAAAGGCCTTTGACAAAATTCAACATTCATTCATGCTAAAAGCTCTGGAGAAAATAGGAATAGAAGGAACATTTCTAAAAACAATAAAAGCCATTTATGACAGACCAATAGCCAATATTATACTTAATGGGGAAAAGCTACAACCAATTCTCCTAAAATCAGGAACAAGGCAAGGATGCCCACTGTCTCCACTCCTCTTCAATATAGTCCTAGAACCCTTAGCCAGGGCAATAAGGCAAGAAAAAGACATTAAAGGGATCCTCATAGGAAAAGAAGAAGTTAAACTATCCCTTTTTGCAGACGACATGATACTATACCTCCACGATCCCAAAAACTCCATCCCCAAACTCTTAGAAATCATAAATCACTTTGGCAAAATAGCAGGATACAAAATAAACCCACAAAAATCAGTTGCCTTCCTATACACTGATAATGTACAGGAAGAGAGGGAAATAAAGGGAGCAACCCCATTCACAATAACCTCCCGAAAAATAAAATATTTAGGAATTAACCTAACCAAAGATGTAAAAGAACTATTTAATGAGAACTATAAAAAGTTAAAGAAAGAAATTGCAGAAGACACTAGGAAATGGAAAGACCTCCCATGCTCCTGGATAGGCCGACTTAATATAGTAAAGATGGTAATACTTCCAAAACTAATATACAAATTCAACGCAATTCCTATTAAAATCCCAATGACGTACATCACTGAAATACAGAAAACAGTCCAAAAATTCATATGGAACAACAAAAGACCTAGAATAGCCAAAACAATTCTAGGGGATAAAGACAATATGGGAGGGCTATCCATGCCGAACTTCAAACTCTACTACAGAGCTATAATAACAAAGACAGCATGGTACTGGCACAAAAACAGACCCGAAGACCAATGGAACAGAATAGAAGATCCAGAAATAAATCCACAGGCCTACAGCCAGCTGATATTCGACAAAGGAGCCAAAGACATACAATGGAAGAAACACAGCCTCTTCAACCGCTGGTGCTGGGAAAACTGGGCAGCCACATGCAGAAAACTAAAAGTGGACCCCAGCCTATCACCATGCACCAACATCAACTCAAAATGGATTAAAGACCTTAACATTAAACCTGAATCTCTGAAACTACTGCAGGACAGAGTAGGAGAGACACTTGAACTAATAGGCACAGGAAGGAACTTCCTGAACAGAGTCCCAGGGTCACAACAAATTGGAGAGAGACTCGACAAATGGGACTACCTTAAAATAAAAAGCTTCTGCACAGATAAAGCTATCGCAACCAAGCTAGAAAGACAACCAACTAATTGGGAAAAAATATTTACCAGCAATATATCAGACAAGGGGTTAACATCCTGTATATACAGGGAACTCAAGAAACTAATCCCTCCCAAACCCAACACACCAATTACTAAATGGGCAAGGGAACTAAAGAGGGACTTCTCAAATGAAGAAATAAAAATGGCAAAGAAACACATGAGGAAATGTTCATCATCCCTGGTGGTGAAGGAAATGCAAATAAAGACAACCCTGAGATACCACCTTACCCCAGTCAGAATGTCCCACATCCACAAATCAGCCAACGACAAATGCTGGAGGGGATGTGGAGAACGAGGAACGCTATTACACTGCTGGTGGGAATGTACACTCATACAACCACTTTGGAAAGCAGTCTGGAGGGTCCTTAGAAAGCTAAAGATTGACCTCCCTTACGACCCAGTCATACCACTTCTAGGCATCTACCCTGAACAACAGGAACCAATATACAAGGACACATGCACCTCCATGTTTATTGCAGCACTGTTCGCAATAGCTAGGATATGGAAACAACCTAGATGCCCCACCACAGATGAATGGATCCAAAAATTGTGGTATCTATACACAATGGAATATTATGCAGCCATTAGAAATGACAAAATAATGGCATTTGCAGGGAAATGGATGGAGCTAGAAGGAATCATGTTGAGCGAGGTAAGCCAAGAACGAAGAGACAAACAGTACATGGTCTCCCTGATAAGTGGATGATGAATCCAAAATGTTAGGTGATATGACAAAACTAACAGGACTTAAGAAACAAAGAACTCCCACTCATCTGGTTGAACCACTACTAAATATCCCCATGCTGCTGATCACATATATGGTATATAACATATGAGCACCGTTATATATTATAGACTGTGATAGACAATTTGCTCCAGGAAAGTTAGAATGAACTTGTGACTTTAAATGAGCATCATTATTCCACAATACTGTGAATTTCCGGAAATTAAGTAATCACTTAATCACGATCCAAAAAAAAAAAAAAAAAAAAAAAGAACCTTGGGGAAGGGAGGGAGGGAGGGGATGGTAGGGGGAAAACAATGGAGGGGGTAACAATGTTCAAGAGGAAGTGGAAGTGTACTCATTACCTCACTCATGTAACTGTAACCCTCTGTATAGTATCTCTACAATAAAAAAAATTAAAAAAAAAAAAAAAAAAAAAAAAAAAGAATCAAGGTGCTGGGCTGGGAAGGTGGCTCAGTGTTACAGTGCTTGCCTCACATGCATGAGGCTCTAGGTTTGATTCCTCAGCACCACATAAACAGAAAAAGCCAGAAGTGGTGCTGTGGCTCAAGTGGTAGAGTGCTAGCCTTGAGGTAAACAAAAAAAAAAAAAAAAAAAAAAAAAAAAACTGTAAAGATGCTAATCTTTCACATAATCGGAAAAACTCAAATTTTACCTGCCAGATTATTTAAATATATTGAAGATCCTTTATTGGTAAGAATATGTGAAAATGGGCTTTTTTAAATACGCTGTTGACAAGAGTCACCAAAAGTTGGCCAAAGCACAAAGAAACATAATTTTGGGGGAGGCAAGAGCTACCAGAGTGTTAATTAGGCACCGCCCTTTCAGCTCCAACACGTTCATTAAAATTTGGCTTTTAATATGAAAAGTCTGAAAAAATCTAAGTATCTATCAATAAACCTATGGTAGTCATTCAACCATACACAGGAAGCTACTCAAAATGTTGAAGAGAATGTGAGCAATTTGTACCTACAGACGTGAAAGGCGGAAAGTTGAGTCCAAAAGTCAATTTGCCAAAGAACGCACATACCGCCAAACTTTAAGTATACAAATGCACAGAAAGTAGTCTAGCAGGATACATAGTATAAAAACACAGCAGCTGTTTAATGGAATAGAATAGTGCAGTGTGTGGAATATACTTATTTCAGTTTCCCACCGGCACACACTTAAGGGATACGTGTATAATTTGTTTCATTTGTTTCTATGGCACATACCTGAGCAGCAGAAAGATGGATTCAATTTAGGCCACAAAGGATTGCATCTTCCTGGGGGTGGTCTCATCCTTACCTTTTTCACAGCAGCGGAGTAGCTGGCAGAGCACACAGATGGAAGGAGTACTAGCACTGGTGGCTTCTGTATCATCGCCTCCAGCACAACAGCGAAGAAGAAACACCTGGCTCTGAGCCAGGCCCCAGGTCTAGCTTCTTGGAACCACAGAGAAAAACCTCCCGAAATCTGGAATGAAAAGAATCAAAGTGAGTGACCAGGAAAAAAAAATAGCTTGCTCCCATGGACCACAGCTTTGACCCTTACAAAGACTACTGCAGAGGATGTGAGCAAAGCGTCTCTCCCCTGTGTGTGGAGGTGTGTAGTCACTGCCATTCAAGGATGGAATGATCTTCACACCCACACCCAGAAAAAGCTAGGTGGAGGATATCAAAAAGTAGTAGATAACCTAAAAGCGAAGGGGGATGTTGGGGTGAATATCGACACCCAACACATCAATATCTCAGTACCCAGAACCTTACAGGGTAACAGAGACTTCACAGATATAACTAAGGGTCTCATAAGAGGAAGGTATGGAATAATGCAAGACAAGGGATAGTGATGTACTTTGCAGACAGAGGGAGTAGGCCACGAACCAAGGAGTGTAAGCAGCCTTCTTTATGAGCTGGTAATGACAAGAATTGAGACTCACCCCTTAGACAAGGAACACAGCCCTGCCAACATGTTTGACCCCAAAATGCTCATTTTAGAATCAGAACTTTTAAGAGAATAAACTTGTGTTCTTTTAAGCCACTAAAAATCTCTTGTAATTTGTTAGAGGACCCATAGGAAGGTAAAAAGAAGAGGGTTTCTCAAAACAAAACAAAAACAAACCCTCTTTTCCCATATCTCGGAGTTCATTTCAATAAGCATCATATGTACATCATATGGTCATATGTACATAGCTATTGTGCTAGGGCTATCCTAGACATATACTAATTACTACAAATGAGGGAAAAACCATGGAGTCTATGGTTCTTTGGGTCTGGCTTACTTCCCTAATGATTCTTTCCAAGTCTTTCTAGTTCTTTATGAATGGTGCAATGTCATTCATTCTGATAAAAGCACAGAATTCCATTGTGTATATATACCACATTTCTTTATCCACTCATCTACTGAGGGCATTTGGGTTGGCTCCAATGAATATGGTTGTGCTGGTAGCCTTGGTATGGCCTTATTTGTGATCATTTGGGTAAATGTCCAGGAGTGATATTGCTGGATCATAGGGGAACTCTATGTTTATAAGTTTTTTATTGTGAAAATACTGTACAGAGGGGTTACAGTTACATGAGCAAGGTAATGAGTACATTTCTTATCAAGCATTTTTGCCTCCTCCTTTGTTTTTTCCCTACCATCCCTTCCCTCCCACTTCCACAATTACACTTCCCCCCACCTACCCCCAACTCCACCTAAATTGTAAAGTTCAACAGTGTCTTGTACATCTCATTGTTACAATGGGTCAACCTGTATCCCTATTTAAACATTTTGTTTTTTCCCTTCCCCTCCCCATATTAAACACACATCAAATAGAACAAAAACAGGGGTTATACCATGGGAGAGGAATATACAAAGCAAGAAAAAAAATCACATAGTACCTAATAAATATGTTAGAAACAATAGCAAGAAGAAAAAACCACTTGTGTCCCTATCTTGGAGTTCATTTCACTTAACATCATCTTATCTGGACATATGTACATAGCTTTTTACCTTTTCTGCTTGTCCCAGACATATATTAGTTACTGTAAATAAGGGAAACCATAGGACCTATGTTTCTTTGGGCCTGGCTTACTTCACTTAATATAATTTTTACCAAGTCTTTCCATTTCCTAATAAATTCTTTCTGATGGAGGCATAGGTATGAGCCACTATGCGTGGTTTCTCTATTTTTAAATGTTTTGGGTGAATTGAAATCCATTTGCTATGATGCTAAATATCAAAACAAGAGCCCAGGCAAGTGTTCTCTCTCCTGATGAGATATGTCCCCAGCCCTTTGTCCTGTATTTCTAAATTAAAGATAGATTTCATTTTCATGTAATTATGTATGTGGTTTGTGACTGAAGAGAAATCGTTAATTGTTGGTATTTTCCTACTGTTCTTCTGTAGCACATTCTGCATGAACTTCATGTATTGTAGGAGTAGTCAGAAATTTATTACATCTTCTTTGCTAATAAAGAATTGGTATTTAAAACCAAAATGTCATCCAGGTGCTGGTGGTTCATATCTGTAATCTAGTCAGGAGTCTCAGATCTGAGGATCATGATTTGAAGCCAACAGGACAGGAAAGCCCATAAAACACCAAAACAAGCCAAAAGTGGAGATGTGGTTCAAGTGGTAGAGTGCTAGCTTTGAGGGAAAATGTTCAGTGATAGCACCCAGGCCCTGAGTTCAAGCCCCAGGACCAGCATCAAAACAAAAGTCTATGAGTATTAAGCACAGAGGTAGAGATGAAGGTCTTTTCCCTCCTAGAGAGGTCAAAGTCTAGGTTAACGTTCATGGGAGGAGAGGTGGGGAAAGCAAAGCAGAGAAGGGAATTTGTCTGGTCAAAGTCTTGGTGAAATATCTACATCCTTAAACATATAAACAGCCTCAGGATTGCAGGGAATGCCAAATGTCCATCATCCCTCACTCCCAGAATGCTTGAAAAATACATTTACATGCATTTGCCAATAACATCACCTCCTAAAACAAACACCTTTTTGCTTATGAATTTTTCCCTACTCTGACCACGTGAAAACCTGCCAATTTAGCATTCACCAGGAGACGAAGGCAACCACATAGACCATCTATCTCCAGCTAAGAAATTGAAATATAGATATAGAGATATATAGATATATAATGGAATAGAAAAAATCAACCTTTGATGAAATAATTGCTTCTACTGTTATTTTTTCCTATTGATTCAGAAATGTGCTCGCTCTCTCTCTCTCCCTTCCTTTCTTGTCCCTACAGTGAGATACCCTGCTGCTGTACAGATGAAAGGTCCAGCCTCTTTAAAATTTCATGCAGCGCTCTTCACAACATCGAAGCTTTAAAGGCCCATGGGAAATTCAACATATTGTTACACTTGATGGAAGGAGATAAAAAATTACATGCAAAATATACTGTATATTCATTGTCTGGAAATGCTAGAAAGTTACGGCTTCCTGAATTTCACTAACCAGTATGGATGTGTATGTTCTGATTTCAATATTTGGAAACACAAAGGATGTCCACGGAGCACTGTAGCAAAAAATAAGACTGAAACTCCAACCATCCTGAGGTTAGATTCAGGGTCCCAAGATGAATGACTAGTGTTATTCATACTTTGTAAATTGCCCAAGATACATGAAGCATATTTTAAAGATACAAAAAGGAAAAAGGAAAAAGAAAGATCTTTTGAAATTTGTATATATTGTGGAGAGTTTTGGGTTTTTTTTAACCCAAAGTAACCTTTAATTTCTGTATGTCTGTAAGAAAAAATATGGAGATGGCCAATTTCTTACTATTTTATGTATAAATTACCTTCAAAAATTAATACTAGGATAGGCAAAACAACTCATGCCTATAATCCCAGCTATTTAGGAAGAAGAAATTGATAGCATCACAGCTCAAGGTCATTCCAGAGAAAAAAGTGGGACCCCTGTCTCAATCAATAAGCCAGATAAGATGATGGGCATCTGCCTCACAGATTTCAAACCCCAGTACTGCCACTATATAAATGTGTGTGTGTGTGTTGCATAGATGAATGAGTGCTGGAATGAAGTGTATGATGGCCTCTGAAGCAATCATTACTCTCTGTGATTTAACTATGAGTGGCCTTCATTTTGAAGACTAAATTTACATGTTAGACTACACAAATGTTAGGTTGTGTTTCATTATGGCCATCTACATGATCCATTAAGCCAGATAATTGTATTTTTGTGCCCATTCATCTTCTTCTTTCAAACATTTATTGGACATCAACTATGTTCCAGGTGCATGCTAATTATTAGTGATAAAACAAAGAAGTGTCCCCTGCCAAGGGCCTCTGACGTGTAAAGAAAGGATGCAGGTGGCCAAGCCTGGATGTCCCTCAGCAAAAGTAGATTTAGAATATCACAGTGGCACACAATGTGTTCTTCCCGGAGGAAGAGAAGAAAAATATGGCCCAAAGTCAGCCTAGGACCAGAAGCCCAGAAATCAGCAATTTGGTGAGATAGATCAAGGTACTTGTAATAGAAGGCCAGTTTCAGCCACTATCAAGAGTACAACCACAGCCGGGCACTGGTGGCTCATGCCTGAAATCCTACCTAACTCAGGAGGCTGAGATCTGAAGATTGCAATTCAAAGCCAGCCCAGGCAGGAAAGTCCGTGAGACTCTTATCTCCAATTAACCACCAGAAAACCAGAAGTGGTGCTGTGGCACAAGTGGTAGAATGCTAGCTTTGAGCTGAAGAGCGCAGGGACAGCACCAAGCCCAGAGTTCAAGCCCCACAACCAACAAAAAATAAAAGAAAAGAAAAGAAAAGAGTGCAACCTCTACTGGACCTGATTAGAAGTAGAAAGCAAAAGCATGAAAGAAGAGGAGAACAAATCAGCATTTCCAGGGTGTCCACCAGTGTCATCGTTGTCTTAACAGTTCCTTACCATCTGATGTATGCCAGGAATTGGTCTAACTATTAAACACATCAGTGGAGAAATAAAACACAAAAGAAACCAACTGTAAGAGTAAAAACAAGCCTAGCACCAGTGGCTCGTGCCTATAATCCTAACTACTCAGGAGGCTGAGATCTGAGGATCATGGTTCAAAGCCAGCCTGGGCAGGAAAAGTCCAGGAGACTATCTCCAATAAACCACTCAGAAAACCAGAAGTGGCACTATGGCTCAAGTGGTAGAGTGCTAGCCTTGAGCTGACAGCACCCAGGTCCAGAGTTCAAGCCCTACAACTGACCAAATTAAAAAAAAAAAAAAGGAAAACAGAACCTATTACTATTTGGATGTGTTTTGTCTCCACCAAAACTCATGTTGAAATTTTATGTTGCACAGTAGTGTTGGTATTTGAGCCATTAAGTAGGATGAAGGTCCTTTTCTTGTTCTTAAGTCTGGATTTGTTCTTAGAGTTCTAGTTTGGTTCTTATGTAGGCTCCACTGTCCCCTCCTCTTAGGCACAAGCCCAGTCCCCATTGCACGTGTCGTGAGATGTCATCTGACACAGGGCTGATGGCTTGAAGCCCACCATGTCCTTTCAATTTTCTCAATCTGTTTTGCTGCTTCCACTTTCCTTCTCCTTGGTCCATCTGGAAATCGCTGAGATGTGTCTCCTTGCTAGAAGTCTGCAGAGACAAGGCCAGGGGGGTGTTCAGGCCTGGGAGGTTAGGAGATAACCTCTCATTTAACAGAGGAAGGCCCTGAGGCATCAGCCACCTTGTCCAGGGTCTCACGGCAAAGCTGAGACCTGAAGCGGAATCCCCAGACCTAGATGGAATCACTGAACTCAGCATCTGGCAGTGAGTGTGGCCAATAATAGATGAAAAATTCAAGGGACAACTCTTAAAATACTCCAACTTTCCTAAAATTGAAGCGCTTTGTCAAAGGAAGACCATTCATGCTATTTTCAATCGCTTAACTCGTACAATTACCTATTACCATGTTTCTGGCTCAGGTATCAAGCCTGTTTCTTTGGTGGTGAGGGGGGAGGCGGGGAACATTACTGGGATTTGAATCCAGGACCTACACTACAATCTTACCATTTACACTTTCCATGTGGCCGGGATGACCATCACACCCCACACTTCTTGGTTGAGAAGGTTGAGAAGGTATTTCACGTGCTTTCTGCCCAGGCTGGACTGGAACCCTGGTCTTTCCCCTCACAAGTAACTAGGACTATTGGCATTCAGCCACCACACCTGGCTTCAAGCCATTTCAAAACTCAAAATTTTCTCTGAGAGACCCCAGGGAGATCTTTGCCTGATTTGTCCTCCATCTTTCCACCTGTGATCGAAATATTAACAGCTCTTCCTCTATGTAACACTAACAACAGACATTCTCTAACATTTATTCTGTAAAAAAAAAAAATTCACATGCAAATACTTATACAAAGTTATAATTGGGGATAACTGAATAGGCACTATTAATCCAAAAGCTTCTTTAAGTTTATCAGATAATAAAGCACACACTGAAAGATCACAGAAACAGAATGTACCCTCGAGTTACATCACACAGGAGGGGAAAAAAAAAAAATCTCTGGATAAGAAATTCAGGTTTATTTTATCTTAAATCAGAGCAAGGGGATTTAGGTTGCTCTTTTAATCTACTTGTGCATAATGATCTCTCAGATTAATCATACTGTTTAATAGAATATTACTATTAATTAGAAATGTCAGCGCTTCAGGCAGAGAATTATTGGGAAGTAAAAAAGGTCTATATTCCAAAGGCACATGAGAGAGAGAGGGAGAGATTTCCATTTCTGTCCGTGACATGATTCAGTTTCAATTCTCAATGGAAATTCCTCAACAAATCCAGCCTTTATAACACTAACATTTAGAAATATCTCCTTTTGAAGAACTAGTTGAACCGGAGTTTGCCTTGGACAATATTTTTGGTTATTTATAAGCCAACAATATTTTTTTAAATGAACGTGGGTTCAGAAAACCCTTCCTTGCTGTCCAGAGTCTTATTGCCACAAGTAGGGACCCTAGACAACACTAAGGCATAAGAACAGTTGGAGCTTCATTTATCCATCACACTGGCATCTTCCAAAAATGTCTTCCCACCTATCCGTCACCTCTCAGAGGGCCCCCTGCTGCCTCCTCATCCCCCCTGAAGCCACACATGTTACAAGCATGCCACTCTAGCTACCCAGGAAAAGCTCCATTGTCCATGCAGAGGCCCATGGGCTCTATCTGGAACATTTGTTCACTCCATACTTTTCTCTATGCAAGACACTTTCAGAATCATTCTCAGGCCCAGATCTAAAATCAGAGGCACCTCGGGTTTATGATTCGGTCCTATCTATTTTCACTCACTTGTGTTACACACATACACACACACACACACACACACACACACACACACACACACACACAGAGTAGGTATAAGAGCCCAACTCCCTCCATTTCTGAAACACCTCCCAAGGGATTTTCCAAGCAGTGCACAGCTCTTCTCTTCACTTGTCACGCCATCTCCATTCTCTTCAGGAACTGCCGCCCAATGTCCTTTGCCTCCCTATTTTCGACCTGTCACCTTTGACTTACTCAGTGGCTCTGTGGTGCCATACAAAGACACCTACAAATCAAGAAGAATGAGACCCACCCACCAGTGCCACCTTGATCTTTTCAGAACCTCTTCTTCTCCTTACCACTGGGCTTCTTCAAAACGTAGCAAGCTGAAGTCGAGAGCTTTCCAGAGCAAGAACGCTAGGATGGAAAAGATCGTGGCCCTCTGTGGAGTGTCAAGGTAGAAGTGGAGGAAAATGGCAAGAGAATGGGAAAGCTGGCTAATGATGGGCAAGGGCCAGATAATGGTAGCTTCAGGAACAGAAGATGTGTTTTGAAGATTAAAGTTTGTGTATTTAGTGCTTTCTGTATGCAATAAAATGGAGCGACTGCTCTTCTAAAACATACAACTTGGCTCTCTTCAACTTCATTTTGACATCCTCCAACCCACAGAAATAAGCCCCTCTCCTTCACTTGAAGTCTAATTGAAAATGAAGAATAATCTCTCCACTCTGGTGGGCGGGGGGAGGTGGCTTCCCTGGCAATGTCTGGGAATGGGAATGGATACAGAGCTTTATGTCATATAATGAACATGCAGAAATTAGAAGGCTTGCTTGGAAGTTTGGGTTCTGACTGATGGAGGCTGGATGCATTTGGTGAGAATTGAGCCAGAACTTGTCCACTGACGATGATTCGGTCTCACAGGGCAACCAAATTCAAAAGGTGATCCTGGTCTAGATCCTGGAAGGGGGGCTGTGAGGAGGAGAAATGATGAGGTTCGAATATGCACTGTGGAATACATAGAGGTAATGTGTCCATGTTCAGCTTCGTGTATTGGGAGTGATTATGTAATGCACATGAAGACTAAAGGGTAAAGAGACCCCCATGTACGCAACCTACTCATATGGTTCAAAGAAAGACTTTGTGTGTTTATATAGCAAGGAGATGGTAAAAATGGGTAACTGGTATATCTGAGTCAGTCATAAGAATCTTGTTTGTGCTGTTTCTGGAATAAGACAAGACCCCAAGCTGTGCCGCCACAGCCCATCTCTCCCGGAAGAGCTCCTGCTCAGCTGCTCATGCTCTATTCTCCTGAGTCAGCTGGGGGAGGTCCCATATGAGCTCTTCATCTTTGTAGACTTGAAAGTCTAGTCCTGATTCAGCCCTTGCTTGTTGTCTCTGGATCCAAAAGGATCTTTGGGAAAGTAGAAATGCCTGTGCCTTCTCCCTCTCCCCTCCCCACCACCTTCTCTCTTCCCTCCCCTCCCTTTCTAGGTTCTATCAAGACGGCTATCTCATTGTGACTTTGGTCAAAACCAAGCAATGAGTAGGGTTGTTGGAGATTTCCACTTTTCCTAACCTTTGAAGCATATGCGTCCTGAGGAGGCCCTAGACGTTCCCAGCACTCTCCGCCACATGCCCCCCACATCCCCCACATCCTGGTGTACAGGAAACACAAAATCCAGACAGCCCACCACCAAAAATGGCTACACTGGTGTTACACTATTGTTATATGTATGTGTATACACACACATGTATGTATATTAAATTGTATCATTCCCCACAAATGTGTATACATGTGTCCATTTTAAAAGCTTGATTTTTTTAATGGTACTGTTAAATGCAAAGTTGAAGGTGTAGCAGAAGACAATTGAGTGAACTCAATACACCCATATTTTTACAACTCCACCTGATAAAGATGAATGCTGCAGCGATTTTCAATTTTCAATTTAAAATATCTGCAAGCATGCTAAGAAACCTTTGTGTTTCTATAATTAATACACACGAATGGAAGAGTGCTATGCATATACTATCCTCTTTCCCCTTAACTGAGCTGGGCAAGCCATGGCTATTGCACCGACACAAAGCAGATGGTTGTAGATCTGGGGACTTCCCATCATTCCTCAGGAATGAGCTCAGGATGAAGACTGCATTTCCTCCATTACCTGGGTGGTTATGACATAGATGGCGATTGTCTACAATGTCCATCGATAGCCTCAGGCATCTTTCACATGGTAAAATTAAAATAAACTTGAGCAATCCCAGGATAGGGCACACCTGTCCCGCAGTGAAACTCCTTGTCAAGGTCCTGCCTGGCTGTGAAGTCAGAGAGGACATGGACAGGAGAGGAGGAGGAAGAAGGAAAGGAAGAGGGAGAAGAAGAAGGAGAGGAAGAGGGAGAAGAAGAAGGAGAGGAAGGAGAGGCAGAAGAGGAACAGTGAGAAGAGGAAGAAGCGTTTTTGTGTGTGTGCCAGTCTTGGGGCTTGAACTCAGGGCCTGGGCGCTGTCCCTGAGCTGCTTTTGCTCCAGGCTAGTGCTCTACCACCTGAACCACATCCAATTTTTTTCTGTTTATGTTGTACTGAGGGATTGAACCCAGGGCTGTATGCATGCTAGGCAAGCACTTTACCACTAAGACACATTCCCAGCCCAAGCTTTCTTCTAGTATTCATGGGTTGGTCTCTTCATCTGGTCTGTCCTGTTCTGATGATTACATAATAACCGAGAAGCTCATCACATAACCTAGGCTGGCCTCGAATTCACAGTTCTTCTGTCTTTTGTCTTCATTGCTAGAATTACAAGCATGCATCGCTACACCCTGCTGGGACTATTTTTTTAGGCAACATTATATACTTCCAAAATTTGAGATGCAAAGAGAAGATGAAGAATCTAAAACCTTAAAGTCATATCTTTGATTTCCCTGAAAAAGATAACCTTGCTTGGTTTATATTAATGTTGTTAGAAGGGCATTTATTCTTTTAAACACTATAGATACTCTTAGAAAAATTGCCTTAATAAACGCATAGAGGAAACTTTTACTTTTAAGTTAACTTGAAATATTTTATGGCCTCTCTTTTTGTATTCTATTTCTCCATGCAATTTTATGTAAGTTAAGTGAACATTTTTCTTATGAACTAGCATAAGGTCTGAAAAAAATCTTACAGAGAAAAAAAAAAACCAACTCTCTTCCCCTAAAACTAATACCCTTGAAAAAGGAGTCTAGTATTCTCCAAATGATAATTTGGACCAAATTGTGGGACTTTTTCATTGAAAAAGAAAAAAATAATACTATATTTTGAGTGACTAGGAATCAAGAGTTATAAGGAAATTTTCTGGAAGCTTTAACACTATAACTTATGACTGAAAATGTTCCTTCGTATATTAAATCTATTTTTACAAGATTATGCATTTTCAATTATACACAAAAAGGACACAGACGATACCTTTAAACCTTACAAATCTACTCATATGTGTATCCACTTTGTTCTTTTTTTTCTTTTATAAAATTTCCTGTGTTTTGTGTTCATACTCTACCTGATCAGAAGGTAACCTAAAACACACTTACTTTAATAACTTTTACATATCCATAAATATTTTTAAACCCTATAAATGTTTAACATTAGTATAGCATATCAAAGTACTGTTCTTTCTTCTGTAAATAAATCATTTGTAATCTGAAAACGGGGCTCAAGGGGAGGAAGGGGTGGAGAACAATACTGATCTTCTGGCTTATGAATCAAAAGACATTCCCAGACATAGACTTTCTTTCCAAATATGAAAGGCATTAAATATCTATCTTATAATAAGATGTTTTCCGCATGTTTCCTTTGGGTCAAACCCACTCAGCACATTCCTCCTCCCATTGCATGATGGAATTCTTAGTCTACTTTGTCATTTCTCCCTCTCGGAGGAGGGAGCTAGGATAGCTTTTGACCAAGAGTAACCCCACTCAGCATGGGCCCAATGAGTCACAATGTAAAAGAAAGAAAAAATATATCTATATACTATTACCGAACAAGTTATAATGTAAAAGATGAAAATATTACAAATGAATAATAATGTAAAAGAAAGATGAAAATACACAAATATTATACAAGGAGTTATAAAAAGATGAAAAAATATATTGTCCAATGATTATAACATAGAAGAAAAATGACAATATATAAATACTGCACGCACAGAGATGGCTGATCACATTACTTCTAAAGAAAAGGAGAAAATTCCCACTACCTGTGCTTTGAAAAGAATGACAGTGGCAAAAGACATAAGGCATTCACAAGATTGAAATAAATTTTAGGGTGACTAAATGTAATAGTTAACAGCAGTTTTTGGGGGTTTGTTTTTTTTTTTCCTGTGCTAGTACTGGGACTTGAACTCTGGAACTAAGTGCTCTCCCTTACCATTTTTTTTTTCTACTCAAGGCTCTACCACCTTAGTCATAGCTCTACTTCCAACATTTCTGGTGGTTAATCAGAGTTAAAGAGTCTCATGGACTTTCCTGCCCTAGATGGCTTTGAACCTAGATCCTCAGCTACCAGCCTCCCCTTTAGCTAGGATTACAGGCATGAGCCACTAATGCCTGTCAGTAAGGCATATTTTCAATTAAACCTTTCCTAAAACAGCCAACTGTCCAATATCTAAAGGACTAAAGGCAAACAATTGCTAGATCTCTAGGCACCCAGCAGCTATTGGCAGCCATGTTGCTTAGGCTTGTGCTATTCGAGTTGGTGATCGTGGTTCTTTTTTTAGAAGAAAACTCTCACGTTACTTCTGTGGTATCTCTGTCCCCTGCTTTTCCAGGCCTGTCACTAATTGATTACACTAGGCCAAGCAATTAGGACTGTAGCTGTCAATAAGTCTATATGAGCAGCCTTCCTCCTTGAGTGTGTCTTTGGCCACCTGAATTGTTCCACCTCACTTCCTCTCAGCCATATCAACTACTTCAAACAGACAAGGTGAGTCTGAAGCCATCACTTGGTTCTTCTGTGCATCTTTTAATTTCATGCACTACGGGGGGGGGGGATTGTAATCAGCATTAAACAAAAAATTGAGTCTTTAAGGCTTTGTTTTATATAATTTATCTTTCACCCAATCTATTAGCACTTTATAGGAAATTTTAAAAGGCAGAGGGGGGAAAAAAAGTATTTGGTTGATCCTAGGTATTCAAGGAGCATTCAACCTCCAAATCTGAATCCTACTGCATTTCTATGAAATGTTATTTATCTGTTATCTCAACACAGTGAGACCTAATATGTTAAGCTGGCCCTGTTGTGATCTCCGGAAGAGAGAAGCCTTCAGCCCATGATATCACGGGTTTAGATCGGCTTTTGTCGCATGGCCTATAATTTATATGGAAAAAAGAAAAGAAAGGACAAAAGCGGCAAGGGAGTGGGAGGCAGGGGGAAGCAGCGAGGAACGGGATTAATATACCAGGATGGAGTGGGGGAACAGAACTGAGCTGATCTGTCCTGTGATTTAGCTTTTGCTTTGACACGAGCATTATTTTCACATTGGCAGAGATGTCTAGGGAAAAGGCTGGTCTTTTCCATTCCCCCATGTGATTAGGAAAGGACCAACACCACAAGTCACAGATGACAGGGACCCCACCCCACCCCCACCCCAAGTCCAGCAATTCGAACCTGACTAGCATCAGGAGAATGGCACTGAAGGGCAGCCTGGCAGATCAGATGCTCTTCAGCAATCACCTACTCAAGGAACTTTTCCTAAAGGGGAAAAAAATTAATATCTATTAAAAATGAAGTGTATATGAGAAGTACAACACTCCTTCCAACAAGGACTTTTTGAAAAATTCTATTTACAGCCCAGACTTTCCTGCCCTCTTGTGGAGAAACAACAGAGCTGTCTGTGAAGACATGATGGTGGCTGTTAGGAACAGACAGACAGTATTTTCCGCGATACTAGTGGCTTAGTGTCATGGTTGGGGTCCTCTGATGGAGACAGAAACTTCCCTAGCTGTTAAATGTTGTAACCAACACACAAATAAACTCTGGATAATAGAACAGAGTGGAGGAACCAGAGAAAACCGCAATGAGCTTTCAGTAATATTTAGACTTTTTTTTTTTTTCAAATAACTAAGAAGGTCAGGCACTAGAAGCTCATACCTGTAATCCTAGCTACTCAGGAGGCTGAGATCTGAGGATCTCGGCTCAAAGCCAGCCTGGGCAGGAAAGCCCATGAGACTCTAATCACCAATTAACCACCTAAAATCCGGAAGTGGTAGAATGCTAGCCTTGAGCTGAAATGCTCAGGGACAGCACCCAGGCCTAGAGTTCAAGTCCCATAACCACCACCACCAACAACAACAACAACAAAAAAAACACTAAAGAAGAGAGCAAGAGAAACAGCAGAGTTTTCAAAGACACACCAGGAAGATGGAGTTGTTTTTTAGTGTTCCATTCAGAGGATGGGTATCTCTTTACCACGGGGACTGCTACAATACATGGTCACCTAGCTGAACTAGCCTGGGCAGAGAACACAAAAACTCCATCAGCAACTCCTATAAAACCAGCTTCCTGCTATGCTTTGGGCTTTTTTAACTTGGTTGTTATTGTTGTTAAGCTTGTTGGTTTAAACTGACACCAATAAAACCTGAACCACATGTGCCATCCCCAGTTCCAATCACTGGCCAACTTAACACATCGGTTTGAAGTCTAAATCCGCAGTAGCCATCCACAGATGCTTTTTTTTTTTTTTTCACTTCTGAAATTAGCATAGGAAAGGCACTACAGTAGAATCCCAAGGGTTTTTTAAGGTTGTTTTTTAAGGCTTTAGAAGTAATGGGGGCAAGAAGAGAAAAATTCAGCGTCCTAGAAAAAAATTATCATGAAAAGTATCTTAAGCCTTCTGAAAGGCAGCATGATCTATTACAGATAGAACTTCTTCAAAGTTACACTCAGATGTCCACTGAGAATCCTAAACCAAGTGCCCAGTGTTAGAGCAACACAAGAGAAACACATAATGATTCCTGCCTTCCGTCTCTACATCTCTACCCAACTACTAGGGGAACCCAAGGAGATGAAGCCGGTTACTAGCAAGGCCTAAGTGGGCAAAACAGACTCACTAACGAATAAGCCAGAAAGAATGTCCAGGGCATCAGGGATTTCCTGACCAGAAGTGTGAGGGTTGAAGAGAAGGAGAAAGAGAGGGAGGGACAGAGGGAGAAAGAAGGCAGGGGAGAGAGAAAGCAGAGAGTGACTGAAGGTAGAGAAGGAATGGAGGAGCTGCTCCATGTAGCCCAACGGCTTATCAGGACTGGATGTTGGGTTGGAAAGGCTCCTAGACGACATGGCACCTCAGTAGAAGGTGACTATTGTCAAAAGCGAGAGGTTGCCTAGGTAAAATGGAGCCAGATTAGCAAGAGCTTTGATCACAAAGCTGGAGTCTGCATTTCGTCATCAGGAGGCGATGAGCCATGTCCGGTAGGGGTTTATTGATGACCTGTCTGCAGAGGACTCTCAAGAGAGCATGGGGATGAGTAAGGCCATTCCAGTGATGCTGTAGTGACTCGAGCTGAGCAAGAGGAAGGGACTGAAGACAGTAACGAAGTACAGTTATGGTTGACCATAGGAAAGAACAAAAAAAATGCCTGCCATCCTGTGGGGATGGCAGGACAAGACACTGAGCAGACAGACAGTCCCTGTGCTGTGTTCCCAGCCCTGTCTCAGGTGACACAACGTGGTGCAGGGTAGAAGTGTAACGTTCCTTCCGAATAGTCTTCTGTGTTTGTGTAAGCTTGAATCTACAGCATGCACAAGGCTCTGGGATCAATTCCCAGCATCACACACATAAAAAAAAAAAAAAAAAGGAAAGGAGTGGAGGGGTAGACAGTCTAGATGCTCTCAGAATTTACCATTTGTGCTGGGTGCCTGTGGCTCACACCTGTAATCCTAGCTACTCAGGAGGCTGAGATCGGAGGATCATAGTTCAAAGCCAACCAGGGGCAGGAAACTCCATGAGACTCTTACCTCCAATTAATGACCAAAACAAGCTGGAAATGAAGCTGTAGCTCCAATGGTAGAATGCTAGCATAGAGCAAAGAAGCTCAGTATCCAGGCTCTGTGTTCAAACCTCAGGACCAGTGCCCTCCATCCCCCAAAAAAGAGAGAGACAGAGAGAGAACTTACCATTTGTCAATTGAGCACCTACAAAATAATAGAATTACATGCCAACACTTTCTCAATACATTTTCATTTAAGCTTTCTTGATAACCTACTGTATGCCTGGGAGTATATTAAGAAATACAAGAAAAATACAACAAAATTAAAACTCAGCCCCTGATCTCACCTTTTGATGTAGAGGAGAAATATAGGGACACAGTCTACTATGAATAGGGAGAATGAAGTCCAGCCTGTCTCAAAGGTAGTATGAATAAAACACACAGAAAAGCAGAGGAAAGGGGCTGGCAAAGTGGCTCAGTGGTAGAGTGCTTGCCTTGCATGCATGAGGCCCTGGATTCAATTCCTCAGCACCACACAAGCAGAAAAAGCCAGAAGTGGCACTGTGGCTCAAGTGGTAGAGCGTTACTTGAGCTGAAGAGCTGAGGGACAGCACCCAGGCCCAGAGTTCAGACCCCATGGCCAACAAAAAAAAAGAAAAAGAAAAAGAAAAGCAGAGGAAAAATGCCACCGATAGAAACCAGAGACTATAGAGCACATATCCTGAGTCTTGCAAATCAGAAAGTATGAATGTTCAAGATTTCCCCCTCAAAATTCTCTATACTAATGAAAACAAGTACAAAGTTAATAACAACAAAAATAAAGGGCTTTTGCAGGATTCCAGTGGCTCATTCCTATAATCCTAGCTTTTCAGGAGGCTGAGATCTAAGGATTGCGGTTCAAATCCAGCCAGGGCAGGAAAGTCCATGAGACTCTTATCTCCAATTAACCGCCAGAAAACTGGAAGTGGCGCTATCGCTCAAGTGGTAGAGTGCTAGCCTTTAGCTGAAGAGCTCAGGGACAGCATCCAGGCCCACAGTTCAAGTCCCATGACCGACAAAAATAATGGCTTTTGAAAAGACAAAGGGGCAGGAGATCAAGAGTTCTGTTGAGGGTGTAACACAGGTAGGTATATCGTAATGGATGACGCTGGAGAGGCAAGGGGCTCTCACTGCAGACTGAACGGGCAGTAGGGCACTCTAATGGAGTCACTTAGAGAGTTCCAACAAGGCTTGGCATGGATGGAATATGACCGGTAGGGAATTTAATATGGCAATAATGTATTTTGGGGGGGTCGGGGAGGATTGTTAATAGGTAAGGGTAACCAAAACCAATGTAAATAATCTCTATCAACAGCCTAGAACAAAATTGATAAGAAACTAAGAATTTTCTTTTCTTTTCTTTTCTTTTTGCCGAATACCTATCATAGTCTCAGCAGTAAGAGGGAAAACAGGCAGATTTCCAGGAGCATTTAAATAAGCAGACATAAGCAAGATGCCTCCAGGCTACAGTTTTTTTTTATTAGAATTCCCAATCCCCAGGCTGATCTTCCAACTTAAGCTGCCAAAATAAATGTAGATAACCTTTTAGTGGAGTTCAAAATCGAGCCAGTGAGGTCAATACATGTTCACATTAGTAAACTTTTCTTAGTGACTTACTGCAGTCTCTGGGAACATATTTTTTTATTACCCCAACAGCAATTCTTCTAGAAGAATATAAATACTGTTTATGGATTCCAATCCCAGCCTTTTCATGCTATCTGGGATTCCTTTTTCTTTTATCTTTTTTTTTTTTGGGGGGGGGGCCAGTTCTGGGACTTGAACTCTTGGCCTGGGCGCTGTCCCTCAGCTCTTCAGCTCAAGGCTAGCGCTCTACCACTTGAGCCACAGCGCCACTTCTGGCTTTTTTCTTTTTGCTTATGTGGTGCTGAGGAATCGAACCCAGGGCCTCAGGCATGCAAGGCAAGCGCTGTACCACTGAGCCACCTTCCCAGCCCCGCCCTGGGATTCTTGTATCTAGGATTAAACCCAAAAAATGAAAGTAATCTACTTGTTCTTGGGTAGCTTGTGCCCAAGGCTACTTCTTCAATTCTTAATTATGACCCCAAATCAGACAATCACAGTCATTAGACTCATGGGATAGTATCCCCCTACAAACCCAAAATTAACTTTTTAATGCAGTGTACTCAGCTATGCACAGGTAAAATTCCATCAAAATGGATTTAATTACAATTTTTAAAGCAGAGGTGGGAAAAGATCTGTATCTCAAGAGAGAACTGCCCCACCAATGCAATGATTTCTACAAGTAGAGATTTATTCCTAATCCCTGACATGGAAAGTATGAGTTCTTTTGAAGAGATTTGATCTCCTTCTAGGAGAAGAGCAAGATTTTCTTTGGGCTCTTTTATTTGTCATCAAGAAATAATTACCCTTAAAAAAACACTGCATTTGAAATTAAAGTAGAATTGTAAAACAGCTCAAATTTAACACAGCAATGAGCTGTCGTTGGCTTTTCGAATATGCATTTTGCCAATATATATTCTGATGCTAACAACCAGCTTTAAGGACAATTTGGAAACATGAAATTGAACACTTCTGCAGGGCAATTTGACAATATTTCTGTCCCAAAATGTACATATGGACCCTGATTATATAATTCCACCTCTAAGAATTTATCCTGAGAATAAGAAGTCATAGATCTATGCAAAAACTTAGCTTTAAGGAGGTTTACAGAAATACCATTTAGAACATAAAACTGTAAGATTAGGGGCATGTTTTATTTTTTATTTCCTAATACTTCAAATGGCTGTACAAGATGGTTACATATACTTGAATATTTAGTAAAGAATGGAAGACTGATGCTGGGCACCAGCATCCTACTCAGAAGGCTGAGATCTAAGAATCACGGTTCAAAGCTAGCCTGGGCATGAAAGTCTGTGAAACTCATCTCCAATTAACTACCAAAAAGCCAGAAGTGGATTTGTGGCTGAAGTGACAGAGTGCTAGCCTTGAGCATAAAAACTCAAGGACATGGGTTTGGAGGCTCAGGTGATAGACCATCAGACAATGAGTGAAAGTGTCAGATATCTAGTTGGAGTGTCAGTCTGGAACAATTTTTTTTAAAAAGCTCCAGGACAGCACCCAGGCCCTGAGGTGCACACACTCAGGTACACACACACACACGCAAAGACTGAATTTTAAAACAAAAATGATAGTAATGGTTTTCCCTAAACAGTAGGTCTCCAAACCATTTTTGGCTATTATTTCAAATTTTCTTCAATGAATATTTTTCTAGCAAGAAAAATACCAAAAACCAAAAACAAAAGAAGACCTCCCCTTCAGCTCCCTCTCCTCTTCCTCCCTAGATAGTCCACCCTTGAAGAATAACATATCTGAAGTCTCAAACCTCCAAAAAACAAAAAAAACAAAAAAAAATCACACCATGAAGACAAGAATGTACCCAACATCTTCACCAAGGCATGTTATTTCTTAATTTCTCCTGCTCAGTTAAGACCCTGTGTTCATGTGACTGATCAGTCTCTCTTTGTATTTCTCTATTGCTAGGCACTGTATGCCGGATGCATTTTCACCCTAACAAGCCCTAACACAAGTCTTGTGGACTGTTCATGCTTACCACTGAAGCAGACCCCTAAGATTGCTTGCTTCTCAAATACAGACAGACAGGAAGTCACTGTTGAACAAAAACAAATTTAATACCTTTGTAAATTTTCCCTGTCGCCGGACGGGAAGCAGCAAAAACTGAAAGATTTGAGACTGAGCTCTTCCTGCACAGCGTTAGTCCAGAGAGCTCATCTTAATGATGCCCCTGGTGGCAGGTAACATTTAATTTTTCTCAGTGTCATTGAAGAAGAATTAGATGTAAAACTCCAGGTAAGAGATTAATATTTCACAGCCTGAGGCTAAATACTTCAACATGAATATTCATAAAAGCCTATTCCGAGGGAAATCTCCTGTGAGTGTATATTTGAATCTTTTACATAGTTCAGAGAACTGGGCATTCTAGAGAGACATCTGGTCAACGAGCAGGCATTTCACTGCGTGTCTCGATATGCAGTCGTGGGGGAAAAGGAGGGGGCACCACATACACATACATACACACACACGCACGCACACACGTACACACGTACACACGCACACACGCGCGCACACACACACACACAGAGCGCCTTTTTTTTTTTTTAATCAGTTGCGGGGGCTGAACTCTGGGCCTGGGTACTGTCCCTCAGCTCTTCAGCTCAAAGCCAGGGCCCTACCACTTGAGCCACAGTGCCACTTCTGGCTTTTTTTCTGCTTATGTGGTGCTGAGGAATCAAACCCAGGGCCTCATGCATGCAAGGCAAGCATTCTACCACTGAGCCAAATTCCCAGCCCACAGAGCCTCTTTCTAAAAGCACCAACCTAGTTTAAATGTGATCATTTACTCAGGTTTAACTCCCTGAGAATTCAGAGCCTGACTATGAATGGGCCTCTCTTAACGTTCCAAGATAACTTGGGGTGAAGGATGCTATGATTTGAGTGTGTTCCCTCCAAAATTCTGGTGTTGTCAATGTGATAGTGCTAAATAGATGGAAGCTGGGCACCAGTGACTCACATCTATAATCCTGTAATACTACTCTGGAGACTGAGATCTGAGGATCAAGGTTTGAAACCACCCAGTAGGAAAGTTCATGAGATTCTTAATCTCCAATTTAACACTAAAAATGCCAGAAGTGGAGCTGTGGCTTAAGTGAATGGTAGACCTCTATCTTTGAACACAAAAGCTGAGGAACAGTGCTGAGCTCCAGAGTTCAAGCCCCAGATCCAGTGCATGTGTGTGTGCACATACACAAAGATGGAGCCTTTAAAAGGTGATTAGCCACACAGAGGGTCAAACAGCAGAGCAAACGTGCCTCCTTGCAAATAGCCAAGCTTTTGGCTCTGTTCTATTTCCCAAGAATTCTGACAGTCCTATGGTACACCCTTGCAGGACACTAACAAGAGATTCCAGTGTTAAAGTTATGCAGAAGGACTTAGGAATTCCCTGAGCAATCTTGGCTTAGTAGTCATTGGACTCTTCTTCCTTAAGCTCATGTTGCCAACAGAATTCATTTTCTACTTTAGATACACTAGCTTATTATTCAAATCCAAAGGTGAGTTAACTTGCTGGTAGGGGATAGCTTTAGCACCACTCTATTTCATTATGGCACTGACAACCAAAAACAATCCATTTCATGATTCAGATCTTTAATAAAATTTCACTACACCCACAAAAATGCCTACTAAAATACATCATGTCCTGATTTTTTTTAATGCACACATTAGAAAGACATTTTCTCCATCATCCAAGAAGACTTTGGAAAACGCCCTGACAGGATTGCTGTCACTTTTCCTTGTACACATGACTCACTTCTGCCATCTGTTCTCATCCATCAGCTTCCTGAATGTTCTTTGGAATACAGTGTGTTTAGTTAGTTATCTCCAAGGAATATCAGCAATTGCCGGAAGCAGGAGCAAGACTTGATGCCAATTTGACATAATAGCCCAAACACAGTGATTGAATTGTTTAATTGAAGCCCCCCCCAGCTATAATGGGGTGCATACAAGGCCCGGACATCATGGAGAAAGAAAAGGAGCACTGTTCACAATAGCCAAGATTTGGAAACAACCTAGATGCCCCACTACTGATAAGTGGATCCAAAACTTGTGATACCTATACACAATGGAATATTATGCAGCCATTAGAAAGGACAAAATAATGGCATTTGCAGGGAAATGGATGGAACTAGAGCAAATTATTTTGAGCGAAGTAAACTAAGAACAAAGAAACAAATGGCACGTGGTCTCCCTGATATGTGGAATGCAAGAAGATATGACAAAGTAAACAGGACTCGGGAAACAAAGGACAGCCACCCACTTTGTCATATCATTGCTAAATGACTCCATGTTCTTGACCATATATATGGTAGATATATGCACACAACAGAAGGAAGCCAGAAGGAGGAACAGAGTAAGTGGGAAAAGGAACAACATACAACAAAGGGGCCGATCAGCCCCTTTGGACATAGAAGAAAAAGAACTAAGCAACCCAAAGACAGCGATGCAAAGGGAGGAATGAGAGGGAAAGAGGGAACAGCCTACACTAAGCAAAAGGAAAGAAATGTAAACATCACCTGATGGGGAAGAAATAATTTGTGTTGTCAAAGCTCATAGAATTCACAAACCTTATACCATGATGACAGTTTGCCTTGTGAGGGTTAAAATGTGTTTGTGACTTTAACTAAGTATCACTATTCCACAATTCTGTGAAAAATGTAAAATTTCTGTAAATCATCTAATCTCAGTTTTTAAAAAAAGTGAGAGAAGGGATGGGTTAGTAGCATTGGGAGACAATGTTGTCAGACACCTTGTACTCATATACTGTTTTGTAGAATGGGAACTTCTTTGTACAACTACTTAAAGGTATAATAATAAAAATGTTTAAAATAGGAAAAATGAGCTAGTGCTAAATAAAAAAAGGAGCTGAACCATGATCTGCTCTTTTTTAAGAAGCCACCCAATCCTCAAGGGATTACATCTGGACTCTGCAGAAGCCAGTCTAAAATCCAGGAGAGAGAAGTGACAAGGAAATACAGAGATGTACTGTATAGACATTGAGTCTGAATTGCTTGAAATCCCTTCATCCCTGCCCTGGCCTATAGCTTTCCAGCAAAGTGTGTGCATGTGGCACTTGCCATGTTGGGGCTGGTGTTGCCCATTCACCAATCAGCTTAGTAAATCTTGCCAACTTTCGGGCTACCCTAAAGCTCTCAGCTCTTGGAATCTGTGGGGCACCTGCACTTAACACACCCTGGCTGACTTGTGAACAAATTACTGTGTCATTTGGAAGATACTAGGCACTAAGTTTGCTAATTCTGGATGGTTCCTAATCCTCTCCCAACACAAAATATTCCTATTATTGCATCGGGGTACAAGGCAATTGGCCATCCATTACTGAGGTTTCTCTGAATCTTGACCCACGGTACTTTTTATGCCATTGTTTCTGTAACATCCTATCTTTCCCCCTACATTAATCTTATACTCAACAAAATGTTCAATAAATGATTCCACTGATGAGTTGTTTACTAGATAACGAAATCACTCTCCTCTGCACATATGGACACCTTGGTGTTTTCCCTCACCATCCTGGCCATTACTATAAAATGTTTTCTATCTGGTAGAGTGCTTACCTGCCTACCATAACCAAGATTTAATCCCTAGCACTCAAAATAAAAATGCTACCACCAACCAAGTCTTTCTCTTTAGTGTAAGTTCATCCACTGGCATGAGCTACACCTAAGATACAGTGTCCTATTTCTAGTTATTTTCCCTCAAGTCCAGCAAAAACATAAAGGCACTCACACAGCAATTTGAAAACAGATTTTTAGTATTTGGGATACCCACATTTTGTTCCATTTTCCAATGGAAAACATTGAGCAAACACGCATTCGTGGACTTTTTCTAAAACAATGATGGTAATTTTCTTAGATATAACCACACTGGTACGTTCACAGTCTGTCCGTGTATGTGAGGCTTCAATTGCGCAGCTATGATATCAAATAAAGCTGCCACCAGCAGGTTTGGGAAGAGGTCCATCTGGGTCAGTAACTGAGGCCAGAGCCCATTCGTGGCATCAATCCTGCCCCCGGGGAACCAATCTGCTGTGGTTACACCTGGTCTGCATGGGACACCTTCCTTCCTCTTGGTGACTTAGCTGTTTCTGCCAATGTGTCAGGCGCCATCCTCAAAGTGAGCCATGTGGCACCCCAAGATGACTTGTGGCTTAAGTTCATAGTTGGGGGGAGGGTCCAAGCCACAGCAACCTCATAAACTCCGAAATAAAACGCTTAGCCCTGGAGTTGGGGGAAAAGCGAAGTTTTCTGTTGTTCGGTTTTCTTTCTGTTCTGGGGGTTCAATTCAGGGCTTTGTGCTTTCCAGGCAACTGTTCCACCACCACACACGACCAGATCCCAAGAGTGAATTTCCTGAAGGAATAGGATCACGCTGGACACGTAGCTCAGTGATTGAGCTCTTGTCTCACATGTGCAAGGGTCTAGTTCAAGCCCTAGTGTTAAAAACTACTTTTAGAAAACCAGAGGTAACAGCCAAATGCTATAACAGCCAAAGAAAGTCAGGAAATGATGCTATGCTGAAGGACAATCTGCAGGACAGGGCCTGCTTCAGGACGAGTTGCTTCCAGGGCGAAAGCCAGCAGGCAACCATGCACAGGTGCACTCAGTGGAGGACGTCTGAGCCACCCCCGCTACCCCCATGAGGAGCCACACACTCAAAGCCACCCAGAAGTTCTTTCACACAAACAGGGCTGGTAGGCCCTGCCCAGCCTATTCCACAGACACAATAAGCCAGGTATACCAGTTGGGGCTTCATGTAAATTGGCTCCTTTTAATCCTATGGCCACCCTGAAAAGTGAGTTTTCCTGATGAGAAAAAAATAACATTTTACCCAGGTGTACATTATAAGGACAAGCTAACCCCAAGACTCAAATTCAAGGACCACCAATCTCCTACTCCCAGACCTGCCCCTCCAAGCACTACATAACAGTTTACTTGTTTACCGTGGCACAGGAAAATGAAACAAGGCAAAAAGAAAAAAAAATAGAACTACCACTGCCAAAGCAGCTCTTCAATCTGGTAGCTTTCAGAATCAAAGCATGCTCCAAGATCTCCAGCTAAGTTCACAAAGGACATCAGAAAGAGCCAGAGGAAGCCTGTGAGCTGGCAACAGCCGAGGGAGACACAGCTCTGTCCCACGCACAGCAAAGCCCAGGTATGGCAATTCAACCCCATGGGTTCGATCTGTTGGGTCTAGCACAGGTGCCAGTCCAAGTCATGGCCTCTTGAAAGTCCCTCGGCATTTCCAGCACCCTCAAAACTCCCACCACCACCGAGGAAATCTTAGCCACCAAATCTCTAACAAAACTCAAAGCTATTTGTGCCCATAGTTTTCACTTCTGGAAACTCAGGAAAGATAACCTTAAATCTGAAATAATAAGCAGAAGACCACAAGACTAACAGGCAAAGGAAAACATTTCCATTTTGCATAACAACACTTATAAGAGAGGGCTGGGAAGGTGGCTCAGTGGTAGAGTGCTTGCCTTGCATGCTCGAGGCCCTGGGTTCGATTCCTCAGCACCACATAAGAAAAAAGCCAGAAGTGGCACTGTGGCTCAAGTGGTAGAGTGCTAGCCTTGAGCTGAAGAGCTGAGGGTCAGTGCCCAGGCCCAGAGTTCAGGCCCCACAACTGGACCAAAAAAAAAAAAAAAAAAAAAAAAAACTTATAAGAGATTAAGCCAAAGGAATTAACATATGGAAGTTGTCATCAATATAACATCTCCTATCACAGAGAAATTGATGTTAGTTCTTACTCATTTTCTTATCTTTCTAAGCAGCAGTATGCTACTTCTGTGTCCATGAGAAATTCTAGAAAGAAAAATAAACTGGCATGGTCAAATACCAGAACAATATCTGCTACTTCCAAAGTATTTTAAAAGACAAAAAAAAAAAAAAAAGAATTAAAGTATCAGAACAAACAGAAAGGTATTTTTACTAGATTTTTTTCTGAATTTTTTTTCAATTTAAATCGAGAAAGGCTAGAGGTGTACCTCCAGTGGTAGAGCTCACACTTGCTCAGCAAGTGTGAGACCCCTGTTCAAAACCTAGATATTAGAGCAGACAGTTGTCATACTTTACAAATCTATTCAAAATTATTAAGAAGTTGGTTTCTTTAAAGCTAAATTCAGGGGTATGGTAGAGCACTTGGTAGAGCACAAGGCTCTGGGTTCTAACTCCAGCAGAAAGAGAGATAGAAGGACAGAGATAAACTGAGACAGAGGGAGGGGGAAGAGACAGAGAGAGAAAGAGACTATGAGAGAGGTGGAGAGGAAAGTTGAATTCGGAAAGAAATGATTTCTGCATTTTAGCAGGGAAAAGTCACATACCGTATTCTTCGGCCTAGAAATCCACAGACCCTCTACCAGCTGACCTTGTTTAAGAAGTGGACCCAAGCACAAGAGTCTAGAAACTGACTCAGCTGAGGACAGGGAGGTGGGGCCTTTGACTACCAACTGCCATCGCCCATTGGTTGAGGACTAAGCACAGAATCAACTCCACCCCCAACTACTCATGGGGAGCACCTGTGCCCCCCTCCAGCTCCCCCAGCTTGCC